>NW_027280178.1:277500-791496 GCF_046629955.1 Centroberyx affinis | reverse complement strand
ATTGCTAAGACACATTTCTTGAAATTATGCTCCATTTCCCAAAACTCTAAACACAAATGCATAACTGCACACTCATCTTCACAAACTTCAAACTTCCATGTCAAAACCAAACTCTCCACTCAAAACCATGTAATCTTACATCTAAACCAAACTTTGCCTTCAGACATCACACAAAAGCCATCAAATACACACACACTACAAAGTAGCCATTACACACTGGTGAGATCAATTCAAAACACTACTGTAAAAACCTGTTACTGCAATGAATAATGGCACTTATGGTTTTCCCCCAGAACAACCTCTTTACATGATGAACACAATATAAAGACACAACACATGTATACATTTTCAACATTTTTAATTCCTCAATGTACTGTAGTAAAATAAACTGAAATTGAGTGAAAAAGTAAATGTACTGTAAAAAATATGCAACTGATAAAGAACGTAGAATACAGTAAAATAATGTCCATGTATTTACCAATATAAACCAATTACTGTAAAAAAAAAAAAAAAAAACCCATTTTCTAGATAAAGAAAGAAATCACATTTATTCTGCCTCAGCATCCCAATTTGAGAATCTCGTCAGAAACTATTTGCCTTGCCCTTGCCCTTGCCCTTGCCCTTCCTCTTCCACCTCCTCTCCTGTGTCCTCTTCCTCTACCTTCAGGTCTTTGTGGATCCATTGTTCCAAAACAAGTGAACTGACCCATGGCCCTTTTAATTTGTTTTTTTTGTTTCAACTTTTTATTTTTCACAAGTAAATTACTATATGCAAAGATATAGAAAAAATAAAGGATATTGAAGCAAATTGCTGCATTTCTGATTCATTCTTGTTACATATACTTTAGTACAGTCAATAAAGTGAAAAGGTGTTATTCTTATTCTATAATGAAATACTGATTTATGTGAAAAATCATTCAAACTTCAAAGATAAAAGTTCATCATTTATGTAATGCTTAGGTCAGTGTGTTATGAGTGACAATGTATGCTTTCTGAGTGAGAATTGGTGCCAGTGTTATCAGAATCAGAATCAGAATCAGAAATACTTTATTGATCCCCGAGGGGAAATTGGGTATGGTCGAATGAGCTTATTTTGAGACATGTATGAAGTGTTTTGGTGGTTTGAGTGAGTTTTGGAGGTGAGATTAACTGTTTGGCCAAGATGCATGTTGGTAATGCAGACTGTATGAGGAGTTTTGAAAAAGTGGTGTCAGATTTTGCTTAGTGAATGTTTATTTTGTTACGTAAATGCTGTTACATTCTAATAAAGCCAACTTTAAATAAACCAGGAATCAAAATAATCATCTCTCTGATCTCCCTGGCCTTTATCTGTTGAAACACATTTCAAGAATTGTCCTCCACAGTCCTCCATGTGAGCATAAAGGGTCTTTGTGATCCCTTGTGATCCTAGCCAAGAGCAGCTGCTAATGGTGTGACTCCCAATGCTACTACAAGAAGGGAGAGGTGGGAGACGTCTGATACTCAAGGACTTCATTCAGTTATGCTTGGTTATGAAAATGTTTTGAGCTGAATTATCCCACAATGACCTTGTGTGTGTGTGTGTGTGTGTGTGTGTGTGTGTGTGTGTGTGTGTGTGTGTGTGTGTGTGTGTGTGTGCGCGCACGCGTGTCTCTGTCTGTGTGTGTTACAGTCTATGTGTCTATGTGTGCATGTTATAAAGATTCTTGTTTCACCACTGACAGCAGCAATATTGATTTTATTAAAATAATAAACTCTTCTAATCCAGCTGGGTTATGGTTATGTTGCCATTTGAGGAAGTGTGCCAAGCCTGAGAAGTTGAGACCTGAGAATAATTTCAGACCTGAGGCTGAGATCTGAGTTTTCCCAGAGACATTATGTGATGAAAAAAATCTCCACAGTGTTGTTAAGACCTGTTGAATCTGTGATGTAACACCATATCACATAATTTGTTTTTGTTTTTTGTTTTTTGTTTACATCCAATTACATTGTTATTTAAGAAATGGATAAGGGATACTACAGTGCTTTGGACCCATGAATTAGTTGAGATGTAAATATCAGGAGATTCTTCTTGTTCTCATGTTTTTTTTTTGTTTTTTTTTTAGCTTGTATTTTATTTGATTCTTGTGCACAACATTAATATTTTCCAACAGATATTCACTGAAACATTAATGGTGAAATTCATCTGACATGCAAGTATGTATGTATTTAAGTGGGCAGCTATATTTTCTGCAGGTCTGCACTTCAGATATGGATTCTTCATGCTAATGGACTTGATCTTCTGGTCAAAAACATCTCATATTAGATGCTTGTGTAATATATCACATCACTGGCAAAAGAAAGGACTGCATGTCTTGTATCAGCTTGTACCAAGCATTCCTGCCCACTGTTGATGAATTATAGTTTGATATTTATTCACCATCTGTTGGAGCAGAATAACAGAGAAGGTTCATTTCATACCACATGGGAAAGTTTTCTCTTCCTGTGACCCAGTTTAGGCCTCAGTAGGAAAAAGGCATTTAAGGACTTGAAGTTTTCATTCCATGCATGTCTCTGACCCTTGCTGGCTCACAGGACTGTCAACACTGCCAAGCTTTTCGCTTTGTGCTTTCAGATGTTAACATCACCTGCAGTACTCATTCTTGCTTTCTTTCAGATTCTCTGTCCTTGAATGACAAGAGCAGAGCAATAATTGTTTTCATGTTTATCAGTGGAGATTGGTGTCTTTCATGTCAGGCCAAAAAATGGGAGTTGTAATGGAAACTGATAGCTACACCTTAGCAGGAACTGGCTGGACTTCATGGTCCTTCATAGCCAACATACAGGAATAGGCACTCACTATATTCTCCCCATGCTTCCTCGGATGGGCCGATAATAAGCCAAAATCAAACAGTCTCTTCACCATCAGTCTCTTTTAGATGCTAGATTGTGCCTTCTCTGAATGTAGGGTATGGTATACCCAATGAATTCAATTCAATTGAATGCTAAATGCTCTAAAACTATGTGATAACTTCTTTTGGTTGACAGTGTGGGTGCAGATTGTGCATCAGGAACGTTTTTGCAGTACAGACCACTGCAGGTACACAAGTTGTTAAGTTTGTCTGGGTTTGCACCAAACTCCTGTGTTATAAATAATCAACACTATGAATGTAACAATTCTGCATGCTGCACTATGGTATGGCCACAAAAAAATGGTCATTTGCCTCCCTCCCAGCCTTGATTCCTGTCTGTTTGTCTTGTATCTGTCCGTCTCTCTGTCTTTCTCTGCCGGATCATCCTCCTCTTACTGTTTCACACAGAACAGGGGACAAGAAAACATTGTTAAGTATCTCAAGGCCAAGCTGGGGCAAAGGAAGATAAAAAGCCAGGTTCCCAGGCCCTGACAAACAATACCTAGTACAGCATCCCTGTCTAGTCACTCCTATCTCCTCCTCCAACCAGACCAACAGAACCAACCTCAGCCTTCATCACACCACGCTCCTGACATCTGAGTTGCACTGTGGTCCGCTGTCCTGCACATCCACCATGTCCACTGCGTTCTTTGTCATGACGGTCCTTCTGGGCTCTTCACTGGTGATGGCATTCGTCCTGCATCCTTCTGAGGAAGAACCTGTAACGCCTGCTAGCTCTCCTGTTATCAGGCACAACAGGTTAGTATCAAACTTGTGTGTGCAACACACATGAGCCTATATGGGCAAGTAGAAGACTGTCAAGAAGTACCATGTCTTTGGATTGATCATACAGTGAGCCTATGCAAGTTCTGTGTTTTGTTAAAGTGACCTGTCCTTGTTTGCATGTTGGGTTGCAGAGGTCATACTATTTTAAAATAGCCTTAGAGCCCTAGACTAGCAGTTTATCATGTATATCATATTATGGTGTCAAATAACACATCATAAGGTCTATGCTGATGCATGCTTGCTGTGGCCTTTTTCAAATGGGCAAGGGGAACATTGGAATCTGGTTGTTATATGGGATCATGGTGACCTCTGATATTTTAAGAGTGATGGCCAGAGCTGTAACAAACTGTTCTGCTCAAGCATTAGCAGTGTAATCAATCACTTCTCAAGACAAGATCTTTTTGACTTGGCTTGGGCAAAGAGCAGAACTGCTTCCACAGTTCCCTGGAGAGTGTTGAGAGAACTTGCATTTACATCAGTCAGGTTTTGCAGCTGCACCTGGCACGTACTGGCACACAGAATCAATTATTGACCAATTGTCATATTATTAACTCATGCAATATTTTGTCTTGATTGTAAGTAGTCTTGTAATGAATTAATTAACCAAGCAATTAATGACATTTATTTTGAAACAAATCTCATTTTATGCTTTTTTATGTGGAATATGTTTACATTGACAGATAAATATTCAATGCTCATCCACTTTTGACAAGTGTAAACTGACAGGATGTTGCTGAATGTAATACGAATTCAACTTAATTTGGTTGTATTTCCAAAATAAATGTAATGTCTTTATATATATACAATCGTTTTTTATTATTATGTATCTTAGTAATGTGGGTGATGTGCATCTGCAGGTGCCAGGGTGAGTCATTGCAGTCCATCAGGAAGGGTCTCCTCGGGGCTCTCAACTTGCAGACAGAGCCACGGCTGCCTGTTGGTGGGCTGACCAGTATCAGAGAGCAATGGAAAGACACCTTCAGTGGCATTTCTAACACAGTCAAGGACACTACAGGTAGGTGAGACCCAGCATACAGAAAACATGTGCAACGCTTTATCAGCTATTCCAAATCAAATCAAATTAAAAATATAAATATTACAGTTTTACTACACTTGATACTTTTCTTTTACTGTGCTGAGTGGTTTTGTTCAATGTCCACCTAGTTCCTGCACTGTCTGGCTACTCTGTGACACCTGGTGCTGTAAACAGTACAGGCATGGAGTGCTGTCAGATGGCCTCTGAGATCTTCCTGAAAGGTACGTGTGTGTGTGTGTGTGTGTGTGTGTGTGTGTGTGTGTGTGTGTCTAGTTGCATTTTTATACACGTGTGTGCTTCTCTATGAAAAAGCATAACCCATGTCATATCCCTTCTAATACCTGACAGATCTGGACTGGGACAGCTGGGTGATCTATCCTGAGAGCCTCACCTTTGTCCAGTGTGCATCCTGCAACCCTCTACTGGCAGTGAACACTTTGCGCTGTCCATCATACCCCCCCAATGTCCAGGAAACCCCCTCACAGGTACAGTTCTTAGAGATTTGAAAATTGTGTAATTAGTTTCTAAACAGCACATAGTTTATCTGGTCTGTTATGTTATGTTAAGCCTCTTATCACCATTATGCTGCCAACATACATGAAGCAAATGAACAAGCAAAGGAACTCTCCAATATTAAAGAGAAATGAATGCAGTGTGGCATTAGAAATATGTTCCCTATGGCAACAAATTACACAAATAGAGAATACTCAAAATGATATAGCTATGGCCCTGTGGAAAATGAGTGCAGTATGACAATTAATACCCATGTGATTTGTAATTAGTTGAATTTACTGTGGGTATGGAGGGTTGGATTTACTTTTTTATGTATTTTTTTCTAATCTTGAATTCATTATTTATTTATTTTTATTTTTTTAATGAAATAAACTTTAAACATTACTAAAATTTTACTCAAATATTTTACATGAATCTAATGTTAATATGAGTTTATGTAATCTAATGTATATCTTTTCACTTAAAAAAATTGTTCCAGTCTATATTCTTCAAAACCACTTAGACCAAGAAATACATAAATGTGATTTGTTTACTTTTGTCTAATCTCAGCTGCAGTGGTAAAGCTTTTTTTACTTTCTATATTTTGTATTTAACAGTCCCTTTTACTGCATGCAACTTCATATCTTTTTGTTCAATCTTGTTGTACAAACTTACTAAGACCCAGAATTGTAGGTGTTGAAAAATCTACTGTATGATTATGTGAACCCCAATGACCATAGAAATAAGAAACACCCTGTTGCTATCAAATGTCAAACAGTGACAGCTAATATCCCCCACCCCTGCCAACCCCTCTCCCCACCCATGACTCCCTCTGTCTTTGTCCCTTTATCGGTCCAGATGCCCTGCTGCCAGCCCACCTCCCAGGAAATGGTGCCCATCCTGTACATGGATGAATTCAGTACCGTCGTCATTTCCTCTGTACAGCTGACCCGCACATGTGGCTGTGGGCCTGGCAACCTCCAGCTCCCCAACGAAGAGTAAAGCTTGTTTTACAGTCCTGCATGTGAGTTCTATGAGCCACCTGGCATACATGGACAAATCTTCAATAGTAGTATACCACGTTACACAGAATATGTACTTTACCTCTTACTGCAACAGAAAGTCCAAGGTCTATGAATGACATAAAACATAGGGAAACACAAAAAGAAGGAAAAGTGCATCATATAGGCCTGTCTTCTCTCACCAGCACTTCCACTGCTTTTTTGTGTTATTTAATTGCCTGAACAATCCTGTATAAATTGTAGCTTTCACCTTCATTTGTTTCAATACAGAAAAACAATTAATCTTAGATAGAATTGGCAATCCTTAGAAAATCAATTCATGTGGGCAATCCCAGCATTTCTCTAGTGCTCTAGCTCTCTAGAACTGAGAATAACTTGGTGAAGAACAGTTCACACAGTTGTGATAAATGCTGTCAGTTTAGCTTTAATAAATCTCCTGTGTGCACAGAGCTATTTAAAACATATTTCATAACCCTGCATTGCTGCCAGATAAAGGCAATAAAGCAGCTACTAACCGCTACTGAGTGTTCCCGCCAAGCATGTGAACACTGTGTGGCTGTCAAAGCCAAATCCTCTGCCAGGACAGTTGCTTCTTCTCTGATCTGTGTAATACAGCTATTCCTCACAACTGTATTGTATATAGAGCATTACTTCCTCTATTGGAAATAAATAAAATAAAATAAAATAAAAGGAAATCTAATCTTAATGGGTAAGTGAAGTCAAATCAAAATATATTTAAATTAATGTAGGGAAGGTCAATTGAAAATTGTGAGTTCAGTTCAGCTACATTTATTATTTGTTAATGTGAAGTTGTTGTTGTTGTTTTTTTACACTGAATAATAATAGTAGATTATGTTCATCAGCTAAACTCTCTTCTCCCCAGACTTAGCATCAATTCTCCTGGGGCCATTGTTCTTTGAGTAAGAGCCACATCTGTGCTGTGCTTTTCCAAAAACTTCCATGCTCCATTTTCATGTTTCAGCTGGTAGAAGAGACAAAGGGGACAATACTGCCCTACAGAGGCAGTAACTTCAATTCAGTCTCTTTGGTAATACTAAACGATTGATTTATTACATAATGAAAATTGTATGTTTGCATTACATTTGTTAACAGTAGAGTTCTGTTTCTAGTCTTATCTAGTCTAGCCTATCAGTTTGTCAGTTTTCACGTCTGTTCTCCTAAAGAATATCTTTGGATGATGACACTAAACCAGACTTCTTTTTGTATGTACACGCACTCATTTTTCAGAATTTACACAAATTTACCTCACCATTTTTCAAAGATTACTATTAATACTTTTTATTACAGTGATATGTAAAATATTATATCATTTCACTATTGAATCAATATTTCCAGATCAAATGCATTATGTTTTATTGTTTACTGCTATACCATGCTGAGCATTTGTATTGATTACATGATTCTTTGCTCACAGTCTTTGAATAAAGTTGATTAAAATCAATATATTATCAGAGGTGTACATCTTTTGTCTCATACAGCCTGTAATGTTTGTTTATTCAAGTTAATATGATTATTGAAAATATTTTTTTTAGCAGTGATGTTTATTAGCCGTCAAAGCCATCCAGTATGCCAAACTAACAATATTTCATGCTGTCAGACAGTTTCAGCGAAGGTGTTGAGGGGGAAAAGAGCAGAGGCAGAAATGTTGGCACGCTCTAGAAACTCTAGAAATCCAGGCGCTACTCGGGGGAAGAGCAACACAGTCTGTTGCGCACTTGTGAAAAGGTCTGCAACATTTTCAGTCGCTCCGCATGCATTTTTCCTCACAACATTTATACATCTTTTCCTGACTGCTGTGGAAGCCTATTAAATTATGATGATATCAGTCATTGACTGAAATAAAACAACAGCACAAGAAGACAGCAAGACCAGGGGCAATAACTCAACTTTGCCCCAATTTTGATGTTATATTGATACTGGACAGAATGGCAAGATATTTCACTGTTTGGGTGTCTTGTGGCATACTGTCCCCAATTCTTCTGGCTGTGGGGGCAGTTGAGTGTACCAAGACGGAAACTCTGCTGAAAGAGATCCCCGGCATGCTGACACGGCCAACTGACTGTTTAATGGAGTGCACGGGACTGACCTACACAAAAAAACTGCAACTCTTGGATAATCGTAATATACGCCTCAAAGATTCCACAGAAGGTAAGGTAGCCACTAAATGATAATTCTCAACACTGAATGAAGGGTTTGTGTTGTGAAGTAAAATCAAATCTCACAAGAGGGCTGCTTTCTAAAAAAAAAAAATCTCTCCCTAAAGCAAGCATTATCAGTTGTAAAAGGTGTTTTATTCGGTCAGTGAAGTTATTGCATCACTGCCTTAAGTTAATTTATATGATATACACCTGTTGTATGTTGAACATAAAATGATCTGTGATATAAACCGGCTTCTCTCTACAGGAGACCTTGGAGAATACTGCTGGTCTATGGATCTACAGTGCAATATCGGAGAGAGCTTTCAGTACGCCTTCGTGGTGTTGCCTGTGGATATGTCTGTGGTAGGACAAGAGCAACTGGAACTGAAATCAACTGCCCCCACCGCTGGCACACTGAGCGTACACTATAGCCCCATCACACTTTCCAGTAGCTGTGGCCTCCGTTACGACGTCACACACCACTTCAACACAGAGCAGACGGGGACATCATTCTGCGTGCAGATTGTCACCCAGCAAGACGTGCTGGGGGACCGCGTCCTTAGATGTCCACCGTTTCTCGTCACCTTTTGGCAGAGAAGTCCAAATCAGTCCAAGCAAGAAGATGGGGGGTAGAAAATACTAAGAACGACCGGCCATCACAATTCTGGTTGGCAGTAAGCTTGGTTTAACATATCGTAATGAAATGCATACCACTGTAAGAGACAGGAGTTTCTACAGTGTTGTTATCATACCTATAAGGTGCATCTGAATCTGTAAGTCTTGCTTGTATTATCACCATAACACGCCCACACGTCATTTAGCACTGACTTGCACACCGTCTTCACAATAACTGTGGAATTAATGTGAGATATGTAAAGACAGGTGATCTTCAGCACAGTGTAGGCCTATCTTTCACTGTCTCAGCATCTTTCTTGAGATACAAAAGCTAAATAAACATGAAAGTACCAATAATTATCAACTGCCTCAACATAAAATTGTTTCATTTCATTGGTGGTCAACTTCAAATTTAAATTATCAAAATCAGAATTTGGTTGTATTGTGAAGAAATGTGAAGAAAAAGTCACAATTTTGCGCTATGACATAGTGGGTAATCACATAACTAGATATTAACCGCTCAACATGCAGAATCCTCTGTGTTTGTTAGGCTTTCTCTTTATGCAAGGGAAACGGGTAGTTCCCCACTCATTAACTCAAATCGTGGTCTGACTATGATGTCAGATTAACGGCGCTTTCATCTTTATCAAAGAAAGTGAGGGGCGTTTCAACTCTTTTGATATTCTAGGTGGTTGATTTTTGTTATGCCTTAGAACTTGTCCAGAGAGTATCAGTGTACTTTTAGTTGTGACATAAGCTAAATGGTCTCTTACATTTAAGTGTTCATTAATTAATGTTATCTAATGCATTTACTAACATCAATTAAACATTAATAACAACATTAACAAAGATTAGCTAATGTTAAATGCTCTTGAACAACTGCATTAATTGATGTTGTTATATTTGTTTGTTAATGTTAACTAATGTGTTTACTAACATGAATTAAGCATGAACAGTGATATTAACAAAGATAGTTCATATTAAATTACAATAAACAACTGCTTAAACATCCTGACATTAAAACAATTAAGTCACAACAAGCATTACCTAACATGAGTAGTGTGTTATTCATGTGATTTGGTATACCATTTGTAAAGTGTAAACTCTTCATGTATTACTTAAACATATTCTGGCATTAAATAAAGTGATTAAGGCACAACAATTAATTACAAATTACAAAAAATTACAGTTGCTTATAGTGCATTTAATATTAATTTATCTTTGTTAATGTCACACAGTAAACACATTAGTTAACATTAACAAACATATAACATCATTAATTTATGCAGTTCATGCGCATTTAACATTACTACTCTTGTTAATGTTGTTATTATTGTGTAATTCATGTTAGTAAATGCATTAGTTAACACTTGTTTTTCCATTGTTATTTTAATATACACAGGATCTGGTGTAACTCTTCCTTGTGCTTTAAATTAGGGTGAGTGTCTTCTTGCAATGTGGGCATATAATATAATAATAATAATCTTTATTTATGCACAGTTTTCAAAACAAAGTTACAAAGTGCTTCACAATCAAGAGACATAAAAGACTGACAAAGGACAGATCAATAAAACAGAAAGATCAATGAGACAAAGCAGTAATTCATTAGAAGTAAAATAGATTTTAAAGTAAATAAAACAAGTTATAGATCTAGCCATGGGGATAAAACAAATGGATGAAATAAATAACAGACAAGGCAATTGGTGTTATCAAGTGGGCAGGGCACCTCCCATCACAGATGTGAACAATAGGCTGGCTGACCTTCCAGCTTGAAACAACATGTTCTGCTGAACATGTTGTTTAGACACATGAATGTACCGACAACCAGAGACTGAGGCTGGTCCTACTAGCTTGAAACAGCCTACCAAGCAGTTCAGAAACCCCCTGATACAAATGATCAAAGACTTAAACAGCCTTAAAACAATTAAGGAACCAGATTGTAACAGTAAACAACTCAGGGTTTATTTCTTGTCCTGACAAAAGCATTGCTGTAACAGTAGTGAACTGTTAGTAGTATTAAAAGTGATAATCCACAAGATTCTAGTTAGTCTATATTTTGGTGACACCTTTGGTGATAAGCGGTCATTGCATTGTTTTTTTTTGCACTGCATTCCCAAGCAAATCACTTGGCAGCAGTGTCAACAGTACTTTGACATCACTGGGCTGACAGCAGCTCCAAACCTCCAAACAAGTCTGGGCTGTTCTACTGAGACCAGAGAAGCCACTGAAAATAAGATCATGCTAAAATTTTAGCCGGTGCCTATAGTGACCATGTGTACAGACACAGTAATGTCTACACTACACAAATATATCATACATGTTTTATAAAACAATGTGATAACGGATTAGATAGGTTAGCACTGCATATCTATTATAATCGATAGCCGTAAGCAAATGCTCAACTGATGATAATGTTATATTGACAAAAGACAGCAGCTGCTTACAGTAAGGTTAGCAATAGACCTATGTTACTTTTAACCTAAGCTAACACTACATTTACTAAACCAAGCTAAATAGACAAGTTTGCTATCATTCAAATTACATGTGAAAAGTTTACCTGTTCACTGGTATCAATTGGTGATAGAGAGTAGCAAAATTGACATTTATTTATTTTAAAAAGTTGTGGATTATTACTTTAATGGTATGATTGTGAATACAAAAGGGCAGGCTGTGCACCCTGACATGATGCCAATTTCCAGGCACTGACATGCTGAGTTAATTTCCAATATTGTGAAGACCATATTTGTCACCTTTGTCACCTTTCAACGTCTCATGATATGGTATTGCATTTTGAACACATATTTGACAATACAGCAAAATAAATGATAATCTTTGTCTTTATTTGTGACTTAAACAACATTTTTTGTTCGCTTGTTTTAGTTGTGAAGATATTCGATATTTGATTACATATGTGAACATGAGACAGACGTTGATCAATCCTAGATTTGCAGGCATGGATCCAGCTTTGTCTTGCGACATTTATTGGAAATCTGTGGTGGTCTTGAAGACAGATGCAAAATATTAATATATTAATATTAATATATAAATGAAGATGGTAAATATAAGCTGGTTATTAGTGACTTGTTACTGGTAAGCTGTGTTTATGGCACGATTAAAAGATTGTATTTGCCTTTTCAGTCATAAGCTTCTATTGTACTCAATGTTTGATTAATTCAGAAACATTAAAAAATATTATCCTGGTCCTATTATTACAGTGCATTCTCTTTATTCAGATCAATGTCATTTTCTAATTGTTTGTATTACTCCTGTGTGTAGAGGACTTGCCCAGATTGAGGCCACATCTTAAATATCTTCCTTGACCAGGGGGATCGGCCCTTTAAATGACTGGAAGTAGATGTTTGGTTTTCCTTACAAGGCAATAACTGCCTTAGCCAGAAAGGATTTCCCTTTGGCTGAATGATTGTACTTATTTTTTCACATGGAAAATCACAGTTTTTGGCATAACACCCTGTCTGAATCTGATTGGTTATATAAAAAGCAGTGCTCTAAATTGTGATCACAGAATTTTATCACATGAAACTTGGGCGTTATATTATTACAATGTATTGTAAAACGGATTCCTAATCAATTGCATATCAATAGATTTTAAAAGATTATATGTGTATATGTTTATGTGTGCAGATTCTACATAGTCTTTAAATTGGAGTCAAATTCAAACAACATTTTTTGGACAAATTTTGTTGCTGCTGGTTTTGAAAGTCTATACATGGACACTGTAGTGCCTCCTACTGGTTACAAAATAAACTATTATTAGTGCCAGACAATGCAGGCCTATATTTACACCATCCAACCTCTGGATGGCACACTCAGCACACCCCCATCTTGGGTGTCCAGCGATTGAAAGAATCACAAGTAGCAACCTGAATGACGTGAAATGTGGTTTTCCAGAAAAATTGTTTTACTGAGTGCAAACCATGAAAAGCTGCATAATATGGTTATGCATACAATGAGATCAGAGTGAGAACACCTTCAATCCCTGTCCCTGGTGTTCACTAACCAGCCACAGTCTGACCTGTCAAAGAAATGAGTGTGTGTGTGTGTGTGTTTGTGTGCAGTTAAGTAAAATAGAACTCATCATTGTAAGGACCATGCTGTGCAGCAAAGTGGAAACGTGTAGTAGAGTTGCCTGTGGGTTTTTTTGGCATTTTTATGCTTTATTGATAGTGACAGTGTGAGAGAGAGACAGGAAGGTATGGGAGAGAGAGAAAGGGGAGGACATGCAGCAAATGACCGCAGGCTGGATTCAAACCCGGGTCGCTGCGGGAAGGACTGAGCCTTACGGTACACGCTCTACTCGGTGAACCACTGGGGCGCCTCCTTGCCTGTGTTTTTTAACAATTGAAGCAATCTCATAGTGGAAACCACAGAACCAAAACACTGTGTGACACTGACCACACTGATCACACTGAAGAGGGGTGCAGTTTCACTGACAGATACTCTGACTGAAAAGTGTACGCTATGGATACTCACCACTTAAAATAATGTGTATTCTATGAATTATGACAATAATATGTGCTCGATAAAAACCCAATAATGTTCTTAATTGTAATTTCCCCCTGTATAAAAAAGGCCTTAGACAGTCTATGTGGTGAGTAGTGAACGAGTGAGTGAGTGAATGAGTGAGTGAGTGAGTGAGGGAGCTAATGAGCGAGCTCAGCACTGTGATAGAACTGGTGACGTTATACTGTAACTGTCTATGATTCAGCCAACCAGCAGTTGTACAGCTTTCACACAGCTAACAAGCGAGGCAATCAATCTTACAATCTAACCAGTCACTCAGCTGTCCTGGGCCTCCAGTCAGGTTAATAAGGATGGTGGTGTTGGTGTGTTGTGTTGGCAGGCAGCCAGCAGCAGCATAGCATAACAACCCAGGGTGAGTGTCCAATAACTGACCTTTCTCCACAGCTGAGTCACAGCCTGGGCTCAGCGCTGTATTAATGCATGCACGTGTCTGTGCCCATGCTCCGAGCACAGCAACACACACACAGACACACACACACACACACACACACACCCACACACCCACACATATTTGACTCTGCCTTCACTGGCTAGCTCAGGGCAAACTCACCAGGGACAGAGCGTGAAAACACACTCATGATTAGTCTGATCACTCCCATGTTTTGTTCTGGCCGCAAAATACATTTTGGCTTGATATTTCAGCCCAAGCACAATTGTTTTCAACTGCACTGTATATGCATGTGCGACCCACATGTCTTATTGAAAAAAATATGATAGGTGATTTAATTGTTTTCTGCTGTAGGCTATAAAACCTGCTCTTACATAAGAAGCATGACACATTAGAACCACAGTTACTGTGCTCTGTGTTATCAAAGGTGAACTCAAGGCGGCACAGTGAGTCAGGAGACCAGCTGAATTTCGAGATATAAAGTCAGAAGTATGAGGACAAAAAAGTCAGAATTCCGAGATATAAAGTCAGAGTTGTGAAAACTCACAATTGAGTCGTTTTTTATTTTATTGAGTGGCCCTAATCCTCTTCCGTACAAAAGGGTGTGACTGACGTTTACCGATTTTGAAAATAAAGGGTAGATTGAAATGTTATATGCTGTCAGCTTTTTAAACTTAAAGTGTTTCATACTGCATTCACATTCACTACTGTCACTTTAATTAGTATTGAAGTATTAAAATTCTAATCTTTCCTGTGTGTCGCATGGTCAACTTCCTTTGGAAAACAGTCTGATTGAGTGTGAATGCTCACTAGTTGACCCACTCTCTTCCACACACACACACACACACACACACACACACACATTCTCTCATTCTCTCCCTGTCTCTGAATGCGATGTGTGGGATGAAAATACCAGGAACAGAGGCATCTTAGTAAAGCAGGGGATAAGTACTCACATAATACTGACTCAACATATTACACAGTGAATGGCTTACATCTAGGCTATTTTCCTAGCAGGCCTTTCATCTCCTTCAGTTACTCAGAAAACACAAGCAAATGACAGTGATTTTGTGGAGTTCCAAATTTATTATGCAAAACAATAGACATTTACAGCCAAGTTATACAGTATATGTCCCAGGACAATTCCCAGGTACATGAACCAGACCACTCTGTCTCTCTAGATCAGCCAGCCCCTTGGCTACTGAGCCATCATGCCCTTGTTGTGGGCTGGCCTTGTTATTACTCTAGAGGCAAGGGGGATTTCAGTGCCTCCACTGTGGGGTGTGAGGAGATACCAGGCTTAACTTTCAACACAAGAGCCAAGCTGCAGTATCACATGACCAAAACAACAAATAAGTCCATGTGTTGCCAGAGAGGCACCCAGTATGAGCAACAGGCATACCTGTATGTATGCACATGCATGCCCATGCTGTGTGTGTGTGTGTGTGTGTGTGTGTGTGTGTGTGTGTGTGTGAGAGAGAGAGAGATTTAGCACTGTTGCTAAATCCTGTAAATATAGTGGAGAGAGAGGAAAAGGAACAAGCTGATCCATTAAAGTAGCTGTACTCATCATTTTCAAAACTAATAACTAATGATTTGTTATGGTAAAAAAAGCAACATTGAAGTCATTTGGAACAATGAAGAAATGCAAAAAGTAGAAAAACGACCTACACCAACCTGGCTAACTCCTTCTCTCAAGACTCCTTGTCAATTCTATACAGTTTTCTCTTAATCCCCCCCCCCCCAATATAACTCAACTATATGAATACAATGACTTACATCAATATAACTTCTGTTGCTTAATGCGAATATGTAGCTGCCAGTCAAAATCAAAGACAGTGTCTTTACTCAAGTATTGGTATAGGCTATGCAATAACAATATATTTCAATGTGTTGTAGCCTAACTCTTACAGGATCTCACAAACTCAGCGTACAAATCCCCAATAGATCTTTTTCAAGCTGTGCAAAAAAGTTCTGTTTGAGGATGATTTCGTAGTAAAATTACATTTTTGAAAACCTTATTTACCTACGTGTGTGTAGCAAAAATATCCAAACGCAATAAGGCACGAGGATTAATTAATCTAACAAAAATTATGGGTGTTGACACGCAACTGATTCAATACAACGCATGCAGCTTTCTATAAATAGCCTATAGGAAATAAAATTGTGACAATTCCTGTGAAAAATAAAAAGACAGCAAACACTATTCTTCACTGCGTTTAATTTGTGGAAGAATTAGACCAAGAATGCACAATGAAAGCTTCATCCAGCTAATGGTCTTTCTCTGGTCATAGCCAAGAAATGTATAATATTCACATCTTAAACGCAACAGTGGCTCTCTCAAGAGTGATCCAGACTTTAGGCGAAATATGACAGCTCTACGATGAGCAGTCACAAAATCAAATCATAATAATTTGCAAAAATACTTACATTACGTGGTTGCCATGCACCAGAGAAATTTTTAATCAGAAACCATGCACCAATTTGGGTTGGAAAAACATGTCCAAAATAGGACGTTTACGGCTGTACCATGTCTTTCACGCAGGGGTAACGGTGTAAACTTTGTATAACCTGTAGTTGTGAGGTGGGAGAAAGATTCATATTGTAAACAGTACAGCCAGTAATAAACCCCTCTCAAATATTTTACTCCTAATTACACTTACAACATGAACAGAACCGTTTCATACATTCTTTGCAATTTCATACTAGGCAGAGTGAATAAAACTGAGCTTGGTCCCCGGATGGGTAAATAAAGTAGAACAATCCAGTAGGCAGAGACAGAAGACCCCAAACGCACGACTAGCAGCCAAACAACAACATCTTGACAGTCATTTAAATTGACAACATCTTTTCACCGGTAAACAATGTGACCAAGAGGGAAGATCATCTTGTTGAGGACTGTCAGAAACACATGGCAACCAACTTGGGCTGCGAGAGGCGCACCATGTCATCTCAACCAAGGTAGGTAGACAACACAGAGGCTAGCTGCTAGCAGCTGGGCGCTAACCCTGTCAGCTAACTACGCCTAATGAGCTGGAAAGCCTGCTCACTAGCGGTGTTAACGTGCCTAAAAGTACGGTTTTTGTGCGAAACTCTTTGCAAGTATCGGGTGGAAGGTAGTCGGGGTTTGGTACATTATTGTAGTTAATGTAAAACTGAATGCCACCATGGACTTCCCTGGTTTTCAGCTTGATAAGCAATTCGAGGAAAAGGTGGAATCAGCTGGAATGAGCTGTCGCGGTGAGAGCAGGCTGGTGTGATTTTACCCGCTGGACAACAGAGCTGCTAGAGTACTTTGCGTAAATAAATGTTGATATGTCAAATTTTAAACCTACGTCTACTAACATACACATTCTCCTAACCTCCGTTGTAGAGTCTGACAAACTATCCAACAAAGTTGAAAAACAGTTTAACTCGGAAAACGGTTTTGAATGTTCAGTGTTGACTGTGTTAATTTGAGTGTCTGTTTTAATTTCAGTTAACAACGTTTATTCGTTTCAAGTCTCCCAAGAAAGGCAGAACATGGCGACTGAGAGGCATTGAATGAAGCTTAGTACACGCTCGGCGCTGATTGCCCAGTAACATCATGGTTTTTGAGCTATAATTAACTTGGGCTCTTATAACCTGACCAGAAGAGTGAAATATAAGACCGCGTTCAATCTATGGTCTTAACACAAGAAACCTTCAAGCACATAAGGCATACTTATGCTCAGTACTATCCCGAAGTTGCTAAACTCATGTCATATTTTTTGCAAATTAGTAATAACCTGGCTTCAACCATGGTGGGAAGGGTTTAATATGATAACCACACATTAGTTAGCTAGGACCGGGGCTGGGCAGTGCAGCAAGTGGATTAGAGTTTACAGAGACAGGGAATAGGATCCTATAGCCACTACATCTATTGCAGACCATGCTGCAAAGGTGAAAGGTATATCATTGACGTCTTATAGGGAAAGAAAAGCAGAGCATTGCTTCTAATAGAGGGGTGACTCAGTGGAGTTGCTTTGGGTTGTTGATCATATACTCTTGCACATTATGGACAGAGAGAAATCTAACAGTTAAGATTCCCTTGCCTTTAGCTGTCAACACATGAGCAGTTTGAGCTGTGCTCAGTGTTGGTGTTACACAGGGAGGCTTACTGATACTTCATCACAGACGTGGATGGGTTGCATTGAAACCACCTAGGTTGCATTGTTGGGGGCGTGTCATTTGAAAACATTTGAAGCAGTCTGTACAAATTGAATGAGCATCTTTTACGAAGTGTGAATTTCTCCTGTTTGCGGTAGCCTCCAAAACAATTTGAGAGGTAGGCCTCAATCAAAATGAGTAACGTTGAGTAAGAGTTTTGTTTTATGATGCTGCTAAGAGGAGCATTGTAAAGTTGAAAACATATCCTATTTTTGTTGATTCATCGATGTTTAAAAGTGCAATTAAGTAATTTCAGTGGCCACAATATCAACACGGTCGCCAATGTATAGAAGTTTGCTCAATGTATAGAAATTGATCTAAATCAATCTCTAATGCGCCTGATGTGCTCATCATGTCATCTCTGTCATTCGGCGATGCACAGACCAGCACCATTGTACTCAATCTGACAGTCTCCCGTTATGAGCCCCCCCCCCCACCCCCTCCAATCCCCAGCAACAACCGCCATCACAATTAAATTGTCAACCTATAGGTAGTTGGCAACACAAAATAGGTATTTAATTGCACTTCTGTTAATCTAAATTATAATTGCAGTTACAATATCAATGGAATTAATCATCTTTGTGATAATCGTGCAGGCCTACATGGGATATTGTCAGTTTTGTGATGCATCTCAAATGCTCACTTGAATGCTGCCAGACAGTGATTGTGTATCTGTCAAAAATGGATTGAGCTAATGTATTCTCTATGGGGCTGATGTGTTGACAGATGACTGAGAAAACGGTGGGCTGTCCGTCTTTTTACGCAGCGTTGGTCCATATTTTTTCATATGTTAAAAGTCGAAACCATTTGAACCTTTTTTTGAACTGCACTACACATAATTATCCATTAACTGTTCACTAGCCTATCAGAGAGGGCACACTCTTGCACAAGCTTCCTAACCTACCTATCATCACAGACTTTTACACAGACATGCAACTTGAAAAATGCACCTTTGCCCCCCTAGTGGTCGAATATGTTAGAATTCTCTCTCTCGTAGAGAGACCAGATAGAATGGAGTCCAGTGGAGAATTTGCATAAAAGCATGTTTTGTGAATGATTTAAACCTCCAATTGTCGATTGAATTTACTGACATATAATGCGACCAAGGTAGCATTTGCTCTAGATGTAGCCTAAAGCTTGATCATGTTTTGTTTTTGATAAAAAGCAGTTTTTGTACATTACCTCATTAATAATTCATGTACATCTAATGAGGTCAATCATCAGTGTGATTTTCAGTAGTAGCAAACTCTTTTATGGAAGCAGTGTTTTGCTGAGTGTGGAAGTATTGAAGACTCCGGGAGCCATGAGTTTATTCAAGCTTGGTTTTTTATTTTAATAATTGGCTGTAGCTAGTTAGATTAAATTAAAGTGTGGCAGTTGACAAGGTTGCAAGTGTCAAAAATGAGTCTTGCGGAAATGAGAGCCAGCTGCTTATTCTTCATGAACCCTTTTAGTCAGTGAGCGCTGATTAGTAGCAATGCTCGCATGGACATGTTCAAGCATGGATTCTCAAGAACAAAACATCAAGAAGCGAGAGCCGACGTGAATGGGAGGCAATCGCATCAAAGGGTAAGCAGGGCTTGATTTAGCAGTCTCTGATTGGCCCTCTTTCACAAAGTTCACTGTGCCTGTGACCTGTCTCTATGATTGGTTAAGATGCACCACTCAAATCCGGCAGTGCTCAGCAGCAGGTACACTCTAACTTTTTCCCCTGACACTGCTGCCACTATCTTTTGCTGTTGTTGTCTTGGTACTGATTGAATTTAGACTTCTTGTCTCCCAGTATGCTCACAGTTGGATCACAAAGGATTTGTATTCGTAAAATTGGATTGTGCGAAGTGCAATGTGAGCAGTGCTATACTGTGAAATATGCAGGTGATACATTTTGCTAAATGCAGAATGAAGTCTATTTTCATGACCCTTTGGGCTTGAAATGTCCCAAACACTTCCCCTTTTTTTTGCGGGAGCTAGGGTTTTTCAGGTTATGCTCCCCAATGAGCCTTTTATTACCACCTCCTGTTTTGTGTCAATTCTCAGCATTTGACTCATCTTAGGTGAGTGTAATTGCTGATAAGACGACTTTTAGATAATTTGTAGTGTAGCCTGCAGCTATTTTGTCTCTTGCAAAGTAAAGGTAGGGCAAATTTTTGATTGGGCCTAGATTTTTTGGATTCTGGGGTCAGTGGTCCCTTGCCTTGGTTAGATTTTTTCTTGGTCTTGGATGGATGTTACTTAGGAAGAACTTTATGACAGAGATCGAAGTAGGCTAGAAGGGCTCCATCAAAATCTGTGACAATCAGCACACCAGTAAACTATTCATTTGTGAATGTTTTAAACAATTATTTGCAACCCAAACTCCCTAGTTACTCATGTCATGTCCACCTTAAGAATCAGCTATTGTGATGTGCTGAATTAGGATTTTTCTGTCAGTATTAGTTTGATGTCAGTATTAGTTTGATGTTGGCTGTGCCACTGTGCCAGTAGCGCCTCAAATACAAAATATAGGCTACTGCTGGGATTTAGTCAGTACTCCAATTTTGCCTTTTTCCAAATTATGAGTGGCAGAAGTTTCAATACAATGCATAGAATACTACTGTAGGAAATTTGTTAGTTTTTTTGGTCAAAAGGGGGTCCAACAGCTAAAACTACTGCATACTGCGCTGAACATTGCCACATTTTCTGACTGCATTGGGTGGCTAGAATTGGTGCAAAATTCCAACCAAGTCTCACTACTTTAATTCATTTTCCCTAAGAAAGCCAGAAGCACACCGGTTAGCATATGGTGCTCATAAACAGAATGAGTAACAGTATTTCCCACAGTAGTTGAGGATGGTGGCTGGAGGCTTTGTCCTCTGTCCTCTTTATTTAGTGCAAAATAAAGCACTGAGACAGACTCTCTTCCCTCCGTGGCAGAGAGTGGCAATAAAACAGAGTCACTGAGTACTATGGTGTCTTTTGCCTTAGATTTTCTGTTAATTTTGAGTTGCTGTAGGTACCAGTATTGCCTTTTTTTTCCTGCCATGGTGGCCATTGCTGGTCATGCTAACTGCTGAGTTCTTATTTTGCGCAAACCGCTATTGCTGGTGCCAGAATTATATAAAGCATCACTTCCTGTGTGCCAGAGGATTTTTCCAGAGAAAAACCTACATAACGGGAGTTTAGAACAGCAAATGTGAAAGCTTTTTTGAACTGGGTAGCCTAGGCTATACGTTAGGCCTATATCAATCAGCGATAGAGTAGCAAAACAGACATTTACTCGTATGAAAATGTTGTGGATTATTACTTTAAAATTAAGAGAATTCACGATTTGAGGTTATCATAGCCTACAACGACAACTTATTTTCAGTATATCACGGCCTTACTTACAGTGACAGCAGTGTGTCCAGTAGAGTCAAATGGTAAACCCCCCTGTTTACCATTTGACTCTACTGGACACACTCTCAGTATGGGTGCTTAGCAGTTTCACACACCCCCAATAACAAGAAAGTGTCAACTTACTTCTTACACACACCATTACAAACACATGTGAGTTTGAATGAATTGTGGAATTTTAAGTTTTACTTTCACAACAGGAGGTTCTGTTTAGGGATGCCCCGATAACGTTTTTTGCCGCAGATCATCTATGAGCCATATCTGCTGATACCGATCGGCCATACCGATAGTTTTTTTGTTTTGTTATAGCAGCTGGTATAGCAGTATTATAGGTCTAACAGTTTCCATTTTACATACATTTCATCCATCAAATTGAGTCCTGGTTAAAAAGTATCCACATTTTCTTTTTTTCTACCTCAATATTTACTTGATCATTATGTAAACAAAACCATGTGCGTTCTAGGTAGCGAAACATGATTTAGTGAGATAACCGAAGCACAAGACTCAGACTGTTGCCACTTGCCGAGTCGAGTTAAATAAATGGAGACACCCTCCGAAGATATATATCCGTTTCAGTCTTTGTTTTTGTATAAGTGAATGTTCTTAAGAGAGAGAGAAATGAGACTTTTCAGTTGCCTCTCCGCTGTTAGGGTCTTGACCGTCGTCCAGTTCAGCACCGCGGACAGCTGAGTGCAGACCATTATGTAAACAAATGCACATGGCATGCGATGAATTGATGCATTAAATAAGCAGAGAATTAAATGAGGGGAAGTAGCGGGCGTGACGGACTGTGACGTTACTGGTTGTCCATGAAGATTTGTGTTTTTAATTAACATCCACACCGCCAACATGTTTTGAGGTGAGTTAGCATGTGACAATGACACCAACTCCGCTGAGAAATGGCTCACGTGATTTGCGGCATCCATCGGTTTTTGCAATCGGCGACTATAAAGCATTATCGGACTTCTTCGATCTCATATTTATACTGAATATCGGTCCATTCCGATGGCCGATCGATCGCGGCATCCCTAGTTCTGTTAGATTGAGTGTAGTAGTCTAGCAAGGTTAGTCTCTGGTGAAGCGCAGCGTTAGAGATAACTTTAGATGTTTAAATATATATAAATGTACTCCGTTCCTTCTACCACCTGTCTATCTACCTAACCTTTATCCAATTAAGTAAAGGTCTTGGATAGTAATACATAAGTGCTCAATTAATTAGTTGAGGAAACATTGGCTACATAACAATAGTTTACATTATAGCCTGTGTTCACCGCAAGCACCTCTGTCCTCTTCTTGAAACCTAGTTTATGTGTCTTCATTGTAAAAAAACTTTGTCAACTTTTGTTGTAGAAAAGGATAGGGAGCCTAAGTCTAGCTCGGTTATCTCTTACATAGACAGTATTGGCTCCCGAGTCAGATGTTGGTTGAAATAGTGAGCTGCCGTTGCTAGCCTCTTGCTGCTAACAGTGAGTCCAAACAGGGTATGCCAAAATGTCTCAGGGGAGTTGAGGGTAAACAGAAAAATTGCAAATTGCTAAATAAATTAAATTAGCTCTGATTTCATAGTTTTGCAGATGGTCAGGTCAGATTGTAAACAATTTCACATGGAGTCAGGTAGAGTTTGGATGAAGGCTATCCACTGACTAAAAATGGTGTGGTGTTGCTTGTTTGCGGGCTGTGGATATAAAGATGTCAGTTGGTCACCATATCAGTTTCACAGACTGGCTTTTTTGGAGATATTTTGACATACCCCATTTGGACTGCTTGTTAGCAACAAGAGGCTAGCCACCGGAACCCGCCCTTTCAACATACAGCTGACTTGGGAGCCAATATTGTCTGCGAGTCCAAGTATTACAGGTATGTAAGAGACAAATTATATATAGGTCCAAAATCGCCAAACTTATCCTTTAAATGGACTAGAGGTTGACCAAATTGGCCAAATTATTTAATCAGTTAATTAGGGACAACTAGAACATTTATTTTCAAAACCAGTAATTGGTGGATGTGAGTGCTGATTCTGGACAATCATGCTTTATTTTTTTGAAAATTTATTTTGAAAATAAATAATGATAGTGTAACCCCTGATATTGCTCCATGAAGTCATGGTAGCCACCTTACAATCACTAAGGAACCTTTAGAGTATTTCTTATGGTTGTTTTGACATCTTGTAGAGGTTTAATATCGATACTTGTTGCTTTACCATTGCGTAATAATGATGCCAGTTTGTGCTGTCCTGATACTTTGGCCAGTCTCTTTGCTACATCTGTGACTAATGAGTAAATGCTCATCTGTATAACATACTGTCCCAGATCTTGGCCGCTCCACTTGTTGCCATGGAAGCCTCCCATTGGGGTTATGGTCAGATGAATATAATCATCACTGTATTTTGGGAAGAAAACTATCAAATTACTAAATGTAGATAAGGGTTTAATTCACTCAAGTTTATTTAGACTATTTGGGCCTACTCCCATGGGGCCTGCTATTTGCTACACAATATCATTCACCATAATAAACAAGCTCTTTTAGTGTAACAGGCAGAATATCAGGACTAGTCATAATCATCCATATGACATCTACATGGTTGCATGCCATCTTTGGGGACTGGAGAGAACAGATGTGAGCGTTGTGATGTAAACCTCATGGCATTTGTGGTTCTAATTACACTTGTCTGTAGATGTGATGGGCACACTCTCTATTCCCCTTAGACAGGACTGCTCTGCCCCTTGGGTAGATAAGTCTGTGACAAGATGCCACAAATTTCCATGTGTCCATATCTCATTTTACCTTAATGATCAATCACATTCATCAACGTGGGGTTTAAGTATATCAAATATGGGTGAAAGCAGATAAATTCTTGATAAAAAAATACATGCAGATAGAAAATAACAGGCTGTATAGACCTTTCAGAGCTTCAAAATATTTTAAATCTCATAGTCCATAGAATATTTATTCCGCACACTAAAAACTCACAGACCAATTTGTCTTAGCTTGCATATTATTTAGTAATTTCAGTGACTAAAGTAACAATGTGTTTTTTGCGTCCCTACATCATCATGTTAGCTCATTTAAATCTCATGTTTAGTTATCACAATTTCATTCACTCAATTTGAGAGTTGGGGAAAATGTCTTCATTCTCAATTTGTGTTGTGTTGTGGGGCTACCCTTTTCATGTTTGAGGGATGAAAGATTTTGAACTATCTTTGCCTTCAGCATCTCCACCTGTTTAATCTGGTTTAGTATTGTAGTCTTGAAAATGGTGTAAACACAGTGTTCACTTATGTCTGTCTCTCTGTGTAATGCTCCACAGCCTGTACAATGAAGAAAGGAACCTTCTTCGCATCCGAGCATGGGAGCAGAGGAACCAGGAGACGAGCCAAGCCAAGGATCTCAATCCTGAGAATGTGCCACTCTTTGGGGAACCCTACAAGGTGAGGGTAAATCCAAGTAAAGCTTGTCTAGGTCTGTGTAGGTATAGATGATAATATGTGAATAACATACTGTAGCTCATGTGCCGTGCTCATGTGTAGTGTGCTCAGTTTAAAATGAAAGCATAAGTTACAGGTTTTCCACAGATATCAATTATTTCATACTAACGTAAAGGGAAAAGCGGATGTTTTTATGGATAATAATAGACTCATCTTCTGGTTTTTAATGGTGACAAAGTTTCACTACCAGAAGGGCATTGCATCCCTGGTGCAATTCTTATGTACAAGTCACTTTGTGTGAGTTGGAGGAACAATACCTTTCCAAGTTTGAACAATGAAAAATTTTGAGCCAAGATTTTTTAACCAGTTAAATGTAGCCTTACAGTCTTGTAAATGGTGTTAGATAGTGTTCACCCATGTCTCTCTGTGTAATGCCCCACAGCTTGTACAATGAAAAAATGAAGGTGTAGCATATAATAAATTAGTTATTAAATAATGTGTTAAAGTTATTGGGAAAATTAATGGAAAGTCACATTTAGCTGGAAAATTAATAATGAAGTTAAGTTTTGCTGTTAATGCCTAAACCTTTGGCTTAGCCTAGATGTATTTAGGGACAATTAATGCTTTTGAAATATTTGATCGATTGTCAATTGTTCTCATTAGGTGGTGTCATCAAATCCCACCTGTCATTAAACTGTTTTCTCACACCCCTTTGCAGTGGTGTAGTAATGAGCTTCTCAGGGATTGGTGACCTGCATATGACCTTTGTTGGCATATGGTAACGACTGGGGTATAATTTCAGGCCATTTTCCCCTTTTGAAACATTGAAGAAAGCTAGGGGCAGACAGGATAAGCTTGTGCAAGAATACGTAGTCTTGTGTTGAACATTTTCAGAGCAGAGAGAGACCATTGAGATAAATAAAAATCTTCCTCGAACAAGTGCAGAAAATCTAGGAGATAATGAAATATTGAGATGAATATTGGACCCACGGTGCAATCATTTGGCTTCAGAACACTTGGATTATCCTGCAGGTGCTGTTTGGAGTAATTGTGGTTGAATTGTCCATAAATGTGGTTGAATTGTCCATAAATTCTTTAAGTGGAAACGCATCCCAAAATCCTGTGACATATTAGGAAGTCAGAATGGTACGTTGTATAATTTGCGCATATTTTGTAATATATGCTGTATAAAGTAGGAAAGTCAAGGCTATACTGGGTGTGGCATTGACTTTACCTCCCTATAGGTTGGAAAGGCTTTTTGAAGTACCTTGCACTTTCTTTTGTCTCCCCAAAATTCCAGAAATGAAACGATGAATTAATTAAATTAAATCTGTTCATGAATATGCTTTTCACTGAATCTGCATGATCGGTGCTCATAGATCATCTGTGACCATTCAGGGGAAAAAGCAGATCTGAAAAGGTTGATCTAACACATAAAACACATCTTTGCCCTCTACTAAAGAAATTAAGGAAGGAAGAGGAAGATAACAGTACTAAGGGCTACAGTACTTCCTAGAGTTTTGAAATGTTGGTTTAGAATGTAATTATGGGTGGCTATCAAAAGTAGTCAGATGTAATGTGTTCTTTTGGGTACTAAACACTGGCAAGGGCAACAAGTTCTGGATAGATACGGTTAAGTATGATTGTGTTTCAAAGTAGAATCCTTACACTGTAGGGGTGTAATGGTTCACCAAACTCACGGTTCTGTCCATACCTCGGTTTTTGGGTCACGGTTCGGTTAATTTATTGGTTAAAAATAAACAAAAACAACACAAATATACAGTACAAGATACAACACAAAAACATGCAGCTGGGTCATGTTTGACCCCTCATATGCATTCTAGGGTTAACAACCTTGTTGCCATTTTAGTAGGTGATTGAGAAACCAACATATTCCCACACAGCCGGCTTGTAAGAGGATGGAGAGTCCTCTAATTTGGGAACTTCACCTCCACTCACCATAGTAAATTTAGGTTGGGTTAACTGTGTTTGGGCATGCCTTCTAAAACATTACCACCCCAAAAGTTCATATTTAATGTTTCTGTGAATTTACTACTAGCTATGAACACACCGTGCACTCATTGTGTATTTTTCCATTGAAATACACTGTGTTTTAAACTACAAATAATTTACATAACAAATGTAAATTATATTGTCATACAGTTACACTCGCCTATAGTAAATGCTCAAATAGTTCAAATAAGGCTATTTGCGTGTGATCATTTTTTTCTGTCATGTCTTTATTCACATAGGTAAACCCATTGTTTGTTAACTTCTTGTTTGTCTGTGTTTTTTTGTTGATTTTCTGTAGCAGAAGTTGGGGAATTGATCACACTGATTTTGATTTTGTGCTACCATCAAGTCCTGTGGATCTCAGATTAATAGTCCATTCAGATCAGTCTTAACAACACTGGATTTTTGCTCTTTTGGCTAACTGTTTACCCCCTTTTTTTTCAGACAAACAAAGGGGATGAGCTTTCCAGTCGCATCCAAAAGATGCTGGGCAGTTATGAAGATGTGAATAATCCCTCTCCCAGCTTGGGCAGCTTTGTCAAGGACCCTTTGTCCATTTCCACTCATGTAACGTTGTCACAGTTGGATCAGGGCCAACCTAACAGAGACAAATCAGCCAAGCCTCCATTCCATAACCATACCCAGTCCCAAAAAGGCCCCTCTAATAACAGTAGTCACTCCTCTCAGCCCATGACGAAGTCCACTGTCCCTGCTGCCCCTAATCACCATGGACCTTCTTCCACTAACTCCCAGGCTTCTCTGAACCACAGTCAGGGCGGCCAGCTCAGCCACTCAGCCCAGCAGCAGAGGAAGAGTGAAGCCTTCCCAGATTTCAAGGAGTGCACCAGCCTTCCCCGGGTACTGTCTGCTCTGTCTCCTGATGCTGAGCCGCTACCCTCCGTACATTCCAGTGATCATGGTAACTATGAGCCCAAAGACACCGACAATAAGGACACCTGCGAGAGACACCAGCACCACGGGACCCCAGATCACCCCCTTGAGTCTCCCAGCACTATGGATGTTTCCCCATTGGACCCCCAAAAGTCCCCCAAAGATGCATCTCTGCCCCAGGCCAACAAGGGTACCACACTACCCTCCCAGACCTTCCCTCCACTCCTGGCCTACAAGGCTCCAAACATAGTCATGACCCAGAAGCCCACAGCCTATGTGCGGCCTATGGATGGTCAAGACCAGGTGGTCAACGAGTCACCCGAGCTTAAGCCTTCACCAGAGCCATATGTACCCCTTCCAGACTTGATAATCAACAAATCTAACCTGGCCAAACTGAAGATATTACCACCGTTTCTGGAGGTGAGCAAATAGCCTAGATCTCAATAACTGGTTGTGGGAGTACATTGTTATAAGATGGGTTATAAGATAAGGTGAAACTCTAATGATCCCCCTGGGAAAACTGAGCTGTTGCTGCAGCAAAGATTAGAGTAGAGTAAACTTTATTGTCCCCGAGGGGAAATTTGTCTTGGGCACAGTGTTATGTGTTGCTTCACATAAAAACAAAAAAAAACATCACAAAACATGAGAAGCGTTTGACACAGTTGCTTCACATAAAAACATCTTAAAGACATAAAAAAGACATTTGACTATACATTTGACATTGACAACACGACGGCTTAAAAAGAAACTAGGAATTAAAGTGCAAAAGTGCTAAGTGCTAAAGTGCATGTGTATTTATTGCACATTGCTCTATTGCACTAAGATTTAGCATTAGAGTTCAGCAGCTTAATGGAGGCTGGAACAAACGATAGCTTCAAGCAGTTTGATTTGCACTTTGGCACACGGAGTCTTCTTCCTGATGGCAGAGGTTCGTATTCAGAGAAGAGGGGATGTTGAGAGTCTGCAATGATTTTTGTTGCTTGTTTCATGACTGACTGCTCATATAGGCTCTGTATGGGCTCATATTCTTTCTTCCCTATTACCTTCATAGCCGTTTTGTGCATGCTGGCAAGCCTGCTAACAAGCCTGTAACAGGATAGAGCAAAGAAAAATCAAATATAAATGGGAATATAGAAAAAGGTCATATAAACATATGAAACCAAGGAATGAATAAAAGTATGTAAAATACATGTATTCCAGCATTAACAGGGTGTGAAAAATATCAGCAGTAGAACTAATTGAGATAAAGGAAAAAAACGAATGCGTGCCGATATGAGAATATGCCAAAAAATATACCAAATATATGTCCGTTATATTACAAATGGCAAAGGGCTATATATGTAAAAGTGTCTAGGTGTGTAGATCTGAATTGTAAACAACTATTCACCTTTATCAATTACATTCAAATCACAGATTTGGATAACATGTACAGAACGTGCAGATTTCTGTGGTGGTGTTTGGGTGTGTCCCACTACCATGGGCACTTTCCAGAGATGAAAATTATAGTGTGTTTGTTGGTATTTTCTCGGATTTGGCTTTCAGAATTCAAACTTTTCCTAATACAAATGCAACATCTGTTTATCTGTTAATACCTCAGGGTCTGTCTAATACCAGGGACATAATTACTCCCATCTCATAAGTAAACAAGTTTCTTTACTCCCCGAGCAAATGGGACTGGCAAATGGGAGATTTTGTTAGTTTGAAAATGGCTGTGGGTGTTATTCTACAAAGCTTTACTGACTAACATTGCTTATGGTTGGCAATCAGCAGCGTGTTTGCAGTGTTATCCCTAGGTTTGTTTTTGTCCAGCAGTGGTGTGCTTGTTTTGCTGCTGTTGTCAGGTTTACCTGGGTCCACTTATAATTGCCACTGGCATATGCCGAAACTGGCCCAGGTAGGTGGAGTCAGCACTATTAAAATGGGCTACACCGCAGTGTGCGCCGGATGACCCATTCAACCTGACATCTGAGACTGCTGCTCTCCTGTTGCTGAGATACCAAATGGAGTTAGAAAGAGAACCAGACAAAACACAAGCAGGCTGAGGGTTCACTATTTCTCCTGCAAGATGTGATTTAGCTTTTGATGTTTTTCTGTCTTTGTGTTTACACCACATATCTGCAGAAATAAGGATTTTTGTTGTAAAATATACACACACACACACACACACACACACACTCACACACTCACACACTCACTCGCTCGCTGGATGTGGGCCGGGTGTGGGTAACACCGGCCCACCCAGCGAGGGCTTGGCTTGGCTCCTCCCTCGGCAAGAGAGGAGCCAAGCTAGTTTTAAAAAAATAAAATAAAAGCTACTGAATGGAGCGGGATGAGCTTTGTTCCGGACCAGAATTTGACAACAAGCTTTAGAAAAGAGGTAAAAACAGCAACACAGCTGGCCCGCGTGTGTGAAATCTCCACATAGCACACATTTGTTTCAGGATTGCTTATGTCTGATATCGCTTGTTGCATGTTTAACATTTGCTAATGATTTGTAAACCTCTAGAAACCTTAACAAAGGATGACAGCTTCAACTTCAGATTAGGGACTGAAAAACAGTCTTGAGTGATGAATAAATGTTTAGTAAACATGAACACAAGATATTCATATTTCATGCGAAATACATGTAATTATTCAGCTACAATCATAGAAAATTATATCACCTAATACATTTACAAATCTTTTACCACTATTTAATAGCAACTTTGTTAATAAATTAAAGAAAAGTCTTGCGATGTCTTCAATATAAGTTAAAAATGATTCCCTTGAGACCAATAAATGATCTGCTAACATTTACTAATTTTATACAACACATTATTAATTGATGTAGCAACACATTGACAGTGCTGCTGGAGATAACTTTGCCTATCTAAAAATGAATCTCAGTAAAGATATGACATAATACATAAGTCATCATTTACTAACATTTTTAAGTTATGAAATAAAAATGAACTAATGATTTGTTCATGGCTATCAAGGATTTGTTAGACTTAAAGTTAATAGAAAGTTACAATTACAGTTAGCCATAAATTCAACAACATATTCAATGAGGAAAGATAATTTCTAATCAAATGTTACAAATGTTGAGAATTGGGTTTCGACGTGCCATTTAGGAAAATCGCTTAATAGTAGCCTACTTAACGATTAAATACATACTTTCTTTGGGCATACATTAGAAATGAAAAGAAACAAAGATAAATTCTAAGGTGTGGAATTCAAATATAATGGTATAGCGATATAACGATTACTTACATAGATTAAACATTCACAGACTCATGGCGGACACCCCGACAGGAGGAGAAAGGGTGGCGTGGCTGAACACCTGCGTTTTGTATGCTTGTTTCCGCTGTATTGCCTATCACTGTCCGTGGTGCTGAACGGCTCATTGCGCAATAGCGCTGTACGGTTTCTTTACAAATTGCATTTTCCTATCCTTTGCCTTTGCACTCTGGCTTCAGAAACCTCTGTTGACACTCCCAAATCTAACCAAGGTTGGAGCAATGTGTCAAGTCAGTTTGGCGCTCTACTGTATGCTTTGAGTGTGCGTTTGGCCATTGAAAACAATTGTTGTGGTTGAAAATGTGTGTATCTGACGCTTCCAGTGTGTGTTTTTTTTCCTTCTTCAAATAGAAGGCATATAGCATGCAATTGTTTTAAAGAGGGAGGGAGACATTTTGAACGATGCTTCCAGGGAGGGATTGGCAATGGTGAAGACAAGGTGGGACAAGGGAAAAACACCTAGTCTATTGCTCTGCCCCATTATGTGGGCTTTGAATATACCATGGGGCAAGAGGACTCTAATGCTTCTCTGCTGATTTCAGCATGGTCTCTGAGAACTTTTGATATTCTTGTGCCTGACTGTTCAGGTTTTTAAAAAGGCCTTGGACTTTCTTTGTTTTGAGGAATTTGGCTGAGCTCCAATGCAGCCCCATTCTCACACACACACACACACACACACACACACACACACACACCCAAACCCACATACAACCCTTGCACCTGCAGCACCCTACACCTCCCCCCTTGCCCTCCTGTAGCAGCACTTTCAGCATTTTCCCTGCTGGGACTAATCCAGTACAGGATAGCTGGGCAGTGACTCATTCTCCCCTCTGTCTCCACTCTGTCCTCCCCAGCCCTCCACTCTCCACCTCGGCTACACACATCTGTATTAGGCCATAATATATGCAAAAGCCCATGGATGTCCACTGTTGTTGAGAAGTTGCAAATGCCTCTTCCCAGCCTGCATGATGCATGATTAGGTGGTGCTCTGAGCTAGCACAGCAGAGCCTACATTTCTCCACTCTTGAGTTGCATAAATATCACTCTTCATCTTTTTTATGTGATAAGATCTGTTGCACACGACTATATAAGGCCCATAGTCTAGATTCCTCTTAAAAAGTATATGGCTTTGATCTGTGAAGTGTAATATTGGCCTGGTGGGGTAGTTGGACCACATTTTTTAGTCTCTGTCCTGAATGTGAGAAGCCCACTACACCGCGTTTCCTTTTCCCTCAACTATAGTACTCCAATGTACCTTTTGATAGGAGTGGAATTTAGGAGACCCATATATATCGAAAGCACTACAACCAAGTTTTTAAAAAAGAGGTATTGTATGTGGTGCTCTACAGTAGAGGACAATATTTAAACAAAGCTATTTTACCTGGGCACTTCAGAAAAACTACCAGAAGTAGGACACTGGAGCACTTATTCAAGTCTGCATGTGACTGATGTTTACAATATTAAATCTGTGATTGATGCATTTATTGACTCTTCTTTTTGGAAAGGATGGATTACTGAACAAGAAAGACTTTTTGGTTCGCATCTGCCCTGTGTTTTATACTTTACCAAAAGTACATAAATCTGTCATAGGCCTCCTCTGGGGCCTATCGTGTCTGGCAATGGTATTCTCACTGAGCCCTCGTCATAGTTTATAGATTTTTTAAAGATTTTCTTTTCAGTCAAAAATTACTGCAGATTTGCCGTCCTATATAGCAGACTGCTACAGATATCCTAAATTTCATCAACCACCTTAAAGTGGTTCGTTTAGGTTCACACTGTCCAAATGCAAGCAAACCAGGGCTTGCAAGGGTTAGGGTTAGGGTTAGTAATTATTTCCAAATAATAATGAGTTGTACATTTGTTTATTTCAATTACTTGTTAAATGTGATCATTATATCTATTGTAGTCAAAATGGTTGGTAATTATATCTATTGCTTATCTAATGCTTAATTTCATCACAATGTATGTGGGTATTTTTATGTGTGTATATATATATATATATATATATATATATATATATCCTTTGTTCCTGTTCACTCTGAGGAAGTTACCCCTCCTGCAACAAACATGCAGACTTGAGTGAGTGCTGCAGTGTCTTACTTTTGGTAGTCTGTATGAAGTGCGGTAAAATAGTTTTGTTGGAATTGAGGAGAGTTTCACTTGTCTTGCTCTGTTGATGATGGTTCTCCCTAAGAAAAAGAGGATGGCACAAATTGCATGGCGCTTTGTGAAGCCAAAGATGACATTAAGCAAAGGCAGCCAGTGGTGATGCTGAAATGGCAAGACAATCTTAAGTGCCCAAGAGTGGCTCTGTGTGTTTAGTGTGGCTTTGCACTTGAGCAAATTGCCCACACATGCACACACTGTCATGGTCAGCAGCCCAGCGTCTGTAAACATGCACACTAAACATCTCCCACCAGAAGATAGTGAGTAGTTATTCAACATAGCAGCTCTTGGAGTCTTTTCTTCAAGCAGGACAACACAAGGTAAAGGCACCAGCCGACTCTATATGACCTGTCCCTAAAATACCTGTCTTATTTATTGAACAGTTAAGACCTATTATTTTCTTTACAAAGTTGTTGCTATGTTGATGTCTACATACCTGCTAGTTGAAGCAGAGGGCAAACACTATCATCTTAATAATCGTAGAGAACGTTTGTCAGTGACATAACTGGTGGTGTGTGCACAAATGTTGAGCAGTATTGTGTGCTAGAAAGTTGTGTGACTGCCTCTTGTATGAGGTTAGGAAAGGGATCGTCTTTGTGAGCAGACAGAATGAATCCTCTTTCACAGGCAGAGGGAGAAGATAGAGTGGGTTACTATAATCTAGAGATCTGTGCATGTCCTGTCGGAACATGAAGGCCAGTTCTACTAGGCATGGCAAAGCCCAGGCTGAAGAACAACTGGATACCTTTTTTTTTCTTATTGAATGCTTGTAAATGTACTAGAAAACGCTAGTGTATAGTTATGATTATTATAGTATAGTTATGATCGGTTGGTTATGATTGGTATATTATAGTTATGGTTGCTTGGTATGTTATTTTGCTTTGTGTGAGCACATTTTCTTTCCAGTGTTGTTGCTGGCTTCTTATCAATTTTTGGGAAAACGATGCAAGTTCAGGATGAATAGATATAGATGATGAAAACCAGCACAAGATTTTATTTTTTATTTTTTTTTGGGATGGACCTATACTAGCTGCTTTTTTTAAATAAACAAATAGTGAAGTGTTGGTGCTAAATTATTTTGCTGAGGATTTGACATACTACCATGCTCAAATGTCCTCCCAATATATGGATTACTTTTGATAATTTCAGGTAAACTTTAAGGTAAACTAAATTCTGGTACATAAGGAAGACTTGAACCAAGCTGCCTAAATCATTGCATGCTGTAATAAATTCTTGACTTATATACAGTTGATTCAGCATTTTTAGGCAATTTGACCTTCACTGGATCAAACAATGAATAAATGCACACAAACACACAGTACTTGCTCTTTCTACCTCCCACCACCAAACCTCTTTTTCCATTGTTTTTCAGAGAGCACTGGTGCCCACTACAGAAGCAGCGCTACCTTTGGCATTGTGCACTGCTCAAAATTTCCACCAAGTTGGCTGTCCTCAAAGTTCAAATTCGTTCAACTTGAACTTCAAATAATTATCAAACTTATCTAATTATTATTTGAACTTGAAGTTAAAATTATTTGAACTTTGACCCAGTTTGCAGCCTTTCAAAACGCTTCCAATCAGTGTACAGCTTCATGTGGCATATGCATTGATGTACAAAGAAGGCAGAGATTCTCATCTTGCGTATAAGTTTCCAGAAGTGTGCGATACATTAGAGTTGAAAATAAACTCTACACCAATATTTTCTGTTAACACATTTTATACTGTTTGCAACCTTGCAGTATGACATCTTTGAGTATCAATCCAACAAGCAAATGTATTACACATCCATTCATGAGACTTGAATCCTGTCCAGTGTGTATTGATAAGTAGAGGAACAGGTAGCCTGGTGTAACCATCTGTAGACTTGTGAGAGATTTTTGCTATTTCTGTAAAGATAATTTGTGCACCACAGATAACAGTAAGCATTTCATCACAGATAAACAGTAAATATAATATTAGCTAAAGGACTAGCTGTAAATTATATTGACGTGAACCTCATCCACCATAATCGACACACTGGTGTTGCCAGCATATTGCGCAACTTCTCATCCAGCAACCAAGCCTCTGACCTAGTGAATACAAGTTGGCAATATCTACGAAGGATGTCCAAATCGCTGTGGACACCAGTGTGCATAGCTGTGATCCCGAGTTTGGTAGCTTCACTGATCTGGTCCTCCATGAGAGCGATCAACGGCAAAACAACAACTGATAAATCACCCTCTTGCCAAATCCAGTCGGGAGACGGGCTAAAACATCATCTCCTTGAAGAAAAGCCTTCAGAGCAGACTTCTGTTTTTAAGGATTTCATGTTGTCCATTTCAGACACAACTGCATTATTTAAACTATCCTTAAGACCCGCCATTGTTGTTTTTGAAATTCAGTTTCGTCTTCATCAATTAACCCACCCCATAGCGCTGATTGGCCTCATTGACGATCGATTGACTCATATTCGCGCAGCTGAAATCCAGTGGCTTGGGGCCAGACCGATCTTGTAGCCAGTGTAATTGTGTGTGACCAGCTGGTTTCACGAGGCTAGAGGAACAGGTAGCAATAACGGATTTACGAGTGTTGTGATGTTTAGATTAAAGCTCAAACAAATAGTCATGCTTTGCAAAATTGCTAAGGGTATAAAATACTGTTGTGAAGAGATGATTTGGTGACATCTAATGTTTTTATATCCCCTGCCTTCCTGCTACCATATACATTTCCATGATGTATCGACAAGCCTAGCTACGCCATGCAAAATGGTCATCATGTGTGAGCGCAGGTACACAGAGCAAGTCCAACCCTTTCGATGCACACAAAGCACAAACATCCCATACTTAGTGTGGTATGTGTGTGTGCGTGTGTGACCTCAGCTGCCTCAGAACTTCAGCCCTGGGCCCAGCAGAACAATAAATGAGCTTTGTCACCAACTTACATAACTGCTCTGGGGGCCCATTCACTCTGCCCTTATCTCAAACACAACACCATCTCCTGAGAAGAAAAAACAGCCCGAAAAAGAGCCTGAAACGCAGCCTGCTGTCTGACTTGCACACCGTATTTATCTGATGTTGGGCTGGCCTATCTCTCTGTCAAATACTGGGTATCTCCACAGTTTCATCTTAGAAGCCATTAAAAATGAAAAATGAAGAAAAATGATTCACGTGCACATGCTTTTCCAGTGACTCTGGTGTCTAGACAGTTTACAAACTGTAGTTTACATTCTACTGGCAAGTCGATGGTGTGTGGTTGGGAGGTGTGTGTGTGTGTGTGTGGTTTTGCAATACTTCAAGCTATGTCAGGGTTGCTGAGTATAGCATCTCGGAGAACTGTTATGTCTGGGTTAAGTCCAAAAGCACACAGACTAAATATCACTGGCTTCAACTAAAAAATACCACACTAACTCTGTGGTGTTGGGTTTTCATGCAATCAGCATTGCAAAATTGAGATTATAGTGCAGATTTTATCAGTGTTAAACAAAATTATATCTGAAATAAGCCATTAGCCATGACCTAAAGGTTACTTTAGGTCATGGCTGGAAATCTGATGATTGAGCAGAGGATAATTACTAAAATGACAAATTATACTAAATTATTAGAAATATTATAGACATATATATTCTATAAAATATTTATATCATTTAAAGCCTTGGTTATTGTGGCTAGGTTTTATTAGCCTAAATTGTATTTATCAGCACTTAATTCATTTGATATGTCATTGCTAACAATTCCCGATTAAATAACTTTTCCTCCTTTGTAACACACTGTCCCCCTCCTTAAAAGCATACTATGCAGGATTTTCCCTCCCCCAATGTTGTTTTGCCTGTGTGTTCATTCAAATTGTCACTTCCTCGCTGCACCCTCCCACCACCAGAGTGAAAGATAAGCCTCCACAGGGATCAGTTGGGTGATCATCACAATAATGCATATGATAACAGAAATGAATATCTTACATGTTGATATTTCAACATACAGGTTAGCTAGCAAATGTTAACTAGCAAACTCTGCATCACTCTTCATCCACCACTGTTCTTTTAATTCTCACCAGTGGGGAAAAGCCAAGACTAAATTCACTCTCGTTTTGCTGCCCTGTCAGCAGCTGTTTTTGTTGTGTTTTCGTAGACGTATTCTGGAATCTGACAGGAATTATGTGGCCCTCAGTATGGGAGTAATAAAGTAATACATATAGGCTATGCCTTACAGCAATGTAATGTTACTAAATTACATTACCAACGTCATCATGAAATGCTAATCCCTTCTGGACAGGGCTTTGTTCATTCCGGACAGGATAAAATTCACGCCTTTAAAGCTTTTAATCTGTTCTTCATTAAAAATGCCTCTTGTTTGCTGAAAAATTTTAAATATTGAAAAATCTGTGTCTGTATGCTCTATTACAATTTATATTGCAAATGCAATATTCAGCTAAATAAGTATTCTTAATAATCTCATTCGCATTCTTCACACTTTGTGTGCGGTCTGTTACGGTGTAGGACTGATGAGTGTCTCACGGGATAGAAAGTTGTTTTTTTGTCTTTTATAAGTGTTTAAACAAGAATGTTGTTAGAGGTATTATGCAGTCAATTACAGGACAAAAAGATTAAAAGAAATTGTGATACATTGAGAATAATTTTATAATTGAATTGTAACTCTACAAGTAGAAATCAAATCATGAGTCTCGACTCTCCCCTTGGATTTGATACTTTTTTCACCATCTTTTCATTAACTCTGTATACATGTGCCTTTCCTTTCTGCAGACAAAGACAAATGAAGCACAGTGCGTGGAAGACATTTTGAGGGTAAGTGCCATTAAATGCCTTAAAGGGATTGTTTGGCTTTTGGGGAATTTGGCTTTTTTCCTACTTACCCAGAGTCAGACACATTTGTGGATAGCTTTTTTGTTTTTATTGACTGGGAAAGGGTTGGCACAAAAGTATTCCTCAGACTTATCAAAGCTCCCTACGTGTACCTACTAAAGTGACCGGAGAGTGTAGAAAGCAACACATAGAATAAACCAATTTGCATGGCAATGGCCTTGTGTAGCCCAAGTATAACATGCGGCCCACTAGTGCTGAAACCTACACATTATGTCCAGTTGATGCCATTAGAAACTATGAAATGTTCAGCATTTCAAAAATGGCTTCTGCAGTATATACATATCCCACGTTCCGGTTCATCCAAATATGTGTAAATACAATGAGCTCAATTGATTAAATCCCGCTTGGAATGCGCTTTTACGCCCGCACTTGTCGCCTCTCCTCTTATTTCTCAGGCCGCAGTCAATACACACTCTTGGTGAGTGGTTCCTTGGCATCGTTTGTCTGAAAAAAGTCTGATCAAAATTTCCTGATCAGTAGCATTTGATATCCATGTTTGTACCACATTATGCTCCACGGAAATACAGACCTTTCATCTCCGGGAATTTTATTCTCGCTTAAAGTATCCCTACAGTAATCAAACACCTCTTTATTTATTATTATTGATAGTGGTATATTTGTGAATGCATTGGCCAGTTTCTCTCTCTCTCTCTCTCTCTCTCCCTCTCTCTCTCTGTCTCTCTCTGTCTTGTGCCCTGGTAACAATTCAATAACCACTCCATAATGAGATTATATTTATTTATATTTTGTACTCTAGTACAATTCAGTAATCAACCCCTTTTTTACCTTCCATATAAAGTGGCAGTACAATGCAATAACATCTCCAAAAGACAATGAATATAAAGCAGTGTGATTCAATAACTCTATTAATAAAATAAACCTCTTTGGTTTTTGGGTACCACTTCCAACACTTCCACTTCCACACTACTGCCTGAATTGCCATGTTTCCTATCCCTACAGTGTATGGCCATGAGACAGTTTTCATTTGTGGCTCTAATGGCATTCTTATGTTCTGCCAGTCTATCTTTTAATCTCCTTTGAAAACTATCCCATGGCAATACACTATAGGGATGGGAAACATGGCAATTCAGAGTCTTTAAAAGTAAGTGTTGGAAGTGGTACCCAAAAACTGAAGAGGGGGAACAGACTTAGTATTCTTTTTTTATGCCTCCATGCCGGCGACAGCTGTGGCCGGAGGCATTATGTTTTCGGGTTGTCCGTCCGTCCGTCCGTCCCATTCTCGTGAACACGATATCTCAGGAACGCCTTGAGGGAATTTCTTCAAATTTGGCACAAACGTCCACTTGGACTCAAGGATGAACTGATTAGAATTTGGTGGTCAAAGGTCAAGGTCACTGTGACCTCACAAAAGACATTTTTGGCCATAACTCAAGAATTCATAGGCTAATTATGACAAAATTTCACACAAATGTCTAATAGGATAAAATGATGAAGTGATGACATTTTATATCCAAAAGTTTAAAGGTCAACTTCACTGGGACATCATAATGTTTTGTTTACCACTGTAGCTGAGAAAACGATCTTGGGTCATTCTACAAAAACGGTGGAAGTGCTGTCACTTACTTTTGCAGACACCAAAATCCTTTTAAGTTGACCTAATAATCACATTTATTGTATATGTTCAATAAATAAAGACTGTCCTTGCAATGATAAAACAAAGTTTATTGGCGGAGGCATACAACCGCGAGGCGGTTATTTCTAGTTTGTATTTGAAACAAGTTATGTGTGTATTGGATGTATACATTATACATCCATACATACATGATGTGTGAATATAGGTCGTGGGTATTTCACAAAACAGCCATTTCCTGGTTATGTGACCTAATAGAGATTATATATGGCACCTCTTTGCTTGTACCCTGAGGAAGGCTATGCTTACTAAACATTTTTAACATGTGTATGTTATGCATTAGCCAATACATAATAATGTTTTTTTACTTTCTGTATGGGAAGAGTGTCTTGGATATATTTTTCCTGCCTTTTGTGACCAGTTCAGAATTTTTGATTAAGCGGACTTCACTACAAGATATTAGCTTCTACTGGGATGCCATCTAAGGTTTCATCAGAAATAATACCATAGATCCACAAAGAACAAAATCAAAACTAAACAAAGAATTGGAAAACACTTCAGCCACATAGACATAGGAACAACAGCACAGTTTCAGTGACAAAAGACAGGAGGATATACTTTTTTAATTAACATAAAATTCCATCTGAAATATTTGATAGGTCTGTCTATGTATACTGTATAGTATTTGCAAGCACATAGGCATGTATACACATATGAAATATACACATACACATATGGGGGGTGTCAAAGGAATATGGGGGGGTTTGTTGGATTCCCTTTCTGTTGTGTGTTTAATTGTGCTGCCTATCTGCCCAAAAAAAAAACAATAAAAACATCATAATTGCAGAGCTGCTACAAATAGTACGATATTTATTTTAGGTACACAGTCAGAATTTTGGTGTCAGTGATCAAATGTAGGTAATATTATAAATGGGCTTCATGTGTCAGACATTTATGCAGCACACATACATATACATGAGCTGAACGAGCTGAATTCCCTGTTTGGGAAGTCTGGAATTAATAAAAGGTCATGACATGATGCCTGGATCTACATTGATATCAATATCACCTACCCCTCTTAGAGCATAGTCTAATTCCATTTTGGAATTAGACTATAGTCTTGAGCTCTTAATACATATCCCGCTCTTTTTTTAATTAATTTATGTTTTTTTCCCAAAGGAAATGACCCACTCGTGGCCCCCTCTACTGACAGCCATCCACACACCTAGCACAGCCGAACCCTCCAAGTCCCCTTTCCCTGCCAAGGTAAGGGCTTGGACTTGAAAGTACTTCATAAAGTGACTCACCCTCATTTGTTTTCATCTGCTCCTTTGAGGCCCTACCTGTTTGCTGTATTTCTAAACTGTTGGGTTTTATTCTAACTTTGAAGAACCTGCACTGAAAAGAAAATTCAGGTATGATGAAATCGATGTTTCAGCAGCACGGGGTTATTCTGGATGTCAGATCTGAGGGTTTTAATTAAGGGTCCGTGTATGCCAATTATCACCTGAGTGTAAATATGGTTTGAAGAAGTACAAATCTGAATGAAGGACAAATAAGGCCCAGAACTATTTTCCTCTGTATCCCTTCACAGGAAGCAGAGCATGTCTCTTCGGCATTTCCAGAACAAAGTAAGTAATGGGGGCATAAAATTGGCAGACTTCACTGATCAGTGGCAGTGTCAATACCATACACTTAATGTACACAGTATTTGTACAGCAACAAGGGAGGTAGAACAGTTCTGTGGGATCGGGGCTTAAATGTGAAATCCAGACACAGGACACAGATTAAAATGATAATGTGGAAAAATAGTGAAATGGGAAATGTTCAATTCATTGTTCAGCGCTCAATGCTATGCTGGTAGAGTACAGAAATATCTTAGGTAATAGGATCAACCTAACTAAAAGTGTAATGATGCCTCTTAATGCTGGAGCCTTGACTCAGACATTCGATGGTATGTCATTCTAATGGAACCCTGAAAATCTAACTTACCTAGGACTTAAACAACTAGGTGACAAAGTATGTTTAAGCACATGGCTCCCATTGGCCAATAAAACCAGCAGAATAACAAATTTAAGATCTAACTGAGTTTGTCTGAACTGCTTGATTTGCAGGCACTATATTCGTTTATGTCAGTGGTCACCAACCTTTTCCAAGCCAAGATCACTTCTCATGTCCAAATATAGGCCAAGATCTACCGTTCAGAAATATAAGAAATAAAAGCCCACAGATGTTTAAATCCTGAATAATACTGCCTCTTTTCTTTTTATTTTTTACAACCAGTCCATTTTAACAATTTTAATTCTGACTATTGTATGCTTTGTCAAGGTACAGTATGAACTGAAATACCCTCAACTTCTCTCAAAAGGCAGAAATTTAAATATGAATGACTGACATTAAATGCAGTTTATTTTAACTAGGTAAAGAGAGCAACATAAATCTTCCCACTGAACCATATGCCACATGACAACAAAAGGGAAATAAACAAGCAATTAGGTACTAACTACACAGTATTTCACTCCAAACCATGCAAAACCTCCCCAAAGTCAGTGTGATGGCTGTGACTGCACACTATCAGTTAGTGCTCTGTAGTTGGGCTCATAGTTAGAGACACCTAGTCTCACAGAGTCAGTAAGGTGCCTGTCAGTCAGGCGGGTCCTGTGCTTTGTTTTGATTAATTTCATCTGTGAAAAGGCCATCTCACAGAGATAAGTGGAGCCAAAGTAGGCTTTCACTTTCAGTGCACAGGAGGAGAGGAGAGGAAAATCTTCCCTGCTCACAAGTCCCCAAAAGTTGCTGTCTTTTGCCCTGGCTTGCATTTCAATATCACTTTGCAGTTCAATTATTTCCATGTCCACTCCATTTGGCAAATGCATCCTGCAACTTGACAGATACAGTGTCAATGTCAATGGGAAGAAATGGATTTGTGATGAATTTGACAATGTCCTCCATGACATGCATTTCCTGAAAACACGTGTCAAATTCAGCTGCCGCTTTATCCAAATGGGCACAGAACTGTTTGCTTCACAGAACTCTGAAGCTTCTTTCACATTCTGTGCCAGTCTTTCCAGGTTTGGGAAGTGTGTCAGTCTCTCATTTCTCAGCTGAGAGGTCCACAGACCCACTTTGGCTTTGAATGCATTGACAGGGCTAATCATGTGTGCCACCTCTTTGTCTTTACCCTGCAGTTCAGAGTTGAGCTCATTCAGTTTGGCCATCAGGTCTGTAAGAAATCCCAAATCAAGAAGCCATGTGTCCTGTGACAGTTCTTTGTGCTGCTTATTCCATGCCTCCAAAAAGGAGCAGATCTCGGGCAGCAGGTCAGTAAATCGCTGCAGCACTTTCCCATGACTTAACCAACGAACTTCAGCATGCTGGAGCAGGTCACCATACGCAGCGTCAACTTCTTCTAGTAAAGATTTGAACAGTCGGTGCTGCAGTCCTTTTGCCTGTATGGAGTTAACAATCCTCACAACTAGCGTCATTACATGGGAAAAATCCACAACTTTGCTAACAAGCGCCTGTTGGTGGAACTGGGGAAACTCTGGGTCTTTGCGGCACAAAGCAATAAAACCAGAGTGTGTGCCTCACATAGCTGGTGCGTCATCAGTTGTAATTGCCACTAACTTATGAATGGGGATGTTGTTGTCATGCACGTACCGTTTGAACTCACTGTAGATGTCCTCACCTCTCGTCCTCTTCTTTAATGGCAAAAGTGTGAGGAAATCTTCCTTTGTGGATGAGTCCTCAAAAGCCATCCGAGCAAACGCCATTAGCTGTGCAGTGTCTGTCATGTCAACAGATTCGTCAAATTGCAGTGAGAAGCATTCGCACAGTGATAAATCCCTGAGCACTTGTTGAGACACGTCCTCCGATAACGACTGTATCCTTCTGGCCACTCGCGATCGCATTTTTAATATCGTCTTTGTTTTTACAGTCTTTGAATAAAGTGTCAGCAGTGACAGACATTGCCTCCTTGATTAACTCTCCATCGGTAAATGGTTTTATGTGTTTAGCTAACAGGTGACTCACACGAAAGGAGGCCTCTGTTGCAGCTTTTCTTTTGTCTGTGGATTTGGTAAACAGCAGCTGTTGTGCCTTCAATGCCGACTTCAACTCGGTCACTTTGCTGGAGCGCGGAGTGCTTTTGGGTGGGAAGTCCTTTTTGAACTTCGGGTGGTTAGTGGTGTGATGACACTCTAAGTTACCTTTTTTCGCCAGAGCAAGCGCTTGGTTACAAATTAGGCAGATTGGTCTGTCGTTGACCAAAGTGAACAAAAACTTGTGTTCCCATTCGGAATGAAAGTTGTAGGTTTTTGGCTTTTTTCGTACATTCTCCTCCATCTTGACTTGCTAGCTGGTTGCTGCCAAGCCAACTGACAGTAGCTTCACGACAGTAGCTTCATGACAGTAACGTTATCGTGATCCAGCCAATCAGACAGGAGAGAAGGAGAGTGTCATGTCCTAACATTTCCGGATTGGCTGGATTGAAAAAATATATAAATGACATTTAAATTCTGATAGGTTAAAACAACTTTTCACCTAATGCTTTGCAATCTCCTTTGAGCTTCCTAAAGATCGACAGGTCGATCCCGATTGACGGGTTGGTGATCCCTGGTTTATGTAGTTGCTATATGTGGGTTGGAGATATGTTGCATTTGTACACTGTATGGCTGTACTCCCGAACAATGTTTCTATGGCAACTCTGTAAATACCAGCGGGGCGCCCCTTTCTCTGAACTGACCACAAAAGACAGGGGGAAAAACAACCCTACAGTGTCACCTCAAATTATCCTCAGCTGAGAGAAAGAGACAGGAGCACAGAAGAGACGAAGAGTGCAAACTCACTAGACTCTTCTTGGCCCTTGAAGATTAAAGTCTCTGCTATAAGCTGCCATCTCCTTCACTGAGGAAACATACTAGCAACTTCTCTCTCATCCACTCACTCATTTTTTGTGTGTTGTGCTCACACAACACACGTCCAAACACAACGGCATCTAGCATCTCATTTGGGCCAATCGCGTTTTTTTTTTTAATCTGTTACCTGATTTGTGTTGGTCAACAACCATCTGTGTCTTCTGAGTCAAAAGCTCTTTGGTTTCCCCATGATGATTTATGAATTATGTGGTTACCTGACTATTCCAGGACTGTAGTAACTTGTTTCCTTCATAAAACTATAGTTCAGAAGTAGGCCTAATGTTGAAAGTGATTCAATTGTGTCAATTTTATTTCAAGTAAAAACCTTTTACTGCACATGGTTTCATAAAATGGTTATAAAAAGGGTATTACTAGGAATCAGCCCTGTAAGGCGGGGCTGGCCTAGGGACATCGTGGGACATTGCTTGAACACAGCACAGGTTTCAACAGCCTGGTCTTCCTAGTGTTAAACAGGTCCAAATCTGTAAACAATTGCCAGTAATTTAAAAAAGCTCAGCTGCAGTGCAAGGGTGCTGCCAAATGCCACATCTGCTAGCGTGAAACTTTTGTATAGTGACTTTTACTTGTCCTATCCTGTCTGTGTTGTTGGGCTAATGTTTGCTCTCTCTGCTGTTTCTTCTCAGAACACAACAACTGCTCTCCTACAGCTCCATCCAGTATCAGCCAGCCGAGCTCTTCACTGTAAGTGTCTCGTCTACTAGAGGGCCATTTTGCTCCCTAACCTATGTATGCTCTGTACCCTCTGGGCATGCTAAAAACCTGCCTTAACAATTCCCCCATCTGTTGCTTTGTCACAGATATCGTTTGCCAGACGGGCTTTCCTTGCACTATGATGGTAACCCTGCTATGTAATATGATTGTGGTGTTTGATTTCTGATCCTATATGTGTCTGTACTGTAGTACAGTTGAAGCAGCACATTCCAGTGGGGTAGAGTCAGCGTCCTCCAGTGACTCAGACAGCAGCTCAGGATCAGCGTCGGATAGTGAGAGCGGCACTGAGCAGCCACCTCAACCCATCAGGAGCAGCTCAACTCAGACTAAGGTAATGGAATGCACTTCATGTATTTGTGTATATGCACATATGCATGCCCATGTTGATTCAAACACTCATTCACTCACACACACTCTCATTCTTTCTGATCTCTTTTTCCCCTCACTCTTCCTCCTTTTTATAAATCTCAGTCATTGTGCTTCTTTTTTATAGCCTGATGTTCCTACAGTGACCCATGGTGATTGGCAGTTGGGGAACTGGATCAGGTCCAGCCAACAGAACTCCAGTACCGAAAGTCAAGGAGAGACCCATGCCTCAGAGAGCCCCATTCACAAACAGCTATTGGCCACGCAAAGCTCCAAAGCCACCAAGGGGGAGGTGGCCAACCCCACTGGGGAGATTAAGCCCCGCCTTTCTTCCCTCCAAAACGAGTTTTGTGACAACCATGCAAAACCCCAGCAGTCCAATGAAGGCCCCCCAAACAACTATAGCCAGCAGAGTGGCCACAAATCCCCCTCCACCAATTCGAACACCCACACCAATTCCAGGAAGACTTCAGGCAGCAAGCACCCCTCCAAGCCAGCCAAAGCCGCTTGTCCAGAGGACCCCCAAGGAACTCTCCAAGAAAAGTCTGTGGAGGTTGTGGCCACATGCGACAAAGACCCCTCCTTCACCAATAGACCCAAGGTAAAGACGAAAACAGGACATTGCAAGAATAGCAGCGACAGCACTTGCCTTAAAACGGACAGTAAGAAGGCCGCTAAGTACGCCTTGTTTGACAAGCGGAAGGCTGAATCGGAGCCTGGGCCCAAAGTTACACTGGTGCTAAACGGTTGTTGTCCATCTTGTGGTGTGAGATCTCCTAGCCCCTGCTCCTGCCTCACCCCCAGTCCTGCTAAGCCTGACCAGCTATCCCCTAACCCTCCTGTCAAGATCAGCTGCAGCAAAGTCAAGACAGAGACTATCTCCCAGAAGCGCCCCAAGAAACCTCACAAACGTCTGTGCCCACCAGCCCACCAATACTCAGCCAAATTGGGTTTTGCAGCCAAGACTTCCCAGGACCCCCATAGGCCTCGTGAATCCCTGCTGATGAAGATTAATCTAAGTCTGCTCTCAAGAGTCCCGCAGGCTTCCAGCATCCACCAGGAGACACCCAGCAGTGGGGAGAGACTACCACTGGCCACATGGCAAGATAGAGGGGACATTGATGCTTTTACTACACTAGCCAAAACCAGCAAAAAGAGTATACTTCCAAATGTGAGATCAGCTTGGTCTACATTATAGGCTGTTCTAGTTAGCATAGATGTAAATGGTAGAAGTCCTGTTTTGATTTGAATATTTGGTTTATTGTCTTTCAGGCTGAGGTAGATTATAAAACTCTTCCCAGGAAGAAACAAAGGCTGGAGAAAGAGTCCAAGATAACCCCACTAAGTCATGCTTCCACCAAACCGGAGTGAGTCCCCAAATCAAAAGCATCCACTTTTCAACTACTTTGTGTTGTCAATGGTTTACTCACCTGGCAAAAGCTCTTGGCACTGGACTCATAACACGACTGACCTAAGTGATGTAAAAAACAAAACACTGGTGTTTTCAAGACACCTGAACAACCCCCACCTGTGTACTATGTATTGTATTTACCGGGGCTGTCTTCTATTGGAATGGAATGTCCTTTTTCTGAGTGTGTGTGTGTGTGTGTGTGTGTATTTGTGTATATGTGTGAGTCAGACAGATCACACACGCTCTCTGGTCTGGTCTCCCACAGAGGCTCCAGCAATGCAGCAGAGGACAGGGCGCGAAAGAAGGCCAAGAAGGATCCTGTACCTTTGCAGCAGCCCCCAACACCCAGAGACACTCCTAAGGGTTCAGAGGTACACAAACACTGTTCCAGGGAGACCCAGGAATCCGGCATGGGTGCAGTAAAGAGCAGCAACACCCCTGTCAAGCGCAAGAAGAGCACTGGGAAACACACAGAGCACTCAAAGGTACTTGTCAGGACATTGACCTCACAATTACACAATTACTGGCACAACTATTACATTTGAGAATGTTGGAATACTTGACAAGTGCTTGGTTTGGCCTGTCAGACACAATGGAACCAGGGGACCATTTCCAAATTGTGAGAAATGTGTGAAATTCAGTCATTATTTACTCATCCTCATGCCAGTTGCCAGCACGACTTCGTAGCAGCGTTCTCCAAAAAAACTGAAGTCTCTGGGGACTGATCTTCAGAGTTTCGAAAAGAACAGAAAAAGAACAAAAAATATCCATAAAAATACAGCTCTTGCAGCATAATCCAAGTGTCCTGAAGCCAACGATTGCAAAGTGAGTGGAAAAGACCGATATTGACGCCAATTTTCTTCTCTGCTTCCATGTTTACACTCCTAGTCATAGGGCTACGTAATGCAAACTGAAAAAGCGTCACTTGGACCTAACGTTACATTTTCGGTTATAGCTCCTCTCCCCAGTGCCGATATTTAAGAAATGATATGATTGAGAGGACTTCTCGGATGGTTCAACAGAGAGAATCCTGTGAGACTCCGTGACCGGGCGTCATTGCGGAATATAACTGTGACTTTTCACAATGATCCGGCTAATCGCTGGATGTCAATTTCTCCGCTAAATCCTTCCGTGCAGTCTGGCTGTGTAATGAAATTTCTCCTCAGAGGATTACCGTCCAAAAGTCTGGGGAAGAAAAACGAAATTACCGATTCTGAAGCCGACTGCTGTGTACGACTTGTGTGTTAATGGGGGGACAGGTCTGCGGAACATCAGTTGCGTCTCTACAATGAACGGAGGTATGTGAAATAATTTACATGTATAGTTTTTCAGTTTGTGTGACTAGGCATGTAAACAAGGAAGTGGAGGAGATTCACATGACTACGCATAAATATCAGTCTTTTACACTCACTGTGCAATCGTTGGCTTCCGGAGACTTGGATTATGCTGCAAGAGCTCTATGGAGTAATTTTATGGATATTTTTTTTCTGCTCTTTTTGGAACTCTAAAGATCGGTCCCCGAAGACTTCAGTTTTTTTTGGAGAACGCTGCTACGAAGTTCTGCTAGCAAGCTCCGGGACTGTTTTACAGACTAACAAACTTCACCTGTGTTTCAACTGGCATGAGGGTGAGTAGACATTTTTGGGAGAACTATTCCTTTAAGTCATCCGATTTTAGTGATCATGTGTTTAATGTGCTCACATCTTCTTGTTAGCTGATAAGAGTGGAATGCGAAATGGTCTCCTGCTCGTTCAACAGAATGTGTTCTGAGATGCCCCTCTGCACATCACTGTTGGCCCACTTGTTCACTTGAACGAGTCTTGCTATTTTCCGCTGACCTCATCATTGTCGCCATTAGGCCTGAAGCTGATTGGATGTGTTTTGTTCATCACACCATTCCCAGTAAACTCTAGACACCTAAGTGCGCGAACTGAGCCAATATGACTGCCTGGTATTGTTGTATTTCATAACTGCATAGTCCATCATTTGCAGGTTTAGATCCACATCACAGAATCATGCTTATTCTTCACTCAAAGTTGATCTGTGCATGTTTATACAGATGTCTTAACCGCTAGTTTTAGGTGAGATTATAAAGTCCAAGTTTGAGACCAAATTTAAGCAACTTTCTATGTTTTATGCATACCAGCTCTGCTTTCAATTTGTTCTGTTCTTCTGCATATTTAAATTGTGTTCATGATTGCTTCCTGAGAGTGAAGAATGCTTATTGGAGTACTTTTTCAGGAAGGCCATGCCGTGAAAAGGGAAACTAAACAAATACTAACCAAGTGTCTGCCCTGCAATAGCAGAAGGCCCGAAAGAGCACCTTTGCCATCCCACCACCTTCTCAGCCCAGCAGGGAAGCTTTGACCACCAGGCCCTTGCTCAGATTTGAGGACCGGTAAGATTAATTTTCTGAGAGCTTAGTGTTCACTCTTCTAAATTGGAGATCTTTATTTTTATCTATTCCCCCTAATCCCTGGCTGTGCCTGGACCTGGCTGGATCTTTGCCCCACAAAATGTGACATTTCCTATGCTCCCAGACTTGCTCTGATTGTACCAATTTCCCCATGACAAATATCCACTAAATGGGGTCGGATCTGAATTCTAACTAGCAACCTTGTCAAAGAAAATGAGTAATTGTGAGCAGTGTAGCAAAACAAGTTATGAGAGATAAGTAATGGTTTTAGTTGTATAATCAACTGTATTTGCAGGAGGAACAATTCTTAAGGCTGTGATCACACAGGATGCATTATTGAATGTACCTACACCTTTTTTCAGTTCTTTTCAATGGTTTGGTGGTGGCAGGTGCACAACTCCTCTCCTCCAAACTATGGGCCTCACATCTGGGACGTGGTTCGTTTTGTGGCGCTGTTCTAGGCACTTCAAGTTGAACATGTCTCAACTTTAGCCGTATCGCACACTGTGTCAATGTCAGACAGAGGGAAAAAAAGCAGCGGCCGATGGGACAAAGGAGTTACCTTTAACTACATCCTCGGTATGGAATGATGTAGAATGATATAACACTCTTACTGAGCAGGATCCTATATGATCACAGCCTGTCTGTTTTCTTTTATAAATTCAATTAAATTCATTATTTTTAGTTAAGTATATTTCCAGTAACTTGCAGCTATTTCAGGGCAGAATCCAGACATCAGGAGCCGGTCATAGATAGTTTCTGGGGGGTACGTATCATCATGCCAATTCTTACCAGGTCTTCATTTTAGAAAGTTTCCCCAATTTGAATCAGATTTGCCGACACGGTTTCCATTCAGAACAGAGTTTTCATTTTGTATCAGTAAGGACATCTTTCTATGGTCTTTTGAATTGTCAGTCGTCTGTCACACATCTAACACTGCTTTCAACTGTAGGAAATATCCGGTGAAGCATTACATGAAGGAGGCTAAAAAACTGAAGCACAAAGCAGATGCGGAGGTACCTTTCCTTTTTTGGTTTCTCAATCCTTTCACTCATTTTCAAGAAAATGTCAACTTCAGTCCATGCAGTAATACTAATAACTAATACCAAATTGTATTTGTGTATTGCCCTATGTAGGCGGATAAGCTCAGTAAAGCTTTAAACTACCTAGATGCGGCCATGTACTTTGTGGAGAGTGGCATTGCCATGGAAATAGATCCAAAGACTCCGATGTCTTCCTACACTATGTTCGCAGAGACAGTGGAGCTCCTCAAGTAAGCATGCACTGTCTTAATAGCCTGTCTGCACAATTAATTTTTTTTGTTATTAGTTTGTATGATTGCACAGCTACAGCTTGCAGGTTAGGCCTTTTCACAATCACATTGGAATGTTATACTATATCTACGGTACATATCTACATGTACCTGTAAAAGGTTTTGTCTCCATTATTTAATTTGATTCATGCATTAGCTTTATTCTCCTGTCCCACAGGTTTGTACTGAAACTTAAGAAATCAGTGGAGCCCTCTGTTCCACCTTCAGAAAAGGACTTCTTAGTTTTATGGTAAGCCATAAAAACAGCTTGATGAACTGTTTCTCCACACACCACAAAGTCTCATGAGATGTTACCAAAATGTTTGGTTTGGGTTTGAGTGCCATTTTAGCTTTATCTTAGTTTTAAAGGGCACCACTGGTTGGAGGCCTTCTAGTATGGACATATTTTGGGGACACTGACTTCCATTCATTTTGTGTGCTCATTCATTTTCATTCATTGTCCCCCACCAAAAGGGGGGCTATGGATCGGTCTCCGTCCATTAGTTCGTTTGTTAGTTAGTCACACTGTAATGTTGACTTTGTGCCACTGGGGGGGGGCATTGACAATGAATGGGGACTCAGTGGTAAAGCAGGTCATACAGTTAAAGTTATCACACAATGTGGAGGACAATGAATGGGGACTCAATGGTAAAGCAATACAGTTAAAGTTACCATAGGTAACATAATAGTCTACACACGCTACACACTTGGAGACATCAGACTGGGTTGATGTGTTGAAGTGAGAGTCAATGGAGAATTTTTGGGCAATCCTCTAACCACAAGACACTGTAGTTATTGTACAGTTGTTTGCTTGTTTATATCTGTTGTAGTTACTTCGACTGGTCAATAGATGGTGCTATTCTTGTAGCATTTAGAAAATCTTGTGATGAGAGCTGTTGCCATTGTTGTTCAGTCCCTTGGCTGTCATGCCTGTTGTATGTTGTGCTGCCAGTTGCAATAACTGTATTGGAATGTAGGAGAGAAAGTTCATTGTTGTTGGCGTGGCCGTTGGCTAGCAGCTATTGGGAGAGATCAGTGGCTACCCAGTAAAACTTCTCGCCTTTGCTGCAAGCATGTTGTCTCAGGTAAAAGTGTCTCCGATAATACTTATAGATATATACAGCTGTCAACTCGACTCTTCCTTGGCTACGTTTTAACTTGTAGCTAAAGAGGTTTGTGTCATTGTACATTATTTTACCACGTAAATCCAAGTAAAAATCCAAGTCAAAAATGTGTAACTTGTGGCAGAGATCATGATTAATGATTAAGTGTGATTATTAATCAATAAATAATATGTGTGTCGCTTGTTATATAGTCTGTGGTTACAATGGAACTTCTCTGGGAGTCAATATGGCAGCATCAACAAAACACTGATGTCACTGCAAGTCACGGATAGGCCTAGACCTCTATGGTTTAGTTTATACCCAAGTTACTGCTTGTTAGCAGTCTGTTAGAATGTGCTAGGATATTTCTTTATTATATGGACTATTCATTTACATTGTATTGTAGGGTCTATTGCTTCTGTTGTAGGCATGTTGTTGATTGATCTGTCTTGGTTGATCAGGTGTAATCAGAGTTCCTCGTGAAAAATAAGAGCTTTTCTGTATACAGGGATAGTTTTTAATGGAGGCCTTAGCTAAACAGGAATCTCAAAACATATAGCTTTTCCAGCTTAAAATGTAACATTACAAAAAAGAGAGCAAACATGTTTTGCATGACATTCTAGACTTGATGCATCAATGGATGATTTCCTCAGTCAGCTATAAATGTTAGTCTGATTAATGTATCAGTCTTGTTGGCTAGGTGGACTGTGGCAATGCAAAATATTTTGCTGAATAGGGGGTTTGCACTTTGATTTCAACTCAAGGTAAAGCACTGATGCAATGTGCCTGCCTTTATGCAAGTGATGTGTGAATCCACTTTAATGTTCTGAAAAATTTATATAGGAGGTTGCACTGTGCACAAATACAATCCATCGCAGTTGGGGGTGGAGGTGGGGGCATGCAGTGTGGCTGCCATGCACTTCAAGATTCCCCTCTTCGGACATTAAAATCATAGATAGGCCTAAGCAGGTCGCCTTGAGTCTTCTTGATTTCTGCTTAGCCTAGATGTCGGGAATTATTGGAAATTGTGAATTTACAATTGAAATATTTGGGTTTGATACTTTAAGCTGTTATATTGGTCAGCTTCACAAGATAAAACAGGTTGCAAGTTTGAAACTAGCACTGAGCTTTTATAATACAGTTAATAGAAAGATAATGTTCTCATACCTGTTTTTTTCTCTTGAATGATTCATACGAATGAAGAATCTAACATCATATTTGTGTCCTCTAGTATGAAGTGCCAGGCCCTCCTGCAGATAGCCATGTTTCGCTGCAAACATAAAATTGCACTGAAGTATTCAAAGACCCTCACTGATCACTTCAATGTAGGTATTAAACATTGCCAGTTTCTGTTGTTGTTTTGTGATAATGTAATTAACAGAAAGGAAATGTTAATATAGTAGAGGCACTGAGGGGAAAAAATGAAACACTGATAACCTGTGCATAGTTTAGTTCCACTTAAATTACATTTTGTTTCATTTTTCAGAGCTCTGCTAAGCCAGCACAGGATCTCTCTCTCTGTGCATCAAAGTAAGTGCTGTCATCTAGCTTGCTTGTTACATTCATTGTTTGGCTAAATAGAAGTAGGCTACCACAGGTGTAGCAGTTAAATACTCCCCTCTCTCCCCGCCTCCCTCTCCTTCAGAAGCACAGACACCCCATCCCCCATGTCCGACATGCCCTCTCCCGCCAGCACAGCCAGCAGCTCGGGTCCTGGCTCTAACCATAGTGGTGGAGGAGCTGGAGGGTTGGCCGTGGGCCCCGTCAGCAGCACTGTGGCAATCCCCCAGGTCATTCAGCAGGTGGCAGTCTCCTATGTCAACATCACTACTTTGTTCTTGAGCGCTCATGAAATCTGGGAGCAGGCTGAGGAGCTGGCACACAGAGGCAGCGGTAAGAATGGAAGGAAAGGGGAAGGAGTGTTGTGTCTGTGTGTACGAATATAGATTGGGATACACTTTGTCATAAGTGCTTAGAGTTGGTGTGTTGCAGTGGTCCCGAAACTCTTTTAGACTAAATTAAAGTTTGTAATCAAAATATGTCATGAATCTTTGAAAAAAGCCATATACAGTACCTTTAGCAAGTATTCAACCCCCTTAATTTATTTTTGCGTTTTGTGGTGTCACAGCTTGAATTCAAACTCGATTACATTAGGATTTTTTGTCACTGATCTACAAACAGCTCAAATGTTTTGGGTCAATAAGCATTCAGCACCTTTGCAGAGACACCCCAAATTCAGTTAAGGTGCATTCAAATTCCTTTGATTGTCCTTGAGATTTCTCTGTAACTTGATTGGAATCCCCCTGTTGCCAATTCAATTGGTTGGACATGACTTAGGACAAAACACATGTCTATATAAGGTCCCACAGATGACAGTGCATGTCAGAACAGAAACTCTACCATGAAGTCCAGGGAACTGTCTGTTGAACTCGGAGACAGAATTGTGAGGAGACATGGATCTGGGGAAGGGTATGACATATAACATTTTGGGAGTTCACAAAAGCAAATGGAAAAATATGGAACTATCCAGATTCTCTCTAGAGCTGGCTGTCTGACCAAACTGAACAACCAGACAAGAAGAACCTTGTTCAGGGAGGAGACCAACAGCTCACGGGCCACTTTAACAGAACTACAAAGGTCCTTGGCTGCAATTGATCTTACTGGAAGGGTAAGAGTCAGTGCAGCATAAATCTGAGCTGTAGTGGCTAGTGTGAAGGAAGTCACTCCTGGAAAAAAGACACATGATAGTTAGTCTGGATTTGACAAAACGACAAGAGGCAAAATATTCTGTGGTCTGGTGAAACTATAGTTGAACTCTTGAGCTGTGACATAATGCTTTGCATTACAGCTAATCGCCCATCTAATAACATACCTGCTTTTAAGCATCATAGTGGCAGCATCATGCCGAGGGGCTTTTAAGTGTCAGATACTGGGAGACTTAAAAGGAAAGAGGGAACAATGAATGGAGCCAAATACAGGTAAATTCTTGCAGAGAACGACCCTAAGCATACAGCCAGAGCAACGCTGGAATTACATCAGAGCAAGAATGATCCTTCAGTCCTTGAGTGGTCCAGCCAAAACCCAGACTTGAATCCTGTGGAATGACTGGAAGATAGTGGTTCACAGATGCTCCTCATTCAACTTGACCAAGCTTGAGCAAATCTGCATGGAAGAATGTTAGAAAACCCCTAAATCTAGATATGCCAAACTGATGGAGACGTGTCCTGGAAGGCTCAAAGCTCTAATCACTGCCAAAGATGCAGGGGTTGAATACTTATCCAAAAGATATTTCTGTTTTTCTTTTGCAATAAATTTACAAAAATTTTGAAAAACAAGTTCACTTCCTCATAGGGTATTTTGGGTAGATTGTTGATATAAAATCTCAATTTAATCCATTTTTAATTTAGGCTGCAACACTGCAAAATGCGATCAAAGGGATTGAATACTTTCTGAAAGCACTATAGGCCTATTGTAGTCATGTGAGTACAATATACAGTATCTCATTATTAAATTGCAAGAATGAAACATGCACATCTATCCCTTTCCTCTTTGTAAATAACATGGTGCGGGCATAATCTACAGTAATTCATCATCGAAACAATGTTGTTGACCATCAAACTGGCTGGTTCCGTTTTGTTTTGTTAATACCAATACTAAGAGCTACTACTCTCTTTGAAAAAAAAAATATATATATATATATATATAATTTCTGTGTGTGCCCTCAGGTTTTTTGTCAGAGCTGGACACAGCTATGGGCCCATTGAGCCTAACTTCAAGTATAAGTTCTCTGGTGCGCTACACAAGGCAGGGTGTCCACTGGCTAAGGCTGGACAGCCAAAAGGTGAAGTGACCAACCAGCGACTCCTGCTGGATGCCTGTGAACCCTTCTAGCCACCTGTCACTACCAGAACACCACTCCAGTGTGGTTAATCCGGCCCTGGTACCACCCGGGATACTTCTTCAGGCTGACTTGAGTTTTGATTTGGATATTATCTCATCTCACCAAAGGATACACACTGATGTTATCTCTTGTCTGCTCTTACAACTGCCTGTGGAACTGGAATTTCCCAGCAATGATATCGCATTGAACAAAGCACTGTCATTCATTTCTCATCTCTTTTGTCCACTTTTCTCTCTCTCTCTCTCTCTCTCTGTCTCTCTGTCTCTCTCTCTCTCTCGCTCTCTCTCGCTCTCTCTCGCTCTCTCTCTCTCTCTCTCTCCCTCCCTCCATGTAAACATAGGCTACAACTACATCTGGCCTAACCCACACCTTTATGTATTCTTGCAATGTTTAACATCACTCCCCATCCCTCTGCTGAGTGTTGTCATGGAATGGTTAGTAAGTCAGGGCCGTATTCAGGAGGGACCCCCAGTATATTCAGATGGGAACATATGAAATACAACCAACACAGTGCATTGTGTTGACTCCATGGCCTTATCGTATGGTTATAGCGGTCCTTACACTCTTCCTTTGTGGTGGTGCAAGCAGTGATAACACAAATCTTATTTATTAGCCTTACTATCATGAATTTTGTTATTATTGTTACACTTTATTGAAATGTTTGTTTTGATTAAGCAGTAATCATGGGAAGTGTTGACTTGGGCCTAACTGAAAGTACCTGGAGAACTAAAGGTACTCGCACCATCCCAGTGTCATGTTTAGACACATCTGTACGTTCTCCCTAAATATTTGAATTGTGGTTAAACAGATGCTTTACCCTGAATTGTAGTGCATTCAGTATTCTCCAGTGCTTTCTTGATGCTGACAACAGTTTTTGCCAATCGTTTTTTATTTCCCTATTTCTCTTCAAAAGAGACAAGGAGTTTCCCTGTTTGTCCAGGGCCAATTGTGTTCATTCAGTTGAGATTGGTTTGATTTGGATTCAGGGTTTCTGTACTCTCTTAAGTTCTTTTTACACCAATCATCAATCATGGTCAAGATCGTCCATGAACATTCAGGTACGCATGTCACACAGAGCTGAAGTCATTGTCCGTGCCACTTCTGCTCCACACAATGTTTGTGCCTGAAAGTTTTTTTTTCTTTTGGAGAATGTGATCCTTCCTATTATTGAGACATGGTGTGACTTGACCTAATCTTGACTACATGGTAAGCAGAGCTGAGTCAGATATAAGGAAACTGTAGCTGTTGAAACATTTTGGAAAGTCTATTGCAAAAGGGACAAATACTAATATTAGGTCTGCATTCAGTTTTTGATGCAATTACCTGTTGGCATCTATGTGTTTTCAGCGTGCAAATTGTGCTGTCAGGTTTACAGAGCTCAGGTTAGAAGTTGAGGTGTGACCCTGTTAAGTCATCTTAAGGTTATAACACTCACTACTTATGCAAGAATTGCATCATTAAGCATAGACAGAAAAAATGTGCCTTACTATAAAAGTGTATGGAGACTTTGGTTTGTCCTCCCAGACAATATACATATTGAATGTAGAATCATTTCTAAATTATAAGAGTATATCCCATAACAATGGTGTGGTTGAAATTCAGGTTATTTTAGAGTGAATGCCAGGCTATGGTTATACTTGTTTAAGTGGGACACAACACGTCACATTAGCTGGCAGGTCTGGACTCTACCAAGTGGTCAAGCTTGCATTATGATTGGACTTAACAAAATCTGGACACAATCCAATCACAATCTGCATGTGACCAATGTAAAAAGATGATGAGGCTGAGCAGGAAAGCGTTATGTGGGCTTTATTTACTTTTTTAAATGCAGTCACAGGAGACATAACCTTTTCAGACCATGTATGGATGCTGTGAGATACAGTCTTAAAACATCAAATGTTTATGATTGGATTTTTAAAAACAGAAAAGTGTAACTAGCCTCTGTGAAATATAGTGGATTTCAAAGCATAACCATTTCCTCTAAGTCTTACCTAAATGATCATTTAAAAAGGTAGTTAATTCCCTGACTGTGAGTCATGATAGAAAAAGTGCAAGTGAACACTGACAGACAGGTGACTCATATCTCTGATGTCATAGTTAGAAAGTCCTAGAAACACAGAGTGTTGTTACCATGGCAGGCAGTTGGTAACAGCTACGACCCTGCTGGGTCATGGCAAGTTGATTGGCTGCCATCTGGCTTTTGACTGTTGAACCCAGTGCCGGTAATGACAGAGTGTGTGTTGACAGGTTGTTAGACTGTACAACAGTGACTCGATTTTATTCTCTTCCTGATATTACAAAGGTTGCACCTTTGGTCGTCCACTCCTATGCTTCCTTTCTTTTTTAAAAGCATTAAAGAAAGGTTTTTACAGTGGAGAGGATCAGATTGGTCTGCTGTAAAGTCTAATTTATTCTATTTATTTGATTATAATTAATTCCTATTTTTCTACAGACACAGGAAAACCTCTTAACCATATACTGTACATCTTGAGGTGTGTCTCGTCACAGTTATTAAAAATATTGGGGATGATTTTGACCCCTGCCTTTCTTTAGGAAAACTGCTGTTCCCTTTTGGATACAGTGGTTCATGTCGGCCATATCTGTTCATTTGATTTACCTTCAAGTATGGTGGGATTATCACAATATTCATGCAACAGATAAATAGTGTTCTCTTTATTCACGTTAGCACCATTAAGATAGTTTTCTGATTTTTGTTGTTTCTTCCCACTCCTTACTTTCATTACAAAATGTCCACTAAATTGCTGAGAGCAGGATGAATGGCCAAAGTATAGTATACTAAAGTATCATTTGCACTTTTTTGAGTATTTTCAGTTCATTTCAGTGTTCTGTTGGACTGATGGAAACATAAGTTCTCAAGAGGGGCAAGACTGTGCTAGTCTTGACTCTTTTTTGTTGTGTTTTTGATTACAAGCAATAAAGCCGGAGTTTTGTGGCTCCAAATCTCGTTTTGTGCAATATTGACATACATGAAATAAACCATACCAACCAAAATAAAATCTTAATTGTAGGGTCTTAATGCTTCAGAAAATAACTATTCCCACGTTTGGTAAAACTCAATGATAAAATGAACAAGAATGAAATGATTTTGATGAAAAGAAAATTACTGGTTTATACCTCAGTGCGTCTCTTGTAATGAGTGCCATTGGTTATTTGAAATGTTTGCTTTGATAATTGAATGGAAATGGCTAATGGGTATATATCTATTGAAGCACCATGATAAAAGGGCTATTCAAGGAATCACAAACAAGTGAAGTGTTTATTTATTTTCTCTAATGAATGAACAGTTTTTTAAGTAAGATGTGAGTACACTGGTGCCATGGTGTTAGGGATTGTTTTATATACAGATCCTCAGTAGGCTGCTGTAGTGATCTTTAGAGTTTCCTACCTGGATGTCTACACTGCACTTGGAGTGAAACGTAATTTTGGCATTTGACATTCATACCTAGTAAAAACTATTTCATCTGGGTTCTATGTTCATGTTTCATGTCTTTTTCCAACCTTTGCGGCTCTATTGCCCTTTTTCAACTTCAATTGTTTGTGTTTCATTAGTGGATTTCTCTGGAACAGCGCTGCTTGTCCAAATTATGATTTCCCGGGTGTGCAGAAAGGTTTTGTAAGTAAACTTTTTTGTTTTGTGAAAATATGTAAATAATTTGTGCTGCAACGTACAGAGATGAATAAACGCTGATTGGAAATTATTTTTTTATCCTATTACTCTTGAGAAAAACTGCACAATTTGTCAGAGGCAAAGTAATGTGTCATGTTGCTGTAAACATTAACAATGATTACTCTTAAAAAGACTGAAGAGCAACACAGTAAAAGTAAGGTTTATCTTTTAATACTGTATAATACATCTTGTTTTATTATCAGTGTATTACAATATATACAACAATGCAGAGTCTTTAATCTTAAAAAACTTTGAAGATGACATCAAAACCACAGTATCACTGATTTGTATAAAAAGAAAAAACAGAATTATCAAATGACACCTGTTAGAGCAGACATTTATTTGTTTATATTACTTGTTCAATTTTGAATAAGGTTAAGTTGATATACAAAAGTTGATTGGTGGTTTATGTGTCTGATTCTCCTCCGAAGTTGGGGTTGGTGAAAGCAGGCTGCAACAGAAGAACGACACATAATAACGTGAACCTAAAAACACAGCTGAACAAAGTCTTTTTACCCAATCATCTATTTAATGTATAGTACCATAGGCTGATGGATAACTTACCACATCAACTTGACTGGTTGTTCTTGTTGGCAGGCTCATGCCACTGAGCTTAATTCCTTGAATTTTGAATAGATAGTATAGTAGTCCAAGTATCAGGGTGAAAAACACAATGGCTCCGATGATGGCACCAGCTATCACCCCTCCGTCTGGACAAATAGAGCGGCACCAGATATGTCAGGACTGGCATATTCTTAGCCTGTACAACTGATTTTATTTCCACTGTTGTGCAACAATTTCTATAGCTAATCAAGTGTTCAAAAATGTCAGCAGATGTATTATAGATGAGTTATTTTCAAACTGGAAGTTCAGGCAACAATTAGTCATGAAATATCCAAGTAATTATAATGTAATGCTAACATGAAGGTTATGCACACAGTGTAAGGATATTGTGTGGGTATTGTGCCACACTTACGGTCCACAGGTGGGGCGTCAGTGGGGATCACAATTCCACCACCTGCATCTGTAGTATAGTCTAAAAAAGAGTTTCAGAATGGCTGTTAGTCTGCTTATCATATCTTACGCACTCCAGTCTCTCACCCCGAGGGACTTGGAAAAACAATATGAAAGTAAAAACAGTTCAACAGCTATGGAGGCTGCAGAATCAGTCCACAGTCCCCTGTATTTCCATCAAAAGTAGTCTTACACTGGCGGTGGCGGCATGCGAAGCCTCTCTTCTGCAAACAGTTGTTATCATTCCAGCGTCCGTCGTGGTACATCTCCACACAGTTCTCCTCAGCCACCTCCCCGGGGTGAAAGGCTGTGTTGGGCTCACCGGGAGCCCAGTTCAGGAAGCCTAGAGACGTCTTGTCTGTCCAGCCCCAGCCAACTGGAAAAAGAAACGTTAGAAACATACACATTAGTCTGCTAGGTTACAGAATGACAAGAGGTTTGTGTACGTAATTTCTAATGATGCAATTCACCATGAGCTCCAAGCAGAATGTTGGATAATGAAATGTGGGAGCAGCAAAGTTTCACACATGCTCTTTTGGTCCAAGATAACTATGACAAAACATGCTATCACTGCTCATCTCCATTTCTACACTCACAGTTGCGGTCCCTGGTGAGGCCAATCCAGACGTGATGTTTGGTGTAGTTGAGGTTCCTGATAAACTCCACCTCAGCTCTGCTGTGGATGGACACCAGTTCTCCCCTGGCCGACTGGCAGTAGTGACGGGAATCTGGCCAAGAGAAGCCCTGCTGGCCGTTGTACACATAGTAACAATAGCGGCCGTAGGGCTTCCAGAATGGCAGACATTTCCCATCACCAGGGGCGGGGGTGGTTGGGGGTGTCTCTGAGAGGCATAAGAGTAAACGATCAAACCTAATGATCATGGCTTCGATTTTTGGATTGAACAGAATCTAAAAAAAGGCAGAGACACATTAAAAGTGTGTCAACTTGATGGATCGCTATGGAAAATTCAACTCCATTCAGGAAGGAGTGGGAATAAACAAAATCATAGTTCAGTAGGCTATGTGTTATACCTGAGGAGATCTTGCAGATGTAGGGTTTCGGTTGGTCGCATTTGGTGTCATTCCAGGTCCCATGGAACAACAGTGAAGCGTGCATGCTCACGCAGCCCTCACCCTTGTTGTTGCTGGGCTCCCCTGGACCCCATTGGGTGAAAAACACTGGCCAGCCATCTGTCCACTTGTAAGAACTGCTGTCATCCTGCATTACAAGATAATATTAGCTTGGCTGCTATGATCAACCATTGTCAGCTAATACAGTGTTGCCTAGTTACTAATAATTTAGCAAATACATACATGCAATTTTAATAAAACCTTTACTGTACATTTTTTGTAAAATGTTAATTCAAGAAAGATATCGTCCTTATAATATAATGCCTTCATCATACATTTTTTTGTGCCAAGTTATCTGCAGTTATCGATCAGTTTTGCTTCAAGGACACTGTGTTCTTATGAGCTGTAGCTTTCAAATTAGCATCTGACTGTTTATTATAGTGACTATGGCGCAGACCCCCCCTGAAAGCACCTTGCGCCTGAGGCCGATCCAGGCATCGGCCTTGCCCTGCAGGACCACTCCAGCTACGAAGGCCTGGTCGTAGCTCATGTCGATGCTGGCCAGGTTTCCCCCCTGCTGCTCACAGGCCACCTGAGCCGCCTCCCAGGGTGCCGGATCCTCCACCAGTCTGTAGCAGTTCTTGTACCAGGAAATGTAGCCGTCTGGGCAGGGGCTCTTGGTCGGGGGTGGAGGGTTGATACTGCTCGCTGATGTGTCACATACAGTGGGCAGAGGGGGAAATGTCTATGAATAGGGCCTAAACAGGGATTTGCTGCCATATGGCTAATTACGAAAATGAATTCCTGAATCTGAATTCCTGTTATTAAAAAGGAAGTCAAAATTATTTGAGCAGGATGAGTAGCCATTTTACGTGTGTACTGACATTTCTTCCTGTAGCAGACAAAGCTCTTCTCATTGCTACAGGCATCATCATTCCACTTCCCGCTCACCAGGTCGTTGTGAGTCATCGCGACACAGTCTTCCTGTTGAGGGTGAAAAAAGAGCTTGAGGCCAGCTTGGGATTTTTGTGTGTTTTCAAACAGGGTATGAATGAAAGTTCAATGAAAGTGCGGTATCCAATGAGAGCTGGTATCCTCACCGATCCGCCCACATTGTTGGGCTCCTTGTTGTTCCAGTTGGTATACAGTACTGGGCTGACCCCGTCACTCCAGGCATACTGGTTCTCTACCAAGATATCTGAAAGGCCAATCCACGTGGGGAGCTCCAGGTCCCTCAGGTAACTAGACACAAAGTCTGGAGAGGAATATAGAGAGCTGCCTCTTTAAACTGGAGCCACAGAGCTGTTTCATAGTTATAGATCACGATTTCCATGCTTAACGTACCATTCTCGTATTGGTCATCGATAACTGCCAACTCTCCATCTTGGGCTTTGCACCAACTCCGGGCATAGGACCAGTTGGCTTTAATGCCATCTTTGTGCCCTTTGAACAGGAAGCACTTATTCTTGAAAAGCATCCAACCTAAAGAAAGAAAGAAGGAAAGGAAGTTTCATGGGTGCAGTTACAGATGGACAGAATATTACCAATTTTCTTGGTTTGTGATGTGTGTGTGTGTGTGTGTGTGTCACCTGCAGGACAGTTGCCCTCCCAGGGCTGGGTGGGTGGAGGAGGGGTGTGGGTATCTCCGGGGAACTTCTTACACACATAACCTGCTCCAGCCCGACCACAGTTGGCATCGTTCCAACCACCTTAACAAGCCAGAGTCCTTTGTCAGTACTAATTGCCAGAGGGTTCATTCAGTAAATAGACACAGTGTGTATAGAAACATAGAGATCGTTATTCACTTCATTTGTATGATACATAGAATTTAAATACCTTGATGTCTGTTCATCTGTACACACTGTTCCTCCCCGTTGGCATTGTTGGGCTCACCTGCACCCCAGTGAGTATATGCCATAGGGGAAAAGTCCACCCACCTGTGTGAAAGAGAGAGAGAGAGAGAGACCTTGGCATTGTCCTTCTACATGGTCCATACAAGACAGTACAGTCTTAAAGTTTTATTCAAACAGATTCAAATCAGTTAGAAATGGACATACATGTATTGTCCACCTGTCAAACCAAACATTCTCATGCCAATCCAGGCTGCAGCGACCTGGCCCGTCCCCACCTGGAGAAACAACACAACACCTAACTGAAATAGCACTGAGAGGTAATGCAGTTTCCAACAACATATTTGAATCTTTCTTACACAATTGTTTCCTATTTTTAAGCATTTCAAGGACAATATGTTCTGTAAAAAAAATCCATTTTAAATCCCCTCCTAAGAAGTAAAAATGTGTGTACCATGGTGTTAACGTATGCCTGTTCGTCTTTGTTTAGGATGGAGACCAGCGTGGAATTCTCTGCATAGCAACGCATCATGGCTGTGTGGAAGTCCACTATGTCAGTGTCATTGTAGTAGTAGCAGATGTCCTTGTTTTTCCTCCAGCCTAGGTTGACACCACAATCAGGAGCTGATGTTCGAGGGATGAGAAAAGAAGTGTTGTCAATGATATGACCGCATCACTGTGTATGCTACAGTGATCTCTCAAATGTAGGGATGATCTAATTTACATGATAATCCATTGATATGGATTGCATAGAGTGCAGAAATCACATAGTTTGCCTGGTTCCAGAAAAACAGATTTCATGACTAAATGGGTTCTACATGGTTTTGTAGAACTCAAAGTTTTGTAGACTTCAAAATAGTAAACATGTAAAACACTATTTAATTAAATTTTTAAAAATGTAAAGAAAAAAGTCAAGACTGAATTAAAGCATTGAATTTAACAATATATTTTTTTTTTCTAGATTTTGAAAATGCAGTTATATGGCATTTGACAGTTTGTATTCACTTGGTAAGCACTTGAACCAAATGAATGTGTGGAGCCATATAGTATCGAAACTGTGGCGATTTTTTTTGTTTGTTTATTTATTTTTAATAGGCACAGTGCATATTAATGAACATTTAAAACCAAATGTAAATATGCCAGATTTAGCCACCAGGCTAATCTCCATCTGTTGTCCCATGGCAGGTTGATAAAAAAAAAAAGAATAAAATCATCATAACAACTCAAATTAATTCACAGTACAAAAAACAGCACAAACTACCTAAAACTCACTCTGCACAATAAACAAGCCCTAAACACATAATTTTTGTGTGTTTTACTACGCATTTTAAAAATTTTAATCAGCATGTTTATTTTTTAATTATTATTTGGCAACTATTAGCCTACTTATTTACTAAGCCTTTATTTAACAAGGTAGTCTTTCTGAGATAAAAAAAAAACAAAACAAAACTCTTCCTCAGGAGAAACATGGCCAAAAACACTGCATCAATGGAAAACCTACAAGTTTCACACAGCATACACTGGAAAGGTAATAGAAAAGCATTCAAGTATAAGAAATCTATCTAATGTAAACTAATGTTCGAAACTGCTCTGGAACCAGGGCAACAATATGACTTCTCTCCACTCTATATAGAGAGGGGAGGGGGAATTGTGGGAATGAGTTACCTGGGACGGGTGGTGGGGGCTTTGGGGGCAGAATAGGGGTCTTTCCCTTGGCGATCATACATATCCAGTCCTGGTGAGCGTCACAGTTGAGATCATTCCACCAGGAGTAGGTCCCGTTGCTGTTGCTCACCATTTCCACACACTCCTCGCGGCTCTCGTGGTTGTTAGGCTCCCCAGGACCCCAGTTGGTGTGGGCCACAGGTGTGCCATCACTCCAAGAATAGCCTGGGGCATGTGATTATAAATAATTAAATGCAAGACACACTGAGGAATAATGATGACGATGGTAATGTATTGAATTTGAATGTTGAATGACTTTTGCTGTAATTGCTACAGCATTAACACACGTACACACACGTATACACACACACATTATACCCACCTCCCTCTATGGGGTTGTGTTTGAGGCCGATCCACTTGCTGGAGCCCTTGCTGTAGAGAGAGAGGAACTCTTCTTCCACCTGTCCGTGGATGCTGACCAGATCGGCCCCTCTGGAGACGCAGTCTTCAAGTGCCGCTACCCAGCTCTTCCTCTCGGAGTAGTCCACATTGTGGAAGAGCTGCGACATACACAGAGATCAATCGGCCAACAAGTCAACAATCCATGTATTCATTTTCAGCTCAGTTTACTTCACAGTGTACTTCACACACTGGCTCTACAATACACATAACACAGTAGAATGATGAGCAAATGATTGAAAATGTATAAACAAATTAAGAGTGACTAATACAGAGTAGTGAAAACAAGACAAGGGAAAACAAGAAAAGGGATAGTGCAGTTGTATTCATCTCACAAAATGACATTTACATCGATCTAATGGCCTGTCCACTGGATCACTGTTTCAGATGTTTACATTGTCACACTGCTATAGAAGTATACCCTGTAACAGTTCCTAAAGTGGGGCAGGCCGGTCCAACCGTCAGCGCAGCCCTCAACAGGAGGAGGAGTCGGGGCCTTGGTGGGCGGGGTGATGTCGGGCCTGGGTTTCTCACAGACGAAGGAGAACTGCTCTGAGCATGGCTTGTCATCCCAGAAACCACCGACGGTACCTGTTGTCATAGCTACGCAAGTACCATCCCCATTATCTAGGAAAAAAAGGCGATCAGGGTTGGAAACAGCATCTGCATGTATATTCCGTACTACATAATTGGTGGTAGGTTAGGCTTAGGGTTGTACCTGGCTGGTTTCTGTCCCAGTGAGTGAAGGTGAGAGGTGAGCCATTGTCCCAGATGTAGTCCACCCCTCCACCTCCCCCTCCTTTGGCGCGCAGGCCAATCCACCACAGCCCAGTCTTTTGTGACAGCGCCACTGTGAAATGGGACTGCTCATAACTGCAGTGAAGCACAGATAAGAGAGTCCTCTTGATGTTTTTCAGTGAAGTAGACAAACATCTAAGGATGCTTTATCACTATTCGCTCAATGAATCCAAACTGCTACCATACCAAACTCTTAATAATGGATAATAATGGAATCAGTAAAATGCTAGAATTGTCACCACTATTAATTCAGCCTCTCTCTCTGTCTCCACACGTTTAGCTAATGCTCTGATCTAGAGAGACTTACAATGAGTGCAACAGCACAAAAACCTTCAAATCCTACATTGCCTACATTACAAGTAACCGATAAATAGGAGTGCAAGGGTAGAAGTCATAGCACCCATACAATAAATGTAACAAACACTGCTGTGCCCCTACAATGAAATGTCATCCATTAAATTGCTAGATAAAGAAATAAAAGTCAAGAATAAAATGTATTTTTTTATAAATGAGGCTGCAGCAAGATCAGTTACAACTAGAGAAATAAGAAAATAAACATGGGGTATGATTTAGGAGGGACACGAAGGTAGGGGAGAGAGGTATGAGGTGTCCCTTGAAGAGATGACTTTTAAGGTTACAGTGGAAGATAGAAAGTGACTCTGCTGTCCTGACTGGGGCGGGAAGATCATTCAAGTCAAGACCAGGTGGAGCGATGTTTTTGGGAGACTGAAGATAAAGCTGGCTGTAGAATACTGGATGAGATGTGGGAGGTGAATTGTCAGGAGGGACTTGCAGCAGTCCAGCAGACCCTATTCCGAATTGGCATCTCAGCGAGGTAGTTGAATAACTCTGTTGAATAACTCACATGTCTCCAATGTGCAGCATGAAGCCGTCCTGCTCCTCACAGAAGGCCTTAGCTTCAGACCAGGTCCTGGGTGTCTCCTCCATCCAGTAGCATGCGTAGGCATATGCATCCCAGCCCTGACACACATCACAGAGGTGGGTCTATTTCAGTGCACTATCCCATAACAGAGGTATACACCATGGCCCTCTCCATAAGCATCATAACTCTCTGTGTACATGAGTCTAAGCTTGGGTACAAACACAGCAAAACAAAATAAAAGTGCATAATCCAATAAGCCATCCTAAAAAGTCTTTCTAAATCAGCAGATTGTCGTACCTGAGGGCATCCATACACCGTGGGCTTTACAGAGGGAAGTGGATAATGATCTTTGGGCATTTTGCATATGTAGGTATTGAGTTCTGTACAGGACACATCATTCCATCTGCCAGTCTGGAACAGAGAAGAAATGACCATTAAAATGATCCATTGTAAAGAATTAATAATGTGAACAGACTGAATTTCTGCATGCACTCCTCTATAAGAAACACAACTATGGGCACCTATTAATTGCGCCATTACTGTAACTGCCCCATGTCTGCAGTCTAAAACAAAGGGAAACACAGTGTCTCTGGGTGTCTCACCTGATGCAACATCTCGACACAGTCCTCACTGAAGCCGTCGTGGTTGTTGGGCTCTCCTGGTGCCCAGTAGGTGAAGGTAACCATGTGTTCATCAGACCAGGTGTACATACCAGACACTACCAGGTCATTCAGACCAGTCCACACGTCATTGGTGGCTGTAAAGGACGATCCGAAAAGATGTCTACCTTATCATTCTAATCATGCATGTCATATCTCTCTCCTAGGAAAAGCTTACACAACAAATGGAATTTGTTTCATAAGATGTTAGACCGATTTGTATGTCATTTATGAAAGAACGAGATGTATTTCTCACTTTGTAGAATGAAACGTAACTCAAGTATAGCAATGAAAGCATGTCAAATACAGTATGTTGTTTTTTTTGCACCATGCTTTTATTTTAACCATCTTTTTATGTGCTTGCCATCCTCTTGTGCTTGTTGTCCATTTTAACCAAGTTAACTGCTACTAACTCACTAGCTTCCCCCAAGGCGTGTTTTCAGTTAAATATGGCAAGTGCTAGGACATTTTTGCTCAATAAATTGACATACTGTACAGTACAAACACTGAGTCACAAATTATATTTCATGAACACCTAATAAAAGCTGACAGGGTCGGGGTTAGGACTGAATCAGTATTCCTGAATGTGTTCCTGTGTGAGTCTGTGAAGGAATGGGAGTCTAAATCCATACCCATGTACAGGTAGCTCTCCAGCCAGCTCTGTTCGGTCATTGACAGAATGGACACAAGTTCAGCACCCAGACCCCTACAGGCATCCTGGGAATCACTCCATGTCTTCTTCTCTCCAAAAGGCTTGTAGCAGAAATCTCCAAACTCATACCAGTCAAGCCCGGAACATCTCAGCTCTGTAGGGGAAAGAGATAAGACAGAATTTACAGTCTGTACAATTATTATGCACTGTTAAATTAAGTAAATAAGGTAACATACAGAAAAATACATTTGTTATGTTAATTACGCGATACAAAAAATGTCATTCACTTTTTGTTTTATAGGAGAATAATGTTTTGCTCAGAGGAATGAGATCAATATAAAGCATGTTATCTTTAAATACATCTCAACTCACCCCCATCTGCAAACGTGTAAGATACCGAATAGCTTCCATCGAACCTGTAGAAATTATACAGTCCGTGTTTTGATTCAGCCTCTCACTGCATTTTCTGGATTAAAACATGAAGTGACATGAATGATTCTCCACTTTCAGGGATAGTGCACAACTCAGTCACATACTGTCTAGAGGTGATGCCGTTCCTGTCTGAGCCTGCGTAGAAGTCCTGTCCCGGGGCCTTCAGCAAAGTACAGTCTCCTCCCACCTCATTTAGAACCACACCTGCATGGATAGCTGCCGCACAGATGTTTGAGTCCTGTTAGAGGAGAGAAGAAAGAGGGGAAAACAAAAACAAAGGTAGGGAAAAGGATAGAGAGAGACAGACAGAGAGAGAGGGAGAGGGATAGAGAGAAAGAGATAAAGACAAAGAGTGTTTTTTGTGATTTTTTTCATATCTTTTCTTGCGCATTGTATGGGAGTTGTGATACAGATTAGATGATATATTCACATACCCCACGATACACTGAGGTGCCAAACACATTGTAACTAGCTCTGGCACAGCCTGCCGGACAATGGACACTGAAAGACACATTAGCATCAATAGCATCAGACTGTATGATTAACATAATTTTAACATGATCACAGAATACAATATAATATGGGGTGCACTACATGTGCAGAAATGTTATTTCAAGTCTGACTCACGTCATACGATCACTGGCAAAGTTGAAGTTGGGCTTGTTGGCGCATGTGACTGTATCTGTTGAGGCAAAGTTTATAATATTTTATCTTTTGTTTATATGTGACAGCGCAGCATATTATCACAACGGAACCTAACAAATAATAATATAATATGATTTCATAATTAGATGATGGAAATATTTTTGCCTGACTAGCTGAGTCTTATCACAGCAGTGAAGTGGTTTGCTTACAGTCCGGTGTGCACCCCAAGATGTCAAAGCGAAGGCCCGCCTGACCGCTGTACTCCATGGGAAGGATCCGGATGTACTTAGCTGACACTGGTGTACCCAGGAGCTGAGTATCTGGAGTGCTCCTGTCCGTCGAACCTGGAAAAAACTGGAAAACCAAGGAAATTCAGCAACAGTGCATTTCAACGAGGTGTTTTTTCCTTCATTATGTCACCTGTCCTCCCTTTTTGAACCAGTGAGGTCTTGCCGTCTAGGTAAGAGTGCTACAAGCTGGACAGTTTATAGTCTCTGTTGACTCACCGCCCCATCTGCAGTGTAGTCAGTCCAGGTTGATCCATCCATGCTGTGTTGGAGCTTAAATTTGGTGACCCAGTGGTCATTCTGAGGACAACCCTGGATTACTACCCCGGTCACCTTCCTGGTCTCCCCCAGGTTCACCTGGATCCAGTTTGAGCTTGCTGGAGGAGGGTATAGTGAATACAGGGTAAGGATTATGATAAGGATAGGATACCAAACATTTGCACCAGTCATCACAAATTAGCTTGAACAAACAAAGATGAATTCAAAATCTCACCAGATAGCAATGTACTTATTTTCACCAAAAATCTAAACTCTTTCTTTCTTAGTTTCATTGTTAAGGTACTGTACTATTAGGTGTGATATGATTGTCTGTTTGGTACGTACGGCTGCCGGAGGGCATCCAGCAGGAGTTGCCATTCAAACGGGCTTTGTTCGGGGTGAAGAGACCCTGGGAGGAGGAAGCAGAGAGCTGGGAGTCTGTGATGTTCCTGTCCTCTACACCCAGGCCCTGCAGACACACTGGGAGTGGGCAAATCACAAAGTGTTAGACTAGACTGGTGATTTTAGTAGTTTACGAACAATTCATGTGAGTCTAGGAAAGAGGGAGGTTAGTTATTGAAGAACAGACTAGGGATGGCGAGTATTATGCCTGCAATATGTGAATGAGCACCCACCCTTCTGTTCACAGCTGTAGATCACCTCTAGGTACTTGGAAACAGTAGGACAGGGGTCGTCCTCCAAACCGGCATACGTGAAGCAGAAGGGGCGATTGTCACATATCTTTCTAACAAATGGCAGGACACCATCCACTGTGCAACTTCCTACAGAATAGTAATGATGTTTTAAGTATGCAATAATGGCAATCAACAATATTTACTTCATCATATTTATTCTATACGATGATTTATATTTTATATCACACTATTACTACTACTATGCAGCTACTTCTCTATCATAATCCTAGCTGGACCTTCTCTCTCCAGCTCTTCTACTTGGTGTGATTTTAAAGTGTGACTTTTAGTTCAGTACCTCCTCCTGATCCATCCAGGTGGGGACAGATGTCATCACTCTTTCTTCCGTAGAAAGCAGACTGGATGTTAATTACACTTTCCGCTGGACAATGAAGGACAGCGCTGGAATCCTGGCACACCAGTGCCGTCATGAAGCCTAAACAGGAGAGGAGTCACACACCAAGGATTTACAGGAGTCACACAGTATGAATCTAATCCACCATAAAGCCGTGAATTAGTCATTGCACTGCGTATCTATTGCAGAGCAAATGTAAATCTGTCTTTTTGTGGTTTCAAACATTTAGGAAAGAAAGGAGCTACTCTAAAAACCATCTCAAAAAAGTGAGCCTTCATACATACCATCGTGAGGCGGAGGGGGGACAGGAGTGCTCCCTGAAAGAAGAAATATAATTATGGTGTCACATACCACACACTATAAATATTGTCTTGTATTTGCAAGTGGCAACAGTGACAATCCATGCAGCACAATTTACCCCTCCGTTTGCAGATGTATCCTCTGTTGTAGTCACAGTTGTCATCATTCCAGTAGCCATTGTTAATAAGTATGGACAGACAGTCTTCACCATAGTAGTTGTCTGGGTTGCCTGTGAGGAAAGAGAACGCAGAGAAATGGGATCCAATTGTCATGGTTCTCAAGACTCCAAATGCATTTTTGCAGAAATCATGCGTACTTTAAATCAACAAGTTGTACCTGCATTCCAACGGATGTATCTGAAAGGAGAGCCATCGGTCCACTCCCAGCCCCCCTCAGTGACAGAGTCATGACCCCCCATCCACAGCGAGATCCCTGTCGGACTCAGCTGGATTATGCCTAGGGAGGAAACGGCAAGTTTAATTACAGCACCCTTTTAAAAAACAAGAGACCGTATGCCAGTGCAGGCGACAGGACAAGTTAGTAAAAGACGGACTGAAGCTGAGCATATGTAGCCAACCGAAAATGCTTAATCACACTCTTTATGGCTTAAAGGAGCTTCAAACTTAAAAGTATTTAAAGTGATATATAGTTAATTGTCAGTATACTGTACATACTGTACTGAGATAGTCAGAGATATAATTGGGATAAACACAAAAATAATGAATAAATCATGAATAAAATCAAAATGTTTCCAGAAAAAAGTGAAGAATCACATCCTTGAATGACGCAGTTATTTGGAAATAACAATCAAGTAAAAATGTAAACGGCGCACCTTGTACGAAGGCCTGTTCAAAGGGATCAGTGATGCTCAGGAGGTCTCCTCCCTGGTTGACACAGTCAGCCCGCGCCTCTGCCCACTTCCTCATGGACAGGTAGTTGAACAGGTAGCAGTAGTCATTGAATGGGTCAGCCATCCAATAACCACATTTCTCATTCCAGCCTATAACAAATACAAGCACATCAATGCACACATGGGTAGATACACTCAAATACACACATATAATCTGCTGCTACACACAATGGTTTAAGTGAATTAAATGCAGCTGGTTGAACTCCAAATAATTAAATGCTGTGCAATCAATGTAAGTACTAGTAAGGTTACCTGGTCCAGAGGTTGGGGGTCGGGGAGGAGGTCCCTGCCCCTTGGCTATGGAGAGGCAAAAACAAAGGAACACAAAAAAGATAACTTAAAACCATCAGAACTACAAGATTTGCATATGAAGAAACAAAAACTATAAGATTTACATGAGAGAACCAGACCTTTTTTGCAGACAAAGTCCTTTGTGGAGGTGCAGAAGTCATCATTGAGCTTCCCAGGCTCATGGTGATTCATCCCTCTGATTTGTACACAGTCCTCGTTATCCTGCCAGTTGTCTGGCTGGTTGGGCGCCCATGGGAGGAAGTCCTGAGACCCAGAAAAAACTGTCAAGAACGTATTTACTGGCAATGTTTGCCCATATTGTGTGCATTATGAAATGTTGAGGAAAGGTCACACTTCATCTTTACCAATAGATATCCTGAGATTTTCAAATATTTGGAAGTTTCTTGGGTATTTGTAAACAAAGACAATAGAGACCTTGGCATTGTGCAACACTAGAAACTGGGAATGAACATCTTACTGTCAAACTGAGTGATGTTATTTCACAGTGATCTGTATCACACAACATGTTTATGGAATAGTCACTTACAGCAGCAGATCCATCGGTATATACAAACTGGTTTTCCATGTTGATGTCATTCAAACCCACCCAGCCTTCCCCTGGCATGTGAGCTGCAGATAGAAGACCACTGTTATGAAAAAAACTGCTATTCAGTTACTTTCACACAGTATCTTCTTGTCACAGGACCAGACAAGAATGGCACAGTTCTGATTTAACATTCACTATCTTCCAGCTCGTACAGTAAATTCACAACATTATCATCTGCACAGAATAATCCATTATTTCCTACAGGTGAATTAGAGAATGAGCCAGTCACCAGTCAGGAAGCTGAGCTCCTCCTGAGAGTGGAAGCTGACCAGGTGACCCTGCTGGTTGACACAGAAACTCTCAGCATCTTGCCAGTTCTTCATGGTCTCGGTCTCAAAGTGATAGCAGAAATCTCCATACAACAAATATCCAGGGTCACAGTGGAAATCTGGAGCAAAGACATTTGGTTTTGGTTAGAATTCACCTACTTTATCCAGGTTTCTGAGATGAAAAAAATATATATATTTCTAGTCTATTATATCTAGTAAATGAGATCTAGTAGATGGTAATAATGATAATTAACACAGGTGCAAGTAGACAGTATGTGAAGAGTAATCGTTAGTCTCACTGACCAGGAACAGCAGTAGGTTTCACATTCTGGCCACCGGTCATCTCACAAATGTAACCCAGGCTCTTGAAGCAGTTGGTTGTTTCCCATTTGCCTTCATAATTTCCTAGAGGAGAAAAAGTGAATACATTTAAATTAAGTTAGTCTCACAATGGCAGCCTCACTTGAAAGTATGGAACTGTTTTTTCAGGGCTATAATGGTAGATAGCTGTGCTTACCTGTGAAGATCTGCCCACAGTCCCAGGCGTTTGCAGTGTTTTTGGGCCACCCAGGGCCCCAGTTGGTAAAAGTGGGCTCGGTCTTGTCCACCCATGTGAACTTATTATCCTGGTCCCTATCTGTTGACATCACAAACCAGGAAATGAATAGACAGGGCATGTCCACAGTAGAGATCACATTTATTATAAATATAGCAAAGCCTTTTTTTAAGACAGTAAAAATGGCAATTCAAATCAAATGATTATCAGGTCAAGCCCTAAAATGAATATATAACACATTGTTTCATATTGAGCATCAAAATGCACAATAGGCCAGTACCTGATAAACCAATCCAGATGTCAGGAATGTCTACTTGATGGAAGTCTGGAAGCTGTCCATTGATGTAGTACTGTTCCTCTGGACTGCACACATGGAATAGGACAATGTGACAGATAATGTGAGATTCTCTATATTCCCAAAAATGGCAGCTCTTCTTGTGTAATTAAATACAGTGTGGTGCTGTGTGAATGAAGGACCTGCGAAGGATAGCGAAGCTTATATGCCATATCCTTGTGTGCAAAATGCCTTGAATGCAAAAGCCCTACCTGTTTATAATCAGCAAGTTGGCCCCTAAGTCTGAGCACTTGGTCTGAGCCTCGTACCAGGTGGTCAGAAGATTGGTGTTACTGACCAACCAGTAACAACTCCCACCAAAGCTCAGCCAACCAGCAGGGCAGATGGCTAGAAGTGAGTTAGGGAAGGACAGCAGGAAAAGATTATGGGTGGGGAAAGCAAAGAATCCTTATTGTTATGCTATTATGACCAAAATAGAGACTGTCAAGACTGGGGCAAGAAATATCCTCTGTGTTTATTTCCAAAGCAATGGAGCTTACTGTTGAGTGGTCGTTTACACATGTAGGGACGCTCATATCGGCACACATGGGCCCTCCATTTCCCATATTCTTCTCCTGCTTCTTTGATTATTGCAGAACACGTCCCTGACTGTGCATCACTGTTGGAGAAGAATGCATGATATATTTATATTATTACACAAATGAATGTTTACATTTAATTGACAGGTATTATACTCTCTCTTTCTTACACTGTAGGTTGACCATCCCCCCAGTTTGTGTACGTCCCAGTAACGGCATCAGACCAGGTAAACTGTGTGTTGCCAGCTTCAACTTGACATGATATCTTGTTGCATTTCTGTAGAAACAACAAAGTTTATCTTTATACTGATGTATTTAATACTGATATACAATATCATGAGGCATATAACGGAGCAAAAATAGCCAGCTGCTAAAATTTAATGAGAACACTAAAACTAATAAAGAATACTAATAAAACTAATGGGCGAAATCAACCATACTTTTCAACCAGCCTTTCACTCTCACTGTCATTTCTCTCTTGGCTCTCACCAGTGTGGAAAATCCAATCCAGAGGTCGAAGAATGAGGAGTCCAGTCTTCCTGTGACGTACTGTTCTTCCTCAGCTGAGGTAACGGACACCAGGTCTCCTCCCTCCCTCACACAGTCGGATCTGGCTGCCAACCAGCTCTTCCTGGTGTCTGCCTTCAGCTTGTAGCAGTTGGAGCCGTACTGTCTCCAGCCGTTGGCTCTGTCACATTGGGTGGGAGGGTTGGCTGAGGAGAGGTCAAGGAGAAAAACGTATTCAATATGACTGGGGTGCACCTCACCACCTTCTGTTCTTCTCTACTTATTACGTTGGGATGCAGTTTTTTATGATTAAATTGTTATTTGAGGACGATATCACAAGATTAAAGGGGAAAACAGCATGGACGTTGGCTGGTGGACCTACGGTTGGGGCGTTTGCAGATATATTTCCTCCCATTATTGCAGCTTTCATCATTCCAGGTTCCATAGTCTGAGCCGAGCACCTGGCCACAGTCCTCCCCGGGGTCATCGCCCCAGTTGTCAGGCTGGCCTTGCCTCCAGTATCTGAAAGGTGGAGAAGAGGAGAGGAGAGGAGAGGAGAGGAGAGGAGAGGAGAGGAGAGGAGAGGAGAGGAGATAAATTCTGCAATGTAGGTTAATTAAAGTTTAGGCTAAACTTTAGGTGAAACAGTTAATAGTTATTAGTTAATACAATATTTGAATGGTAACAGTTTTACATACGATAAGTATTCATAATAAGGGGTCCCATCAGTCCACTCCCAGACACCTTCTGTAATTCGGTCATTCAGGCCAATCCAAAAGATCTCTGTGCCAATTTGAGTCCTCACCCATTGCTAGAAATATAGAGTAGAAACAAATGAGTCCAGTTTCTGAGAGGATAAGAGGATATTTATCAAATCTACAGTTTGGTGCACAACATGCACATGTTACCAGAGTGTTTTTTGTCTCACCCTCTCATGAATGTCCTGAACGCTCATCAGGTCGCTGCCCTTTCCCAAACAGTCTGCATGAGCCTCCATCCATGGCTTTGTATCCGTCGAAAAGAAGTAACACCTGTCCTCATAGGGCCTCCAGCCTTGTTCACACTGGCTATAGGCTGAAAATACAACATAACACAATTATGTAACACAATGGAATGTACAGTATATTGAATATGAAAAACCATTTTAAGTACAAAAGAACAGCACAGCACAGCAAATGCCCAAGTGGGACAGCACATGCTGCAAAATTCAAGACAATCCTCCTATGATACTCTATTGATCCCTGAAAATAAAAATTCTCTCCTCTCTTTTCCCCCTTCCACAGGGAGGTCAGAGGTCAGAGGTCAGGGTCGGCTACAGAATTGCACCCCTGGAGCTTGGAAGAAGTTTTTGCTCAAGGACACTTCAGCAGTGTGTATGCTTTCTGTCACAGAGGCTTGAACCCTGACCTTTTGGTTGAAGGACTCCCTTCTCAATGCGCTACCCTTCTCATTAATACATTAATATGTTTAAGGCATAATAAATATGAATTAAATTTGGTGGTCTGTTATCCATAATAAAACATGTAGCTTTTAAGAACCGATATTCACACACCATAAAAAACATAAATATAACATTACAAAACATAATAGGTATAACATCTTTGAATCAGGAAGAATAGAAGAATGAAATCAGAGTACTCGTAGGACTTCTCTAGCTTGATAAGTAAAAATGTTTCCCAGTTGAATTGCAAAGGGTGGGAGGGGATCCATCATTTGAATTCAGATCCATCATAAAAGTCCCATGACAGATCCACAGTCCAGGTGTATCAGTCAATCTCAACACCTCCTACCAATAGGCTTGTTGTGGTAATGTTTGACTTTAACAACTTTTACAGACACGACACCATCACATGTTTTGCACACATCCCCAATGAGGTGAGAGACCACTGGAAAACAATCACTCATGCAATGTTGAAGTAACTTCAAGCCTTTTAGCAAATATTGAGCACCTCACCTTTGTCTACACATCTAAAGCAATGCAATAGCATGCAATAGGAGGCATTACAGACACTTAACACCTGCTATCACCACCTAACAGACCAAACCATTCCAACCGTCAACTTGTTTACTCTAGAATGCCTACTGCTCTTGGGGAATATAAGATATGATCGCATCCTATGACAATTAAATCATTCCTTATATAATTTTATACAGCAAGGTGGTCCCATGTTTAGAGAGACCATCCTGACACCAAAAGGTCCCATTTCATCCTCATAACCCCAAGATCCAGCTCCACTAAGAAGATTAATGCATCTATTTCCATTTCTACAAATGCACACAAATAAAAAGTAATTAAACAGCATGCCTAAATTAACAGTAGACCAAAACAACCCTTTTCCCTCTTTCAACATTTGTTTTCTTATCTTGCGGGATGTCCTGTTTATTTCTTTGCCTCTATAGCACAAAGCAGCCACATGCATATTTCTGCTGTGGCTTATCATAATTATATAATGATAAGTCGATACGTTATGGGTTTTTTTGACAGGGCCACTACAGCAGGTAGTAAAGACTTCCAAACTTGATTGCTGTAGTTTTTTATCCTGGCTCCAGGACATGGCCTATCATGACTGGAAGGCAAATTAAACTAAACTTCTCACATAAATCTGGCCAGTGAACTTGATACATAACTTTATTATACCAGTTCATACCAAAACCATGTAAACGAATAGCACAACATGGAAGCAGTCAGATGGAGCAATGAGAACAACACAAAGTAGAGCAATGTCACAAAAGCATCTTATAAGGTATGCTGATAATTTTTTGCTATGAGAAACAACAGACCATTAAGTTTCTTCTGCGATATCCATGCTTGAACTCTGATTATTGTAGAATTAAATATGCAATTTAGAGTCAATTTCCACAGTGGGAGAGGAAATTATATATTTTTTTCTTTTCTTTTATAATTTTAGGTCAAAACAAATTGGTCAAGAGAAAATATCCCGATTCACACCATCCAATAAGTGCCCTCAATCCCAGGCCTGGACAACATGTGCTTCACCAAATAAATTTTTATGATTAAATCACACAGAGGGAGTCATTTAATTCACCTCCTCCTCTGTTTTGCACTCTACAGCTGACACTACAACATACACACTGTGGTAGGCAACATTTAAATCAGTGCTCAAAACAAATTTTTACACACTAAATTTTCTGTAATTAATTCCTCTTTATCTAATTTCTTTTAACTTGCTTTTTTCTTTTCGTTTTTTTGCTTTATTTATTGTGATTTTATCTACCATTTGTGGTGCTATTGTTTTATCTCATCTTGTCTTTTTATGTACCGTAAAGCATTCTGTAAACTATGTTTTAGGAAAGTTCTATAAAAATTATGTTTATTATATATTATTATAATGACTTATTTCCCTCTCAGGGCTCAGTAGAGTATCACATGCACTGTAAAAACAAAAAAAGACAAAAAAAAAGAAAAAGAAATAAAGCCAGACTTACCACAAGCAAGAAGAGTGAAGAGGGTGAGAAGTTGCAGAAGCATTGTTTGTCCTCTGTCTGTCAGGTAGGAAACTTCTGTGTTCAGCTCTCAAGGTTCAGTATATCGCTCTGCATCCTAATAGGTGTAAGTCTTTTCTCCACTGTCCCCAGGGCTGTGTGTGTGTGTGTGTGTGTGTGTGTGTGTGTGTGTGTGATCTGTACTCGCTCCCAGCTGACACAAGTCTGAGCATCTTCTCTTTGCCTAGCTTCTTTTCAGCATCAGCCCAGAGTCCAAAGACTGGCAGCAGTAAAACATACATGACAAACACTTGACCTCTTGACTGATTTGCCATATTACAACCGAGTCTGTTAAGAAACAAAAACTCAGTGATGACAAACAGTTGCAGTGGGCTGTTTTTCATTCAGTGTTCACCGACTGCAACTTCATGGATGAAACATTTTCATTTCACACAATCAGAAATATCAAATGCCATTTGACAATGCAAAACAAGATTATTATTATATCATTATTTTCTAAGAAGGCTCAAAACTTTTCAATATAATATATAAGATAGAACATAATATATCAGAATATGGTTGATCGTGGTCCCCAATTGATGAAATAAATGCTACAGATACCTCTTATTCAATACATTTGTTGATAATTTTTACTACATACTATATATGTTAATTAAATACTGTAGTGTGTGAACTGTGTAATGTAGTGGAGGTTACACAACATACACAGATATGTCCACTTATTTAGCCCAGTTACCACTCATACCTCACATACATGGAGGGTGACGATGTGGTCACAGTAAGAGGATTAATACATTTTGCATTCTTGTACAAAACAAACCATCAGAGCCTGAAAACCAATTCTTACAACCATAAGCAGCTTCCGGCATATTTGCTTACCTTAATGACACATCATTAGGCAACTGTGCATCACATTTGACTGAAAACACAATTTCAAAGTCCAGAAGAGGCAGTTTACAACAACCGCATGTCAACCGTCTATAAACTTTATACAACCAAAACTCTGCCTTGAATTGTTACTTTTTAACTTAAGTACTTAAGTTACAAAACAATAAAGGTATATTTGAAATAATAAAGGTATATAATAATAATAAAGGTATATTTGAAATAATAAAATTATCATTTATTTTTTTTTTTTTTTTTTTACACTTTGCTTCGCACTTATGCACTGCTGCACTTCTTTTAAAATGTTGTGTTTTACTTAATTTTAATTATTCTATGTACTCTATTTCTTAACTTTATTTTTATTATTATTCAGTGGGTTTTATTTTCCATCTTATGTTATGCTCATTCTATGTCTATTTTCATGTATGTAATTTCTTTGTTGTAAAGCACTTTGAGCTGCATTTCTTGTATGAAAGGTGCTATACAAATAAAGTTTATTATTATTATTATTTATACAGTATATTGGTCAAAGACACATCAAAATCAGATCATCTCCAACACTAAAAATCAGACTTGTAATACTTATAGCCTAGTTTGTAGGGAATATTAATTTTAGGAAAAGGTAATTACAGGGGGTAGAAAAGAATTCCAAACTTGATTGCTGTGTTTTGTTTTGTTTTGTTTTGTTGGTTTTTGGCTTTACTGACTGGACGACAACCTGCATAAAGTTCTCAGAAAACAGGACAAATATGGTTAGTGATCTTGATACATAACTTTATTATAGCAATTTATACCAATACCATGTAAATGAATAGCACAGGACTGAAGCAGTCAAAAGGAGGAATGATAACACAAAATACAACCATTTTACAAAAGCCTCTGGCACATTTGCTAACAAAGTTGGCAAATAAATTCTGCTTTGGTGTAACAATGATACACCAGGTTGATAAATTGCACTAGTTGTGATAATGGAAGAACACAAATTGTGCAGCAGTCTTTTTTTTCCTTCCTAGCATACAATGTAAATAATATGCATGTTTCAAAATCATCATATTCTGTCAACCTATTCTGAAAAATAATAAAGCAATACAGAGTTGCTAGAAATGCCTTAAAATTTCTTATATATGCCCGAAATCGACATGAGAGTTAAAAGGACCATCTTCAAACTCAAAGCCTAAAAAATGCAGATAATATCAAGACATTTGAAAATAACATCAAATTCTCCATTCAGGACAAAAATATACCCAGACTTCACATCTATTCTAGGAAAATAGTGCACAGCAATGGATTAGATAATGTAGAAAAGAATAACACCAAAGATACACCAATTTTAATACAAAATTTCCATATATTAAAATATATCTGAACCATTTACCAGAGAAATCTCAGTCTAAGCTCATTCACATCTGAAAGCACTCTTGATTAGGATTTCTGACAGTCCAGCTATCGTCAAACACAAATTCTGAATTTGAAAATCATTCCCTGCCAGCTTGGATAGACCTCTGCAGATCTCTATACAACATTGTTACTCGTGCAGAAGTGAAGAGATGCACCGTATTGCTCTGATCGATCCAAGACACTCAGGTGTATAGTCGTGCCTTTCTCAATTCTCTGAGGTCAAGGTGAGCGGACGACTTGGGATTCAGCGAGGGGTTGGACCAGACTCACATCTACAGCTCTCTAAAACACACTTTCCTCTGTTTGGCACTTGCAGCACTAACATTCCCTGGGCCTGCCATATCCTAACTAACGACTGGCTGTCCCAATCAGCCGAAAACGATTGTTCGAATGCAATTACAGGCAACACCCGGCTACGCCGCTGGGGTGTGATCCAGCTCACCGCAGTTGGAACTGCAGATAAAATAATTCTGAAATCCATCTTCAAAAACTCTAAATACCGTGACTGACGCCTTTGCTCATCCTGACATGACACGGAATTAAAGGAACGTCTTGGAAACGTAGATGAGGTCAAACGTCCCGGTTCAGATTGACTCGTGAAAATGTCCTAACTGCACACAGTGCACTGCAAAAAAAGGTGTTGAGTGTTCCAGTATGAATGTTTTCAAGTTCTTGATGTGTCAAGCCATCTCTGGATAATGAAAACAACTGTAGAGCCAAAGTGCAATCCAGAAACAGTCTCAAGCAAGAAGTCTTAAAAAAAACCCATTCATACTGGCCTAATATATAGTCCAGGTTTATAATGTTAATAGAATAGTGCTGATTCGCAACTCACTTGTCCTACTCAAGAGGCCCGTATTGCATACTAGGCTCAGCTACCGTTTTCCCTTAAAAAAAAAATCAAACAAACAAAACAAAAAACTGTCAAGGTGGTCAAATAAAAGAAGCAAGAAAATACAGTACAAGATAATACATCACTGAAATGCAAACATCACAAACAGAAGAGAAAACCTTAAATGTGTCGTTGGGGCTCAGAGAAGACTTCAGGTCTGTCGGATGTGCACATTATAAAGTCAGTAATATCCGCATAATAATGTGTGCAGACTGAACGTCAACCTTGACATTCAGTTTGTATTGTGTGTTTTAACAAGTCTTTGCCACAGAGTTGACAATATTAATCCCTCTGTTGTGACCGTGTGGTTTGGGTTCAGTGCTTGTGCATTGATTGGGTGCTCGGCAGATCAGATGTGACGGTGACTCGGCCGTCGCCTGGGAGCTGGAGTGTTGGTCACATGCAGTTGACCACGTTGCTGGAGCCCTGGCCCACATCCCTGATCTGGCTGACATGAGAGGAGCAGACTGCCACCCCGGCCCCGGCCCGGCAGTGGGACACCGAGCCCACCAGCTCCCATCTGGAGAGGGAACAGGCACGATTGCAAAAAAAAAATCACATGGGGAAGATATAAACATAATGACAGTCCTCAAATATACAAAAAGTAGAAAAGGTGGAAAACTGTATAATGCACAAAACAAGTTATTTATTTGCTAGAAAAACAGATCTAAGAACTTCAAAGCAATAAATGAATACAAATTTGGTTTACAGCTACTCAGTTGCAATGCGTTTCAGGCTTCCTCAGGCAGCATCGATGCTGCCTGCTAAACCAAGCCTATATTTGTGTTAATTTACTGCTTTGAAGTGCTTATATTTGGTAGCACTATTTCTAGCAAATAAATCACTTGTTTTGTGCTTCATACCGTTTCCCGCCTTTTCTACTTTATGTTCTGTGACCCATTGGGACCTGACTTTTCCACTGCCTTTTTATGTGGAGTCCTCAAAAATACATCGTCTTTTTCAGCACACAACGGCAGAAATAACTGAGATAGCACAGTTTGATTATCCCTCTTCCCACCTCAATGCCTAAATGAAAAACACGGCACGGTCTTCATTCATCTCCCTCTGCTCCTAACCTGTTCATTCGAGGCTCGAAGGCCTCCACTGTGTTCAGGTAGATGTTTCCATTGTGGCCCCCGACTGCAAACACCCTCCCCATCACAGTGGCGACCCCCACTCCGCCGCGCGGGGTGGTTAGCTCGGACACGTACTCCCAGCGGTGCATTCGTGGGTCAAAGCGCTCCACGGAGCTCAGGGGCGAGTTGTCATCGAAACCACCTTCAGGAAAGACAGTAAAACCAGTCATTGAAAAAGACCGGAAAGTTAGAGAACAGTTAAGTGTGAGGACTGTGTGAGGAAGGGCTCAATGGCATTTTAAGAGGATTCTGAAAGATATGTGCAACAAAGGAAACAATGTCCTCAGGTGTAAAACATGCCAGCATTCAACATTCAATTGCTTGGAGTAGGATCATGTTATTACTAATGGCACAGGCAAAAGATGAGGAAATTCAGTCTTCCCTTATGACGCCGTAGCTGTTGACTAAGCAAAATGCCACACCAGAGCTCTCAATGAACCTTGAATGTCTCTTCAAATTCAAGTGGTACAATAAAAATCTTGTCCTTATGTATTCTCTGTAATCAGTAACCAGATAGATTTACAAAACATGAACTTTTCTCTTTCCTGATTCATGTATTTGTGTATAAAGTTGTAGGGTGTGGAGGTAGGAGGCATGTGACCCGGCTGTCAAAAAAGAATAGCATCCAGTTAGGAGGAACAAACACTAATAAAATACTGACACACTGGATAAATTAAAGTCAGCCTCTGACCCCGATCATCCCAGTCACTGCAGTACAGATATGGGTGACATAAGGAAATGGGAGAAAATACATCTTGGCAGTTTATTTATTGACTATTTTTGTGATTCCTACTATATAAAAAGGTCATTTTTTACAATAAGGATGTTTGGAATCTGATTAATGATTAATCCTCATCTTTCTAAATTGCATGTTCCTCTCACCCACTACATAGAGGCAACCGTTCAGTTTGCTGACTCCATTTCCGGCCCGCCGCTGGCCCATCTCCTTCACCTCTGTCCACTTGTTGAGGTGGGGGTCAAACCGCTCCACGCTGGACAGCGATGCCACGCCATCGTTGCCCCCGACCGCGTACACGTAACTCTGGCAAGGAGAGGGTGTAAAGCAGGTTAAGTGCAGAGTGCACACCATAAAACAATCACATCAACAGCTGCTGTATTCCTGTATAAAACACACTGTCATGATGATAGGGTTATAAAGAGAAGGAGAAATTAATGATCCCATTTGTAAGTGTGTGGGAGAGTGTATTGCTGTATCACACAGTCTCATACTTGGTGGTTTATCTGCATCACCGGACTGTGAGGTATTCAGTAAACTGGCTATCCTGCCCAGTCTTACCCCTAATGCCACAGATCCCACCCCTCCTCTGGGTGTGTTCATGGGAGCTACAGCACTCCAGCGGTCGCTTTCAATGTCATAACGCTCCACATCGTTGAAGCAGGAGTTGTCATCCAGACCTCCGATTGCGTAGATAGGACCACCAAGAGCTGCCAGGGCGATACCCCTCCTAAGACACACACATACATCCTTGCTCATAGCAGATGTTCTCAAAGCATGGTAAATAGATACAGTAGAGGTTGGCAGTGTAATGGCTGAAATGATACACTGGGAGAAATGTATCCCAAAGGTACCAATTTGACCTGTTCCTACAAATTGGGCATTTACTGATGTGGCCATATTAGGCAAGATTTTTATGTCTTATCAGCTTAAATCACAAAGTGGGACTAAGAAAGAGAAGAGCGTCCCACTCACCCTCTAATTGAGACCCTGTAGAAGAAAATGTTCCTATGCCCATAGGAAGCAATGAATCCAAACTTAAGAGCAAAATTATAGTTCATTTCATTCTCTGGTCTGCATATTTATAAGCATAATATTGATTGTTAATACACAACAAACAACACTCTCCACACATCTGGACTAAAAGCAGAACAAGGAAGAGAAGCACATGAGCTGTCACTTGCTGCACAGTCAAAGCATCTTGGCTAGCTCTAACAGGCAGGCAGAGAGGCAGGCAGGGGAGCCGGAGAGAGCAAAGAAAGAAGGAGGCAGGAGACAAAAAGAAAATCATAAATGCTTTTTGAATGCCTTTCCCAGAGAATTTTTAAATGTAAAACAGAGTGTAATAATACAGTATAAAGGGTTTTCTTGGCTTTCAGTATAATATATTTGTTTTTTTATTTTTGTTCCCTGAACTGGTTCCTTTCCCTGCCCACAGCCATGTCATGCACTACACAACAGTCTGTTGAAATCCATCAAGTGCACTCTCTCCCACAACAGGAGCCCCATTCATATTCAGCCCATATGTGCTGCTCAATACCTCTTGGTGTTCATGGAGGCTTTCATCATCCACTTGTTGGTGAGGGGGTCAAACATCTCCATGTTGCCTAAGTGTTCACTGCCATCATGGCCCCCAACAGCATACACTTTGCCTGCAGAAACAAACATCAACATGCAGCGGTTTGTCAACAGCTCATTTCGTAAAGCTGCTTAGAACAGGAGTGCAGATCTGAGACCAGATATGAAGCTGAGGGTATATGATCATGTGACCTGGCCAGTGATTCTAAAGGATCCATGATCTGTAACACTGTTAGTCGCTGAAATTTCAGAAAAACAAACCAAACTCCCAGATTGAAGGTTTGTTGTCACAAGCCAGCTGTTAGGGAGTTGAGTCAATGGGCTGCTCAGTGGGTGCAGACCAAAGGAATGTGTTGGTCCCAGTGAGACTCCATGCATTACATAGGGACTGTGTATGGACCTCCTTATTAACTATTCTAAAACCGTGAGATGTGTCTATTATTAAAAAAAAAAACTGCCCTTTATCACTGCACTGTCATTCAAGCTGGTATGTACTTATTTTCTATACTCTCAGGTCCCAGGACCTTTTTTTTAAGATTATGTTTTTTGGCATTTTTCGCCTTTTTATTAGGTAGTTCAAAATAGAGAGACAGGGAAGACTGGGAGAGGGAGACGACATGCGACAAAGGTTCGAACCCAGGATCTCACAGTTACATGGTGTGCGCCTTAAACCACCAGGACGCCCCTTTAAACCCATTTGTTTACCTTCCCATGCTCCGACACTTCGTCACTGTCTTTTACTTTCTACAGCGTTGCCGTCTTTCTTTCTCTGCCACAACCCCTCTCACCTCCTACAGATATCACTCCCACGTGGCGTCGTCTACTGTTCATCTCTGGGCCAAAAAACCAGCTGTTCTTGGTAATGGAGTAGCACTCAATGCTGCGAAATGGGTCGCCAGAGCCACCTCGGCCACCCACGCAGAACAAAACACCTGAGGAAATTGTTGGAGGGAACAAAGAGGAGGCACAGTGAGAGAAAACTCACCATACTTTCTACCCATACAACTTCAAACTAGAAAAGAATGAAGAATAAAAATAAAATAAAAGACCACACCCACTTTCTATAAAAGAAGCACCTAGTCAAGCCACAATTAACATCCGAGTGTGTACGCAATTGCTTACTTCATAAATTTGAGAAGAAAGTGGATTCGGCCTGTTAACAATACATGAACTCCCAAAAAGGCATTTGGTTTCATGAAAAGGGTTAGGGTTATTTGTATGATGAACTAAAGAAAAAATGCTTAATGTTACTGCAGATCCCATAATATCAAATGTTACATGTTTGTTACATGTTCAGAGAACTCCACCTCATGATTCCTACCTGCAGTGTGTTTCCTGGGTGTGGTGCGGACTGAATACTCAAAGTCCGGCACCACCTTGTTGCTGAGGTGGAGGTGGTAGTTCCTGGCTTCGTCCAACAGGTCGCGGCAGCTCAGATTACCTTTGATCATCTCCTCCTTGGCCACCGTTCCTGTCAAGAATTCTACTGGGAGCAGAGGGAGGCGCACCTGAAGGAGAGATCGACATGACGCAGTTGTAAATGTGATTACATAATGGTCTAAACACATATGTAACACTGTCTGAGGTCCACATACACACAGACACACAGACAAAGCTATTTAGCTAATCGTTAGCAGGGTTCCCACACTTCCCTGGACATCAAGTTCAAGCACTTTTCAATGACTTTCAAGGTCTTGTTTGGTGAAATTCAAGGACATAAAATTGGCATGTTTTGGGGAAAGACATGACATTGGTCTAAATTAGAAATCACAGAGGTCTCATTTTTCACTCTTGTCAAGTCAAGAAATTCTGATAAATCAGTCATTTTAAACTGCTACTCTATGAACATAAACACCAGGATGTGAAGTATTTATTGCTAGGCAGGAGAGTGTCCAGAGAGCTGAGGCATGCTGATGATTCAATAAAACTAAATCAAGTACTTTCAAGGCCATCTACTCTTTTTCAAAAGCTTTTAAGCTTTTTTTCAAATCCATAAACTTTCAATGACTTTCAAGGCCTATGGGAACCCTGCTTCAGGTAATCACATAATCAGCTCATATACAAAGTCAAGTCCAACTTCACTAGACCACACATATACAGGCGCCCCCACACACACATACAAAACACACATTATCATCACACATTATCATTCATCCACCCAGCCCAACCCTTGTAATGTAATGTATCTATTCTCTAACCTGAGACATGATCTGGTCCAGCCAGGCCTCATGGTGCTGTGGGTTTGCCTTCAGCCATTTGACTGCTGCATTGTACACCTGTGTCTCTGAATGGATGTTAAGCTCGCTGGAGGACAGCAGCGTGCGCAGGTGCTGGGGCGACACGCACGGGAAGTCCTCACACTCCACCACCTCGCAGAAATGCTCGCAGGCATAGCGGTCAGCCATGTCCATCAGGTCCACGCGATTATGGCTCTCAGCGAAGGTGCGTACTGCCAGGCAGTTGGTGGGGTGGAAGTGAGCCTTCATGTACTCACAGCAGGCCCTGGCTACCAACTCTACCTAAAGGATTCAGGCAGCAATAAAGGAATTTTACAGACTCTCTCAATGTATTCGAGAGTTTATTATCCTTTTCAATTCCAAAATTTTCCAATCATTTTGAATTGTTCGATGACTAGAAGTTTCAGCATCACTACATTTTATTGTCTCCCACAATGAATCAAGGAGAGACGATAGATTGGCCCAGATGCATCCGTTAATCAGGGCCAATATCTCAGATGCCACTGATTCGATTGTTAGTGTTTTCAAAATTACACTGGCCTTAGGGGGTGTTACAACATTTGCTTACTTGTTACTGATTGGCCCAAGGGGAGCCTGCATTATTCGATGAGGACAACATGCTTATTTTTCATTGAAATTGTGTAATTGCCAAATTCATGTGAATCGAATGAACAAAGAGTGTGTGTGTGTGTGTTTGCACACGTATGACTTGCTTGCATGTGTGTTTCTTCACCTGAAGGATGCAGGCGGCATAAAGTAGCGGCTGAACATTGTCCACAGTCAGGGTGAGCCTGGAGGAGTAGGCAAAATGCACCAGGTCCTGGATGGCGTCACCGTCAAAGTCCTTGATTTCAATCAGCTCCTGCTTGGCCTCTGACATCTCTGACAGGAACATGGCCCTGAGGGAAGACACAGCTTCTCAGACAGGAACCAGGCGGACTTCAATGTTCTTCAACAAATAAGCTTTATGTTTAGAATAACATTTTGAAAAACAACCATTTCCTCCAAGTTCTGTAGCAAGATTATATTTTGTCCTGCAGTCTTCAACGGACTAGATCAGCGGTGTCCAATCATGTGCCATGGAGGGCCAAGAGTACGTAGAATTTCATTTGTTATTTCGCTCTCTGGTTGAAGGTGTGCTAATCATCATGTAGTGTTTGATATGAATGAAAACCTGTATACTCTTGACCTTCCTGTCACATGATTTGAGGCCACTGCACTAAATTTCAGAAAACACAGCTCTAGACCAACAACCATTATGGGGACATAGCTTTCAAACCAGTAAGAAAGTAGTAGTAGTAGTGATGAAAGCTGCTATTATAGGCATGGTTCAAGAAATAAAACTATGAAAATAGAACACACCTGAAGTAAGGGATGACACAGGCCAGCACCAGCTTGTGACATGGTATCAGCCTACTGCCCACCTACAAAGAGGAAAGAGGAACAAAGACAGAGAACAAGAATAGTAAGAAGCAGGGCACACAAGTATATTAATAAGCTCACCATTTATTCATTCCTACAGTCCAGCTGTTGTGACACAACTTAAAAAGAATCCTGTAATTTCTGCAGCTTTTCAGAGGTTGAAACTAAACCAAACTCAGAACAGATCCCCATTCAGACCCAGACATTCAACTCTTTTTTTTTAGGAAATTCACAACCTTCAACCTAACTATATAACTGCATACAAAACATACACAAAAGGTCAGTTGAGCCATAAACTGAGCTGAAACACATCTCTTCTTGTGTCCAGACAGAGTGACCTACCTTCAGCGTGACGTCACAGAGCTCCCCTACTTCGTAGAAATGCCTGAGGGAGTTGTGGAAGTCCTTCCAAGCCTCATGGGCCTCGAAGACAAAGGAGCCATCAGGCTCACAGTCGGCCTTCGAGGCCCTGTTTCCAGGCCGCTTCTCCTTGGGCTTCAGCTGCTTGGCATGGTCTGGCACCACATCCCCTGGTGCCATAGCTGTCTACGGGAACCAACACCTTAACAGAGAGATAAGGGAGAAGAGGAACATGAGAGAAGGAATCAGCTATAGAAAGAGGTTTAGATGCCGCTTATAGACTGGAATCAGCAGCCCAAATTTTAAGTGCCATTGATCCCATTATGCACTAACCACTCGCATCCAAAGCACAGACTGTCGAAAGTAGAAACTGCAACTCGGAGAGGTGCAAATAACACAAAATTCTAAAGATATTCTAAAGGTAATTTCCTTTCTGGAAGAACCAGAAGAAGGGAAATTAGTAGAGGGGGATACTGCCTACCAGCTGAGCAAGTCTGGTCAGTATTCCACCCCCCTCTCAGTGTCACTTCCCCTTTACGCCCTCAATAGTGCATGGAGCCTTATGCGAAAAAAAAATGAGGTCAGGCACATTTCCCCAAGCTACTGTAGCTCACTAGAGCACACTGCTGAAAATACACAGCAACCCAACCCATAATAAGCCTACAGTATATCCTACCTATGGTTGAGCCCGATGAAAAGTCTCTGCCGTTGATATTGCTCTACTTGAGAACTGAGCGACTCAAAGCAGACAGCCAAAAGCCACAGCTCCACCCACACCTTACAGATGCACTGTCTCTCTTTAAAGCTGCCTTTCTGCCACTGAATAGGCTCAGTGTATCGCCCCCTCATCACTAGTCCCCGCAGCTATAAGGGCAGAAGACATTAAGGCCGATCACACGCACGGGTGGTCCAAGGCTCTCTCTTTGTGTGCCAGTTCATAGACTGATGGCTAGACTTTATCTGTTTGGTTTCTCAGAACATGAAGAGACTTTGTAATATGTACTTGATCCAAAAGCAGACTAAATCAGGATCAACTGTGACATTTGCATTGTCGTAAGACGCTAAGATCCTCAGACAAATTTGTATTATTTAAAGACTAACTGGAGTGAAAAACAACAATTTAACAACAGAACTGTATAGCACAACTACCCAACTATGTAGTGTATACCTTGCCAAACTGAAAAAAATGTGCAAATAGCAACCTTTAATGTAATTCAGGCAACCGACAGTTCACCATACACCAGGGACTTCCACTAGGCAAGCCGCATGCCACATTAGGCAGAAATGTGCACCGAGGTACACAGAGGAGGGGCATGCAGTCATGGGAACCTACTTTTGTCATGTCCAATTATTTCATCCACTTCCAAGGGGAGACAACAATCATGCTTTCAGCTGCCGAATGCCATGCTTCCATGGTATGTCCTTTGGTGACAGTAGCTTAATTAGAGAACTAACTAGCTTCCTTCTGTGCATGTACAAAAAGGCACAGTCGATATACATCCCCTTCCCCAGCTTTTGTGACTTTAGCCTTTGGCGGCTTTTGAAAGATTGAAGGTGAAGCGGCTTATGCAAAAGAATGATGACACTTGTTAAGTTAGCGGCCTAGCCAGCAGAACTTTCATTTTGCGGACAGCTGGAGGTATTTTACAATTTGGGACAATATATTGAAATTAAATATGTCGCAATACAACAATGTGACAGTACATATCATGGGACAGAAATAATTAATCACAATATTAGCTCAATTTTATTCTGCTGTAGTAATTACAAATGAGATGAGATCGCATCACAATTTCACAAGCTCTCCATCAAAATTATATTATTTGCACTTAGTAATGACATTTTTAAATTGTTGCTTATATTTCTATCAATGGCCAATGCCACTGATAGAAAGATTTGTGTCTCAGAAATAAACATAATTCTGCACAGTCATACTTTGTTGACTGTGCATCTCCATATTTATTACATCGTATCGTGGTTGTATCGAATCATGAACCTCATATCGCGGATCGAATCATATCATGAGATAAGGATATTGTCCAATCCCTAATTTTCAGATATTACTGATGCACTTAAAAAAGATGTAGGCCTAATGTGGTCATTGTTTAAGGTCATGGTAGACTCTCCTCTCCTCTCCTATTCCTCATTTGAGCATGACGACATATTATTGATTTGCTTCCCTGGATTGGCAACTTCTGCTGCATAAAATGCTTGGTGGATCACAGCCAAAGTGATCCTTCTGAATCATGCAGGGCAAGATATCCTGCATCTTCAGATGATACAAAAAAACATCCAGCAGTCTAATGTGAAGTCAATGAGCTTTGTGACAACAGTGTGCATTATCCACCAGTGTACACACTTACAGGTTATGCCAATATCACAAAATTAGATGGATACCACTTGAGACTCCCTTTGTGCCTCAAATCTCTGTAAGGTTAGTCACAATTGAGAATATTAAGTACTGCTGCGTCCTCCAAGGTAAGGGTCTAGTTCAAGAACAAGTATTCTTTCTTTTCTTCTTTCAGCCGCACAGTAGCTGTGTCTACAGTGCCTTTGGCAAGAGGAAAAGTAAACACTAGGTGAAGGAAACTTTAAATGTGACTTCAATGAAACTCATGACCTGGCATGTATCAAGGAGCAAGTTAAATAACAATACATAACAGTTCAATTGCAGATTATGTCGACATTCAACTTATAAAATATGGATATATCTGCTTACACGACAAAGGGACTGCCGGACAGGGCAAGTCAGTGAGAAAAACGTAAACTACAATGAGTTAATATGAATATCAGGTTTTACTATCAAGACAATTCATAATCCGTAATGACTGTGGCTTCTTAATAATGACAAGAAACGTAATCGTGTCAAGGCAACATGATCCTCTGGAGGTTATCTACAATTAATGCAACATCTCGTGCGTCCTAGCGTGTGATGCCCGATTGCTATAACGTTACTCCTCTACTGTAGCTGGTGAATACTGTGGGGCACAGAACTGAATACAGGCTGAAATAAAATGTGTAACATGAAACATGCAACCACACGTCAACAGTTTGCGAAGCAAGGCGAGCTCACTGGTTATGAAGCAGGCGTGAGTACACAACATTCAGTGTAAACAACAGCATAAAACGATCTGTCCCGTTACCAAACCGTTACCTTTTTAAACTACACGTGCACGTGTTTCTCCACCTCAAAAAAGACATATAATTCTATGACAGAGATGGACAAAACAAATCTTAACGGTAACTGTTAGCCAATACGTGCGTTTGCTAACAGCAGCCTGCAGGCAGGCTAGCACACGTACGTACGTTAGCTAACGTTAGCTGGCAACCCGCATAGGAATTACAACCACTAATTTACCGTTAATACCAAAAACACAATGATACCAGTAACGACAAAATGTCGGCTAATCGTTGCGATAGATGAAACACGATTCATTCAGTTACCTCATCTCGCAGCAAAGACTTAAAACGCTACTTTCATTCACAGCCACTCATCTATGTGGCTCAGGAGACCAGAGTCTTTGGCAAGTAGGCAGCACGTTTGTTGTGATTCCCGATGCTTTGTGGGTAATGTAGTTTCACAGCATTCACAGCTGTTCAATTAGTAAAAGTAGAGTTCTTATTCAAACTATCTTAGAGCTAGTTTCAAGCTCACCACCCGTTTGACCAGTATAACAGCTTAAAGTATCAAACCCAAGTATAAAAATTACATTCAAAATGACAAACTGATGACAAACAAACAACAAAAATCAAGAAGACACAAGGCAACCTGCTTAGGCCTATAAATGATTTAGTCTCAGTGGGGGTGAATCTTTAAATCAGCCACATTGCACCCCATAGTTAGGCTATGCTGAAACAACTGGTATCTTAGCAAATTTAAAGTAACAGAAAGCTTTGAAATATTGGAGTCTTACTAGATAGATGGATGGATAGATAGATAGATAGATAGATAGATAGATAGATAGATAGATAGATATAATGATGATCTGAGGATTCAAACAGGGAATCTTTTAGTCATAAGCCCACTTCTCATTGATTTATTGATTAAGGAAACAGGTAAAGAAGTAATAAAGTCACAGTCTTCATATTAAATATATTAAATATTAAACAGAATAGTTTAATATGAAGCAAAATGTTGAGTGGTACTAAAGTCAACAGTTTATTCTTAAGAGTTTTCCTTTTTGATGAGCAACAGGAGTTTATTTGATTCTCATAAACTGCAGTAGTCTTGGCCGACGTCTTCACTGAATTCTTGTTATTATGGTTCTCTAATTTTATGTTTCTTGAATGAATGAATGAATGAATGAATGAATGAATGATTGAATTAATTAATTAATTTATGTGATGATTAAAGAACACATATAACACTGCATTGCAGTTATTACATAGCCTACATTAAATATCACCAAGGATGAAAACACAATAAAGCCTGAAAGCTTATTTCCATTGCGGTCCTCCAGTATAACACTTAACACATCACAAGATAAAAGCAAAACAACAAGACAGCAAGCGTCTCATTGAACAGTAGTTCCAGTAATTATCATTGACAGGTGCAATGTAAGGCACTAAACTGGGAAGCAATGTGCAGCGTAAGGGAATGTTCGACTGTAATTACAAATGTCATATGACTGCCATTGTGTTAACTATATTGGCCAATAAAATCTCTCCAGAAATTATACATTAACACCTTCATGCCCTGACTGTGTTCTACATGTATACATCCATGTTGTGTCTGCATTTCTGTATTTCTGTTGTAGTCTTGTAATTACTATGAAAATACCTTTCACCTTTAACCCGTTTGTTAGGATCCATGGCTCTGTTTCCCATTCTATAGAGGAGCAATTGACCAATAAGTGTTGATCCTCAAGTCAACATGAGGTGATACCAATGTGTCTATCTATTTAAGTTTGGACACTGAAAGCGATGTCATCAAAAATAGTATTTATTTATGTTTTTCTTTTTTTGTTACAAAATTTTGAAGTTTATACAATGCATTTTAACAGTTGCACATAGTGATTCAAGACTTGTGGGTAATATGGGTAGAAAAATAAATTAGGCTACTTCTACTCTAACCGTTGGCCAAAAAAGGAAACTAAACAGCCTTCTATGTAAATATGATGACATGTGCTGTCATATAACTCAGTTAAGTAAATTATACCGCAGTAATAGGCCACTAAGGCCAGGATGAAATTTCAAAGGAATATAGGACATTCATTGTGATAAAAGGAAATGGCTGAAGGCAGTTTCACATTTGTTAAGCTCGACCCTAGATGACTAAAATGCTGCCATGAGGTCTCACTGAAATCTACTTACAATGTCATTAACTAGTCCTAGACTTAACTTAGTCTATGACAGCTGACCGTTAAATAAATTCCATAGAAACATCACACTTGGTCCCCATACAACCAACTTTTACTATGTGCATTGGTTTGATTTAGGTATGTACTGGGCCATTGCTTTGACTTTGAGTGGGAACGGGCCGGTGGTCGTTTTCAAACCCCATGTTGATTTCACCATTTCCACTGTTGACACTGGGTGTGCTCTGTAGCTCGGGTCCAGAGGCATCAGCTATTCTCCGTAGGTGGGTCTTTTTATAAATCTGATATGCTGGGACAAATTAAAAACAAGCCACTGTCAATTGTTAGGTTCCACACAGAGAGATGTTTACATCAAAAGAAAATCACTAAGTATGTATATGCATATACTGTTAGTATATGCAAATAACATTTTATGGTTTGTTGGAGGAGAATCTATGATTGTCGTCTGCCTTAGGCAGTGAGATCTGACGTAAATATCAGATGAAAGATCAGAAGAGTAGAATCAGGAAGGACAGGGGATTCAAGAAAACATATGGGTTCACTCACAACGTGCATCTCAAAGTGGGAGTATTTGTTGTGCTCTTTTATCTTTCTATTTCACTTGATTTGAACTGCACTAGTTTACTTTTTAAGTCTTTTATCTTTTGTATCTCTTGTCTGTACTTTTGCATTTTTTAATTGTAAATCTTTTACCTTTACTGTATTTGTATTACTCTGTAAAGCACTTTGAATTGCCCCAGTGTATGAAATGTGCTATACAAATAAAGCTGCCTTGCCTTGCCTTGCCTTTGTTTTAGCCTAAATAGGTGCCAGAAGGGTTGAGGTTTGGCACACAGTGCATTGAATGCCAGAAAGTTTACACATTTTAAGCCCATCCATCTGTTACTTCAGCCACATCAGACAAACACTGCAAATAATTTAATTCAACACAGGTTTGGAGATAAAGAACTCGTCAATCTGGTTAATGAATGAAAACACAACCTTCTACTAGATGGGTAACTATTACCCTGAACCTCAGAACATCATGCTTGATGGAGTTACCAAGGGCGAGTCTTCTTATTTTCTTGTGATTTCACCTGTGACCAGCAGGAGGCTGGTTAGCAGCTGGAAGGAGGCGTATATGAGGGTAAAGATGATCATGAGACCCAGCTGCTCTGGAGGGAAGGAGAGCTGCAGGATGGTGGAGCAGATCTGGACATTCTGGACTCCTGTCTCTATGGCGATGGTCCGGCATCTATAATAATCAGAGTGATTGAGTGAAGGGAGCTGCAGAGAGTTTATTAAAGGTCTGGGACAAATATTAATGAAGGTTTTTTCTCTGACTTAAGTAGTCACAGAAATTATGAGACTTTTAATGTATTGTTATGTGTTGCAGAAAGGGCCTCCTGCTGTTGTAGATAATCTATTTTCAGGGTAAGTTGTTTTCGTTTCCCTGAATGAAGAGTCTGGGAAATCTTATTATTCTTCCATCTCTCATGAATTAAGAATAAGAATAAAAGAATAAGAATAAGAATAAGAATAAGAATAAGAATACGAATAAGAATAAGAATAAGAATAAGAATAAGAATAAGAATAAGAATAAGAATCACTTATTCTTATTCTAATCACTGGAAAGATGTAAACTTGCAACCTTCAGTTCCTATGCTAATGATGTTTTAACTGGTGATAAACTGATAAAACTGGATAAATGAGCCAGTTAAATCTCAAAGGTCTCTCCCCGATTCATCTCTCCTTTCCTTCAATCCCTTTCAAAAACTACCAGAGGTCTGTACCGCCTTAATGCAGATACTCTCCCAGAATATTATGAGAGAGGGTAGGGAAGGATGTACAAATCTAGACTTTTCAGATCCAACTTTCCCTTCTCACCTCTGCCATGGCTGCCTTAGGATGACGGCCATGATGAAGCCAGCGCTGCAGCCGATGAGAGGGAGGACAGAGCCTATAATGACGAATGGGGTTTCTACATGCCAGGAGCCTTGACACAGCAGAATACAGGCCAGACCCACCACCGCCGCCAGGAGGACTCCAACCACAGAGCCAGCCTGGGAGAATCCAAACAGCACAGATTGCCATATGGTAAATCTACAGTACTGACAAATGTGAAAGGATGATGCTGCCACTTTACACTCCCACAACTATATCTGTAGTGTCTGGGCTAGTATTTGAGAGGGATTGATTTACATCAGGGAAAATTATGAAAGATTTAAGAGCGAAATCCACTTCAAATAATCTCACAGGGGGAAATAGACTTAAAGCTATGAGAAATACAAAGTAATGTCAGAAGAGTGAAAAAAACAATACCCTCAGGATAATTTTTGCAGTTTTAGGCCACTTGTACTTGACAGCAACACCACAGGCCACAGGTATAATCAAGGTGATAAGAGTAATGCCTACAACACATAATACAGGTGTTACACCATCATAACAATTGTAAACAAATATAAGGTGCTCAATGAATGTATTTGACATTAGGGGTTATAAACATCCCTCTTGTTTTCCCATAGATTTGGCCAATGTCTATTGGCTCACAAAAGGCCTCTTGATAGTTTAGTGATGCTACTTGTTCTGTTCTGCTGTATTATTATGTGCCTCTTCAGCAAAAAGAGTGTATTGACAGGAAATCAAGGTTTCCTACATGTTCTACATTCCTACATTCATTAATCAGCAAATGAGCCACTCAGTCTACACCTGAATAAGACCAGTGGAACATAGTGCTGATACTTAATGAAGAAAATCATGGCAGAATACAATCATTCACACATCTTTTAAGAGACCACGGAAACCAGCAAAGGAAAGCATTTTTTTTTTTTACCAATGTTTAAATATGGTATCTTGATGTATGCTGTATCCACCCAGAAGTGAGTGTACATGTAGAGACAGAGCGGCATCATGCCCAGACCAAGCACCATGGAACAGCTTGTCATGGTGATACTACAGCAAGAGAGGGAGAAGAAGCAGACAGCATTAATACAGATGGGCCTGACCTCCCTGTAATTTTGGAGATTTGATACATTTAGTACACATTCCGTACAGCTGTTATCTGCCTTCCTCCAATCTGGATTTGTCTCGTTTGAGGTAAATGTTTATAGATATGTGTATAGCGTGTATATGCTTCTGGTTGCTACCTTGCTGCTCACACCCCAGTAATACCATTAGATCTATAAACAAGAGATAACTATACATTCATGGAGACATAATTCTGGTTGGTATGGCCCCCCTTGAGCTAGGCACTGACTGTTATCGCTATCCCCATCGTGGTCTAAGTAAAGCCACAGCGTGCCACATCTAAGTTAATTTTGTAACTATTTTTAAACACTATTATAATACTATTTTAAAAATGATCCTTCTAAAAAAAAAAATGGCATTCATATAACAAGTGTATGGATATGTGGATAGGTCTCTCTCTCTCTCTCTCTCTCTCTCTCTCTCTCTCTGTCTCACACACACAATCTGCTCAAGACTGGAAATCTTCCAATAGGATTCCTCTACTTCAATGATCCCTGTGGGGAATTTGTGTCATTGTTGCAGCGGGGAACAGGATGTAGATACGAATTGAGAGAATTCAACATGTAGTTACAACACAGGAATTTGTTGAGAATAATGCAACAAATAAGGATAGAGTGTCCTCAGTACCTGAGGTCCATGTCCCCATCCAGCCAGTATGTGATGATGTTGGAGAAGGACCCTCCTGGACAGCAGCCCATGATGATGACTGCTACTGCCTGGACAGGCGGGACACTGATCCCAGTAGCTAGCAGATACGCTGTGAGGGGCATTAGGCCAAACTGGCAGATCAGCCCCACCAGGACGCCCCAGGGCCGCCGCAGGTAGAACCACAGCTTGGACACCTCAACCTTGCACCCCAGGGAGAAGGCCACTATGGCCAGCATGATGGTCAGTGCCACACCCAGGGGCATGGGGAGTCTATTATCAAGCCCCCCTAGCCCATCAGCTAGAGATCCGTTCCCCACTGTGGTCTCTCCACTGCTGTTGTTCACCATGGTCCGTAATGGAGGAACTGTCAACAAGACTGGAGAGCTGAAAGGGAACACATGATCCCCTGCCTGTCCCTTCCCTCTGTCCACTCCTCAGCTCCACCTCTCCCTATCAGTTAAACCTCCCTTACTGGACAGTAATAAATGGGAAGTTCTATGGAATGCTTGTTGCCACTGGAGACCTTCTGTTTTTTTCTCTTAGGGTTAAAATGCAAGCCTGGTTTGGTAAACTCCTGACAAACTTGGCCAAAATACAAAAACATTGGGGAGGAGTTGCATCACCTTTGATCAAACCAAAGACCAAAGAAATTCAAGGACGGGCAATGAAATGTTCTTTTTTCTAATGCTGATGTGAACCTTACTCGTAGAACCCACAGCGAAATAGCATTAAATAGCATTTCCAGGCCATTGGCTATAAGAGAGGGCTTCTAACAAATAGCAGGTAGCTTCCATTAGTTGACCACAGTAATCAATAGTGAATGAAATTTAGACCTACTAGTGCACTGTTCCTCATTCTTTCATAGGATTCCTGACAGTGATTTATGCAACAGACTGCACTCACTGAAGCCCCGGGGAACAAGAGGCCGACTTTGTGAATATGAAATCTTTTCACACCCTCAATGTGATGACACAATGTTGTATCAATGAGAAGAACACTGTGTGGGCAGTGATAAGAATTTACAGTAACACTATTTTCCTCCAACAATCCTCCACTGTTACTTTTCAATGTTTTCATATTGTTCATATTTATGCATTATAACAGTTTGTTCTTCTTGAGAGATGGACACAAATTCCAACAAATATCAATTTCGTACCCATACCCACTTTCCAATCTAGTTGAGACCGTTTTGAGACCGTTTGTCCAAACAAACAACTACAACACCTACAAGAAAAATCAAATTAAAAGTTTTCATATCAAGATAATAAATCTAAGAATTATGACCAAAGGCAACATAAACCGTTTAATTTAGGCTTACAATGGTCTATAACAACCAATTCACTATGTGCATCAATACATTCAGTGGAATCTTTCAACTGAATAGTGATTAGTCAAAACTAAACCTCTAAACTAGGGCTAGGGCGATATGGTTGAAATCAATATCATGATAATCATACAGATTTTTCTCGATATCAATATATATCACGATGTGGTTCATGTATTCAAAATCACGTTAAATAATCAAATGAATGTTCATCTCATTGAACCGAATGGTGATGTTAGTTGTGGTGTCAAACAAAACTGAAATTTTCAAATAATATTCCTACCATACCTCATTTTATGAGAGTTTTTAAGTAAAATTTGCTTGTCATCATGATCTGATCACGATATGATTCCACTGAAAGACGATAAACGATAATATTGAATTATCGCCCAGCCCTACTCTAAACTTAGAATCTTTATGGCACTGCAGACAATGAAAAGCTGATTGCATAACCTCCTACCAAAAGATACTCAAATGTTGATCATAATGTATGAAAAATGACAAATATAAGAGCAAGGCATCTTCCCCAAGAGGGTCTCACCCTGCAATCTGGACTGATACGCATCAAAAGTTCCTGAGTGGGCAGCATAAGAAAAGTCTAGAAAGAAATCGAATTCACATCATTATCAAATGATTATTTATTTCAGTACAACAATGAAATAATATAATATCAATTAATTGACAAGATTTTACAAGCCACTAAAGATGTACAATGTCATTTGACAAGATTAAGCTTGCAATAGCCTTCAAAAACCCAGATAGCTAGTGTAAGGCAAAAGTGATGACATCATTATCTCCAGATAATGACATAATATTATACACATTATCTCCTACTTATGCTGCTTCTTCTGCTTCAGGAGTGCGTCTCGCAGAGCAATCTGGATGAGAAAGACAATTAACACAAAATATTTTAAGCAATGAAATATCTGTTTCCCTCTGTAAATTCTACAAGATACATCCAGCCACACTGAAATCATTCTGATACATATACTTTGACAGATGTGGTTTACCTGTTTCTCTCTGAAGGAGCGTTTGCCCTTGGTCCTGACATTTTGACTGTGCCTCATCATCATGAAGTTCTTCTTCCTCTTCTTCTCTTTGTTGCTGGTGCTGGCGTATGGGTTCAGCTTAGCCCTCTTCTTGACAAAGTCCTTCCGGTCTGTCCGTCCAGCCTGGTAGATGAAAGACATCATTAGTTAATGTCTGCAACGCACAAATTGCCCATGACTGACTCTTGAGAGACACCATTGTTTCAACTGTATTGGGCAATCTGCCTTTTTCCATAGGGGTATTACGATAGGAGAATTGTTCAAATCACTCAACAATAAGGGTAAGGTTTTTACCATTGCTGTTGCCAGTCGCGTTTCCTTGTCCGCTTTTGGTTTCTTGTGCAGTTTCTCAATATTCCTCAAAGTCAGTAGCTCCCCTCTGAAAAGTTTGGCATCATGAATCAAATGCAGACACACTAATCATCTATCTATATCAGAAAATGTATCACCCACAGCGATGACAATCTTAGAACATCCAGTGCAATCTGAGACCTGAGCGAAATGCTTACGTTTTAAAAAGTATTCTTGAATGTTTACAAAATATAAAGGGTTTCACAAAACAAAATGAACAAATGAATCTTCGACAATGACGTAACGCTTCAGTCTCTAGGTCCAAACGGGCCGCTAACCTGCTGTCATCCTCATTGTCGCTGTCCACGTTCTTCCTCTTCTGGCCCTTGCCTGGCGCGGCGTTGACCTCCTTGGCCATCTGGGCCAGACGAATCTTCTTAAAGTCATCCTGAGTGAGGAGCCTGCTGGCACTGACTGCTGCTGCCTTGGCCTTCCTCTCCTCAGCTGGCATGCTCTGGAGCTTCTCCGCCTAAGACAAACAGAAAATCCTTACATTAAAGTCTTGTGCTACACATGTTATATGTCCACGTAACTGTTCAGATCATTTACCATCTTCTTTAATCACCAGGACATCAGAACACTTATATCAGGCTGTGTATATTCATTCTCACCATTTCTCCTGCTTCTTCGTCAGAGGAATGGTGAACGTTCACCCACTCGCCATCTTCATCATCATCACTAATACTGGCACTCTCCCAGCCATCTGTTGCATGATAGAAAAAACTAGTGAAAAGTAGCAGCGCGCACAACACCAAATCCTGAACACTGTGCATGGTTGTGGCAAGGATCAAAACAAACAGAACACCGGCACACACAGAACAACAGTCTTCTTATTTATTATGGGCAAAAACATGGTAGCCAACAATTTTTGAGTGCCTCTTAGAGGGAGGTTTCTCTCTCTCTCTGTTAAAATGTTGGTTTCGATATATAGATGACATATTTTTTATATTCTCTGGTACTGTTGACGAACTGTTGACAAAAATTGTGTTGGCTACCACGTTTTCTCCGTTATCCAATGATATTAAGAGGTGTGTTATCAAACACTGGCATATTTTATCCAGTGACCCTTTAGTAGGTCATTCTTTCAAAGATTTGACAACCTTTGCCAATAAGGGCGCCAGGAACTTAAGGGACGCCTTGGTCAGGGCTGTCTAACCCACCAGGTGGTAATTTCCCATGTTTGAGCTGTGCCCAGTGTAGTGCTATGATTAGAGGAGATGTTTTCAGTTCAGCTGGCCATGATATACTGTATGTTCCCTAAATTAAATTTCAAGGTATAGAAATGGTACATCCTTTTAAAAGGGGTGGTGATAGGGACAGATTTCTGTTACAGAGGGAAGCATATTGGATTCACACATACTGAGAGCACAAAGGGTTTGAACGAAGAACTACTGTTGGGTTGCTTAGTATAATCTATCGGGGTCCCTACTATATTAGGATTCCATATTTAGATTGTGTAGATGTATTTATTCTTGTCATTTATTCTTGACATTGTGTCTACGATATTTTACTGTGCTCTCTTGAAAGGATTCATGCTAGTTGACAGGGTCATATAGCTTTTAATTAGTTTCCATACATGCTATTTATCTTTACTATATTTTGTAGATGTATTTTGTCTTGACATTTTTTCCATGATATTTTTTTCTAAAAACTCTTGAAAGGGTTCAAACTATTTAAAGGGGGCATATAGCTCTTAATTAAATTTTACATGCTATTTGTCCTTGCTATATTTGGATTCTTTATATGTATTTTGTGGATTACTATTTTTGCTCTATTGAGGCCATATACAATGTGAATGTATGTACATACATTATGAAGGTTATTACTTTATAATGTTTTTGATGCTCTCTTGAAAAATTCAAACTATCTAACAGGGGCTAACAGGGTCATATAGCTCTTAATTTATTTCCTTTTACAGGCTATGTGTCTCCATTATAGACATATCCTGTTTCAGAGATGTTTCAGAGTTTTTTCTACATATTTACTGAGTAGTTTGAGCCCTCTATTTACATAGAGCATTCATTAGTCGGTAATTGTTTTTTATTTATGTGCATCTTCATTTATTAATCTTGTTTGTATAGCTCTTTTTTATATAGCCTCTTGCTATATGTTTCCGGTCTTGGGCATTCAGCTTTATATATTCATTACTTTTCAGTTTGTGACACCAGTCAGTTTTCTGATTATTGTGGTCACACCTCCTTCATTAGGAGAGGCCGTATCTGGGCGGTTCATTCACAGATGGATCCTATTATGCAATTATGTATTCTCTTTTCTGGTTGGTGTTTGAACCTCACCTGTCTATATAAATTGCCATTACTGCTGTTTTGATTACGCTGATGATGGCTTCGAGCTGAAACGCGTTCGTTTTTGCCCATAATAAATAAGAAGACTATTGCTCTGTGAGTGCCGGTGTTCTGTTTGTTATGATAGAAAAAAAAACATAGATATTAGCCTAACATTATACATCAATTATCTTCATACACACACAGAGTGTAGCATGAAACCAGATTCTGTTTTTGCAGCTCAAAAGGTGAACCACTGTAGTCCAGTCCTGTCTGTTCAGTAACAGCTGCTCACCTTCATCGTCCTCTCCCTCTCCCTTCTCCTCCTCCACCTCCAAGACTTCGGCTCCGGGGATATAGTCTTTAGCCTCAAGTTCTCCATAGTCTTTCATCTTGGCCTCTGTTGACGCCTCTGTGGGTCTTCCCTGGACAACAAGAGGGTCCATTTAGGCGAGGGATGGCTAACAATATAAGGTGCATGTAGAGATGCAGTGCCTGGCTGATGAATGAATTTGGCTCTATTACCAATACTATTAATTGGGGGGAAAAAATTAACAGCATCCAGTATGTATGCTGATGTTTATTTTTGTGGTGTTATTACAATGTAATTCATCATTATAACCATTCTCTAGACCAAATTCTCAACCATATATGCACTCTTCTACATTTATTCTGGGATTATGTCGAAAATCGTTCCTCTTAAAAGGTCTAGTGTGCAGTAAACATTTAAACAAGCACACCTGTACAGACCCACGGCACATGTGTTCAATTCTATGCACTGAAGCACTGCGAAACGGTTATCAGTTAAATGACCTAATTCCACTTAAATACCACAAGGTAATAACGTTACCTACCATTAAAGTTTGTAGGACAACAGAAGACGTGTTATCAGGCTACTGTTTACAAATCCCGTTACTAACACAGGCGAGTATGGAGCAAATTGTGAAATGTTAGGTTTCACTGCTGTCAAATGTGACCAGAACTGATCATTTTAGTTTTGAAAAGGTTCTTTTCTGTAGGGTGCACAGAGAGTTTAAGGTTAACTCACCCTGTCTCTCTTGTTCAGCATCTGTGGGTTAAGATTCCTGAACAGCTGGATCAGTCCTCTGGCAGACATCATCACATCTGAGACAAATACAAACACACACATACATTATTAATTTGTGCATTGAGCACTGAGGGTAAATAAAGGTGGGGTGGTATTCATGAAAAGACACAGAATAGCAGCCACTGTCCCAACCAACTTACTCTTGTCTTTGTGGGTCTTATACTGGGCCAGGTCCTGCAGCAGGTCTTCAGTAATGGAGAGCGGACAGCGGGCCGCCACCTCCTTGATGGCATTGATACTATAGTACAAACAGAGGTCAAATTTAACATTACATATATAGTTTAACATTGGGCATGCTAGTTACAAGTGAAGGGTATGCGTTTAATATTTATGGTTCCTAAACAGCCAATTCTCTCTCTTCTCTCTTCATGTTTTACTGCATTTTAATTTTTGGATTATTACATCAGGAAAGTAACAAAAACATAAATGTTTTGTTTTCAAACCAAATCAGCCAGTGACGGCTACATGGTTGCTACCTACCCCACAGTCATCACCTCCCCAGAGTTTCTGTCCGTGACAAAGTTGTTGGCGATGGTCATGATGACAGGTTCGATGATCTGCGAGTGAGAATGGATGAACAGTGTTATATTGGAATCCTGTTGTCAAGTCCACCTTAGTTAATTTGCTGAATAATAATAATCTGCAGATCTCAACGTACCTCAGGGGGAACCAGCTGGTGGGAAGACTGGGCAGCACACAGGAGGATCTTTGTCACTTCTGGAAAGACAACACATTGTTTGAATTTTCTCATCAACACAGAACAACAGACTCACACTTCCTGAATTATAAATTATTGTTACCTCTTTGATGAGGCTGAAGAAACCTCTGGACGAAGGGATAGAAATTGAAGAGGAAGAGCTGTAGAAGGAAAACAACATTGTGAATATCACCATGACAATACGCCTAATGCATTCATGTTGCTACCAACTATAAGCAGAATTCTAGGAAAGGATTTCATAGCTCAAGCATACTGAGAACTGATCAGATGTGGTTATTGACCACCATTACTCTTGACAAAAAATAGAATTTTGTTAGAATTCAGCTGCTATCCTAATGATGACAGCAGTATGACCAAGTTGGTAAAATCCATTCTCCACATTAGTCACTATCCAGACTACAATATCAATGCCTGGAAGAACTTTAATTATATTCACGACAGGTTTCATTGCAAATCTAATTTATGAATAAAACGTTTACATCACAGAGAGCTAGCAAGAAAAAACAGGTAAAACAACATTGAGTAAGGTTCACATGTATAATATCACTGTAAAGGTAGAATAAATCCAACGCATTCAATAACTGTGTTGTAAATCAAAGTATCTGCAGTGCAATGATGCATCATTTGTGGATTAGTATTGGGATCAGCACCAATCCAGCAGATTAAGATGTCCTAATATTAATATTTTAATTTTCCAGTAGGAGGAAAAATGTCTCCTGGTATATGAAAATGCTGAAATGGACTATTTGTGACGTTTTTAGGCAGCACCTACTTTTTAAAAGAGAAGCTTTGGCTATGCAGGCTGAATGAAATTATGTTTTATTAGAAGTTACCAACTGTACTGTTCTTTATCTGTTAAGCTTTTCTCAATAAGCTGTTTTTGAGAGTTCGCCAATCAGCTGTTTGACCAGTTTATAAAAATTAAAAGCTGTATCCTGATTAGAGTGTCGTAACTCACCTCATGAATTCCAACCAGTCTGGATATGAGCTCCATCATCATAATCTTCACCTCAAAGCGCTCTTTAGAATCTTCCAACTGCTTCAAGAGTTTCTCTGAGAAATCTTGATACAAAGAAACATGAGGTTAACTATAACAGGTCTATTTTGGTCCCAATGGCGTTGGACAATCTTGTGTGCTGCAGTTGGTCTGGTGCTGTGGTGAGGATCGGTGAGCCTACCTTGAGGATCATGAATTAGGTGAATTGCAGAGAAGTTGAACACTTCTGCTTTCTTCTTCTTCTTGTGTTTCTGCACAGAGTGTATAAATAAAATTAGCTCATCTCATTTGAGAATACGGGTAACAACAGGATATGAATCATGCCTCTATGGTATAGGCTGTATAACAGTGGTACCTTGAGGACTTTCATGGCCTTCTCCAGCTTCTTCTTGTTCTTGGAGGTCTTCTTGCCAGTAGAGTATCTCACCATCAGGTCTCTAGCTGATGGTCCCTCCTCCTGGAGATGAAACAAGACTGATTCATTAACAAAACATGCATGGCGTAAATCTAAACTACATTTGGTTACTCGTGTGTTACACATACATTATGCATTATACCTCTGACTGAAGAATTCAGTCTCTGATCAATGTATTGTTCCTCTAACCATTTTATCTGTGGTACTTGCCTCTGACTCTGAACCACTCTCGTTCTTCTCATCCTCATCTTTGCCCAGGAAGAATTTGAGACCTGCTACAAGGATCTGTATAGGGAAAGAGGCAGGTGAGAGTCTGTCCACTTGTTCAGTAGAATAAGGGAAGGACCGACTTCAAACATAAAAAAACGTACCTTTGTCACCTTGGAGAAGCACGCTGTTGTAATGACGTTAACCGTTTTGGCATCATTCCTGCAACACAAACACAAGGCAATCAAGTCAAGGCAATGACATGTAAATATGTGTTCTTGTAAAATAAGACATCTACACTGTTCATTTTACTCACCATACGTTCCTTTTGTACAGCTCCACCATCACATCTAGGGAGATCTTTGCTGCTATGGGATTACTGTCTCTCAGCATGGTGTACATGAAATTTTGTAACGTCTGAAACACACACCAGTACAAAACAGACAGTGGGTGGAGATCATGTGAAGCTCCAGTATTCACACACCATCATACAGGGTCAAACGTGAAGTACACACTCCACTCCAAAAAACACAGATGTGTGAAGGGGGTGATGGTGTGTGTCTCATTACTTACTGTGTTGACCTTGTTGTTTTTGTGTTTAGCATTGATGTTCTTGATATCTGCTACAATGTGTGTGTACAGCGTCTGTGGGGAGAGAGAGGAAATTGTTTAAGTCAGAAAGGGAGACACTGAAATAAGGGTGACAGAGAAAGAATAAAATAAATGACAAATTGAACAAATAACAGAAACATACAAAAAAGCTTATTAATAGACAGATACAACAAGACCAGAAAAATACACCTGCAGGGGACTGACTGGGTTGTTGATCAATACCAATGACTCAACGATTACTTTGCCAGATGCTGAGATTTCTGGCTTTCAAAACTCACTTTGGTGACCGTACTGTACTCTGTTTCGGAAACAAAAACTCCACTGAAACTCCTGGCTGGTATTTCAAGACATTTACCTTGACTCTAGACATTCCTGTTGGATCTCTGCTCTAATGAGCTAGCTGACTTGCCTCCATTGTGAAAAATGTGTCTTTATTGTTTGTGTCAACTACAGGCTACCATCACTCACGGGGCAAGAGCAGTGCAGGCTCTGCTAAAGACCTGTAAATGTTGCTGACAAAGATTGACAGAACTCACAGATTACTTAACGTCCCCTGAAAATCTATGCCCAATAATAAGATGAAAAATGTGATGAGGCAATTTTACTATGTTTCAGCACTAATTTTTAGTCCAAGATAATCTTACCATGAAAATGTGAGACCAGCCTATGATTATATACTAGCCCATGATTATATGATGGCTGGGGCAAAGAAATAGAAAACGTATCTATTGTAGATACATCACCTTTCTAAGGAGTTTGTCGTGACATCGCAGCAGCTCAAAGAAGAGCTCCAGGAGGCCGGAAGGGTTGATCAGGTCTTTGTTCCTCAGAAGAATCAGTGATTTGCAGAAGGTCTGGCAGAGAAAGGGAAACATACATAAACAACATTGCAAAAGATGAGTTACAAGTAATTCATGTAAACCTCAACAACCTCCAGTGTTACAAGTATGAGCATTGACTTTTTTAGCTAGTAGCTACATAGGGATAAGCTAGTTACTGTATTGTTGTGTCCTGCATATTCTCACCATTCGTAAGTCTGGCTCTAGGACTGTGTGATGAGTCAGTAGTAACTCAGTCAGCTCTTGAGGAAAGGTCGACAGGTGCTGCACATAGCAGTGTCCAACCTGGGGGACAAGAAGAGCTTTATATATTATTCATATTTCACATCCGGGAGGGGGAGAGAGAGAGAGAGAGAGAGAGAGAGAGAGAGAGAGAGAGAGAGAGAGAGAGAGAGAGAGGTTTTATCAACATTACACAGGCTCACAAGACACATGCACAAACATACCTGAGCAAGGAACATGACAAGATCTGCCAGCTCCTTGTTAGGCTTGTCCGGCTGCAATTTGAAGATCTGTACATTGGACTGGTAGTGTCGGTACTGTTGCTGAAACTGTGGAAGATGTCAGACACAAAGACGGCCAAAGCTGTCGCATTACTGCAGTAATTTGACAGAACTTGTATACTCAAAAACTGCTTCAGTCACTAACACCAACAGGTCTACTACTGGCTAGTAACGTTAGCACTGTAGTTAGCTAGTATACACTTACCTCTTCTACGTAGGACTGCGGGTCTCTTTTTATAAGATTCTGCAATTGTGGTAAATTGGTTGGCAATTTGTTGTTATGTCGCCCAGACATGATTTACAAATATGTGTATAATGTAAAATCGCTATGAATAATACTTTTCACAAGGAAAGCGTGGCGAGTATGTAGGCTTCCATGTACACTGAGAAAGTTCAAACGTCATGTCCGGCGAACCTTACGACGAGGTAGCTACCACTCGTTAGCATCGCTGCTAGCACTTTTCAATGGAAACACGAAGAAGTATCCAGTTTGACAGCCGTGATGCTAGTGTGTAGCTCAATACCAGCTCCATGTCAGGGATGCGCAGCTAGAACTCCATATATACACAGTGGTTAGTCAATAAAAACAGTGCGTGTCTTGTTAAAATAAATAAATAAACAGTAAACCGAAAATACCTAGCTGCGTATGTCCCCCAGTCAAATGTGTCCGCCGCCAGTCACGTCCTGTTCGCAAAGCTATCAGGTAAGAATATCAACGTTACCCATCACGTAGCTGATGGGACACAGGTCTGCCTGCTATTTACTTATCTAACATTATCTACCTGTAGTAGTTGTTACTGTTCCTGCTTCTGTGTCGTCGACGTAAAGTGGAACGGTTTGTCTGAGGAAGTGTTGCCGCGGGAACAGAATTGGGCAGGAGGACCTTGGAGGACTACAGCTTCCTGTTTACAAAGGTTGTGTCACGTTTTGCCCACATGTAGCCCCATCCAAGGAGGTTAACAGTGGACATCAATGTAGCTGGTGCTGGTAACAGTCCAAATTTAAGTACACAGTGTTTTACTAATATGCCTCATATGGCCTGAATCTCACTGTCAGAGGACAGCGCACCTGGATAGTTTCTCACAGTACTAATTAATTGTCTATGTGTTATTGATCAAATTGTTCTATATGCTGTGTTTGTTGGATTAAAGTTGTATATGTTTAATCTGATCATGTAATGAGGTCTTTGTATAAAAGTGTATTTTTTCTTTGTGTTTGAGACACAAAACAACCTAATAGTTCCTAACATTTAAGTCTCATTTAACACGTGACAGGAGAAAAAAGTGAGTTTATTTCGTGACAGTATTGGAAGGCTACCTGGCCTCAGTGGAAAGCCTTATTCCATCTGGTTAAATCTATCATGACATACTGTAGGCTATAGTGGCCGTCACCACTGGGTGTTAGCTTACAGTGATATAATAATGAATACAATAATGAATTTTGGCACCACACTGTGGTGATACAGGTGTAGCACAACTCATCTCTCTGCTGCAGTGTGTGGAACTCTCCTGTTTCTGTTACATTCTAATCTAAATTCATGTTAACACGTCATTGACTGTATACTACTCATTTAAAGTGCAGGTATAAAACTATATGTAGCACAGCATTTACCAATACACATCTGATGTACCTGTCCGTTATGTAGAATCCTGGTTTGGATGTTAAAGGGAAAGGAGTGTGTCATTACTGCCCACTGGGCATGTCAGAAACTGAACTGTACCAACAATCAGAAGCTAATACTGACACTCCTAGCTTGAAACAGCCTGCTCAGAAATTCAGAAATAGAGTTGGATCAGCAAACAATAGACCTCACTATGTGGACTGATGTCCTCAAGAAAAGCTAGTGGCTGCTCTTTACAGCTCCTTCATTTATGGCCTGATGTAAGCCTTCACCACAACTCCTTGTAATCTGGTAGTGGATACACAGCACACAAATTTCAAAGGATATACCTCGCTTTCCTTGCCACATGTTGGTTCCACCATATATGATAAGACAGGCAAGATTGTTTATTGACTGGTTATTGGTGACTCTACAATGCATATTGAGACCAACAAGTAATAGGGATTACCATCTCAGTGCACCCAACAGTTTGATTAATTATATACTTTGTCAAATACAATCATTAGCATATTAACCAAATCATTTTAGAGACTGCAATTGCCTGGGATTACATGATTGTGTAAGGAAATATGTGTTCATTTGCAGAAGCAGATTATAGCAGGCGTTTCGGAGAAGAAATGCTCAAATGATTTTGGCCCCAGCAACTATCAGTCGATACTGGTATCAAATCTGAGTTACAGATAGTGGTATCAGTTCTGAAAATTTCTAAATGATGTCCAACCTTACACAGCTATATACTATGTTATACCTCCTTCATAATCTTCCTTCATCATCACTCGTTAATTCTTGTAAAACTTTTTGATAGTCAATAGACTTGGAGAAAACTGTTTTGGACTGTGGTAGAAGACAACCTTGTATAACTTACCCCTACAGCATAGGCTACTACAGCATGAAAGCAGTGAATGCTAACAATAAATTTTGCTATTTTCAAGTGTATGTGTGTATGTGTTTCAAGTGTAAGTGTAAAAAATGATGTGCATTGAAATAACACAGACACATGGGAATGTTTGATTCTTATTTAAAAATTGAAACGTTCCTCTATATAACATTTAAAACTTATCCAGTTTAATTTTCAGGAGATGAATATGTACACTTTTAATTTCATCAATTACCTCAGGCAGTCAGCAATTATTACTGTATATAATAGATTTACAAAGCAAATACTGTCATAGTATTCTGTCAAGGCAAGTTCCAGCATCAAAATAGGATTCAAAATACACAAGTACAATTTTGTTCCACATAAAATATGAATTCATTTATCACTTTCATAATTATTTAAGAATATCCAAGAATCTGGAAAAAAAAACAAAAAAAACATGTTCTCTTGTAGGTGACGATAAGACATACAATCAACAGTTCTCATGAATGCATTGAGAGGGAGTAGCAGCCAAGGAAGACAGAACTCTAAAAGAAAACATAAAAATATAGACCTCTTTAAAGGATTTACTCTTGTGAAATTGAATGTTTTAAGGCATTTTAAGAACTTTGTACTGTAATTTGGCAATATCTGCCTGTGTCAACTGTCCTCCATATTGTTTGTTTTGCTCTCATGAAACAGGCACCCAGCCTCTACATGAGCGTGATATGTGGCTTCTACTATCCTGAGATTTTTTCCTCCGCTTGAAGACATCTGAGGACATATAGGATCACTTGATAGCAGAAAATATATTGCTCCTGGAAAAAAAACAGGGAAAAATGTGTCAGCCCACTGTCAAAACAGGTCATTATGACTTAAGTTACTTAATATGAAAAAGCAAATTTTGAAAATCACCTCTGTTTGGACCATTCCCTGTCTTTGAAGCCTCATATTCCTCACGACATCTGAAATATCAAACTACAGACAAATGGTTTAATAGTACAGTATCGTTTTGAACAGAAATCAGAATGATCCAGCTGACTTGTTCAGGCTTCCTAAAATAAACCAACAAGGTTGTCATACTTACATCAGCGTCTTTACTGATGAGACCCAGAACCACGTCTATACAAATGAGGGTTCCCGAGCGCCCAATGCCTGCACTGCAGTGTGTGATTATGGGCCCCGACTGGTGGATATGCCTCATGTAGGAAATGAAGGTGAGCAGCTGCTCGGGTTGAGAGGGCGTTCCGTGGTCAGGCCATCCTGTGTAGTTCAGATGAGTGACACGCTGGATTTCATTGGTCTGAAGGGAGGGAAAACTGTAATGTTAATGTGCCCGATGAAAATGTAGACCAACCGACAGAGTTATCATAAGAAACTGAGCATCAAATCAACGTATGAATTCACCTGGACATCTTTGACCTCGATGAGTCGGATGACAAAGTTGTCCAGGTACTGATCTTTGACCAGTGTGATCTGTAACCTGTCATCTACCATCTCTGCTGTCCTTGGCGTGTCTGGCCAGTACCGCTGACATTTCACTTTCCCCCCCTCTACCTCCTGGGTCATCATGGCAATCACATTAGACTTCTGCTCCCAGACCATCTGCCAAAAGTCACCCAGGGTGGTGGGTAAGGGTCCCTGGCAGGCGATGTACAAGAAGTTCTCGTCCTTCACTGGCATCTTGATGAAGTTGGCATTGATGTAGCCTCCATCTTTGCCCAAGACAACTCGAGTTGTATCAACTGGAAAAGATGAGTGCATAGAAAAAAGCTTAAAATATCAAATCCCAAACAACGTCAATGGGGATATGTGCAGTATCCAAACTTAAAATAGTATGCAGCCTTAGTAAAAAACCTTCTCTCAGATAAAATTCACATACAATGCCAACAATACAATACAATACATGAGCCAACAAATTTGTGGGATTCTATAGGTATCTTACAGGGAACGATATTCTTGTAACGATTCTTCTTTTTGTTCTCCTTCGTCTGACCTATCAAACAGTCGTCCAGCGGCTGAAGATTCTGAAGATTCTGCCGGAGAGCAAAACAGACGTCCATCAATTGAAATTACATTTAACCAATTAATTCAGAGAGATTCCAGTTTAAAAGGTGAGTGGATTGACTATAATTAGAGATGATTACTTCAAATTCCTGCAGAGGGACCTTCTGCTCTAGGAGGCCCCTCATCATGCGGACCACAGTGTTGAGTTTGGGTCCTGTGTACTGGCCATCGGGCACCACCTTGACAAGGGGCAAGGAGGTCAGCTCGTTCTCTGTGATGATAGGCCCATCTGGGGGGAGGGGGAATTGAACGGACATCATTATCACTTGCTTTGAGGGATAAATGTTCTATTTGAGGTAGGGTCAGATTTCACGTTCAAATACCTCCATGTACCTCCAAATTGAAAAAAAGAAAAGAAAATAATAACAGTACCTACAAACTACCTGGATACAATAATGTGGTTGTGCTGCACAATGCAACTGAGAAATTCAGTCTTACCTTCTCTTAATTTGGAGTTGATGTTCTGAATAGGCAGCTCGTCACTACCCCATGTGATTTCATCTTCCTCCGGCTGTCCAGCACTCATTTGCAGATAGCTGTCAACCAAATATAAACGGTCAACAGACGTCATGAATACATTAACAAAAGTCCTTGTCATGAGAAAGGTATCAACCCACAAAAAAACAAAATCTTCGTACTTTTCGTTCATTGGATCGTCAACGCTCTCCTCTTTCCACCCCGTTTTCCGGGAACTCTAATTTGTCACAGGAAGATTTAAAAATCAAGTAAAATCAGCAAGTATAGATTCAAGCATAAATTATCCACCTTTCACATAATCAGACAGAACAGGTCTGGTGGGTTGGATTCATACCTCGGGGGAGTCTTCGGGTAAAGAAGAGCCATCACAGTCTGTGTCCTCTGACAGCTCTGTGCTCTGCTCAGTCTCTCGCTTTTGCTCTAAGGAGCCCACTTCATAGTCTATAGAACATAGGAAATTGATGGTTAAGTTAATCAAGATTTGCAAATTTATTATTTACTTTAGCTCAAAATTAATTCACAAGTTCTTTTTGCATTTTCTTTGAGTGTTAAGGTTACACAACACTATCGTCAATATATCATCATAGGTCATCATCATACTATCGTGTTTTACAGTGCATCTGCTAGTCTATATATTATACCTATTGGTGGTATGGGAGGGAGGCTGCCAGACTTCAGCTCGTAATGGGGAGTACACAGCTTAGTCTTTACTCCACTGTCCTCACTCATATCTGACAATAACAAGAGGAGTGGGTTGTGCAGAGAGAAAAAGTCAGATATGTGCCTGTCAAGAGGTCACTCAAATTCAGTTTATCAATCATACATTACCTAAACCTATTACGATTCAGATTTTTCATTTTTCAATTTTAATTTCAAATAAAATAGGGTTAGGCATCCATAATTTATTCGAATGGGAAAAAGTGACTATCAGACAAAACCTGTCTATGAATGCACAATGTTCCTACATGTCTTGGGTCTCAGCCTGTACCTGTGTTGCCATTGCATTTGTCAGAGTTGATGGGGAGATAGGCCAGGTATGTGTTTGGGTTCTGATCTGGCGGTCTGGAGACTATCAGATGTACTAGGCCTTTGGCTTTACGGATGGTGGTGACAGCTTTGGTGTGGGACACACCTGTCATTAGTTCCTCATTCACCTGGAGAGAAAAAGACAGAAAGACACAGTTAAGACCCTTAAAAGAGCCTGTTTATTGTCTGAGAGCATCCAGCACTTAAAGGATTCCTCCAGTGTTGGTGAAAGACTATCTTCAGGCAGATGAACACTCTTTCACAGCTGAACAGCTTGAAGTAACCAAGCAGGACGTTAGCAATTGGTGAGAAGTGTAAGGCGGGACTTCCAATCTAAACAAACCCAACTTCTCAGGTGAAAGTGAGATTAGAAGGGATGTCTGCATACTTTTGGCCATGTAGTGACCTCAAATTCTGACCAGAGTGCAAATGTGCAACACCACTCACTTTCAGCAGCCTGTCTCCGACTTGCAGCTTGCCTGAGGCCTCTGCTACTCCCCCTGGTGTGACAGACTTGACAAAGATCCCCCTCTCCCCTCCAATAACTGAAAACCCCAGACCTCCTGACGGAGGCTTCTCCAGCTCCAGCTTAATGATCTCCTCCTGCATATCCAACACACAAAAACATGGTGTTTAATTAAATTCACCATCCAAAACCAAAGTGGACAATTGTAGCGGTAAGTGCCCATTAAGAGGGTCAGTTAAGCCTTATTTGATCTCTGTCAGCCTTTATTCCTTAATTATTAAGGAATAATATCCATCTTTGAATTAACATTACAATGAATGACAAAGCTGTCATTGACAATTACTTGAGAAGCTGTATTTCATTTACATTTTAGGCTTTTGGATGAAACTCTTATATACAGTGATTTACAACAACTGCAATAGTAGAACAAGCTTCAATTCAAGATCGCCAACATTACAAGCAACCAAGAGCAAGGAGGGCAAGAGTCAGAACTGTAGTGCCTTGACAACAATTGAATAACATTTTTTTTCTTTGCACTTACCTCTAAAGGACAAAGTGTTGACAGACACTCTGTATCTCTTTGATCACCCCCTTTAAGATAACCTTCAACAAAAAGTAAGTGGTCACATCATACATTTGAGCACTAGAACAGTGTCAGGACAGTTACAGACAAAATATTTGGTGTAATCAAAGTTTTCATGGCTGATGCTGTACTTTTAAGACCCGAAACATACCATTCATGCTGGATGAAACCTTAGGGCTGATGTTATTGTTGAGAAAGGAGACACTTTTCTGTCCAGCGGAAACCGGCTTTCCATCCCTTTGAGCCGGAGACGAACAAAGTATTAGTAACAGTTTGAAATTATTCCAGATATTTTGAGCCAAAAACAAACTTCTGTGATGTCATTGAGATAAAAAATGTCACAAAAGCCTCAAAAAGTCCACTGAGGCTAGACATGCCTCCCTTTTTGTTAGTGCCGGCTACCTTGTGGCCTTGAGCGCGAGGTCTTCCAGGGAGAGCTCCAGCAGCCTGGTGCTCTCGCTGAGAGTCAGGTCCAGGGTGGGAGCCCCGTTGATGTAGTGGATCAGGTCAAGCGGTCTCAGGCTGCCCTCCTCAAAGGCCAATGAACCAGGCTGGATGTCTTTCACAAACAACACCCCGTACACACTGTCACTGCCGCCATCCAGCACCAAGCCTGAGGGCATGGGGGTTGTGGGTTGGGTAGGGTGGGGGGAGAGAGAAAGTGTAGTAAAACATATTTTAGATTTTACTTTAACTGGACTGGTTTAGAGATCTGGCACTAGAACTGTCGGTGGACATATGTTTCTCCTCCTCCTCAGGCAAGCTCAAACACTTTGCTGAAGTGAAACGTAAAAAAGAGGTATGAACTGGGAGTATGGCAGTTTCTCATAAGTGACACCATGTCCCTGTGAAGTGAAACCTTACACTCTCACATGCATCTTTCTATAAACACACTAGCCTTTTCCCATGCCAGTGTCTGGATCCTGGGTTTTATTACAGATCACTATCTCAGAAGATTATGGAACAAATGGACAACATCTGCTTTGTAGTGGAAGTTACTGCATCTAAAACATGTTGACACCCAAGTCACTGGAGAAAGACTATACTTTGATGCACTGCCTGTTTAAAATTAATTTACACTGGAAACAAAAGCAAAAGGAATATTTGTCTGGTGTAGATTCAACTGTGGTATATTCTTCAAAGAAAATCCAAATTTATTAAAGCACTTTTAACAAAACAAAATTTGTCACAAAATGCTTTACAGCAAAATGATGGGTACAATCAAGAAAATCAAAAAGTGAAAGAAGCAAAAGTCACACTTATATAATATGTTTGTGTGTGTGTGAGTGAGTGCATGCGTGGGAACAAGCACCTGTAAGCACATGTGTGTGTGTAAAGATATGAAAAGAGTTGTGGGACAGCACCAGGGCGGCGTACAGGACCAACAGACAGCAGACATACAGTCTCCATGTCTGATTCTCCGACATGGAAAGGAAGCTCATGCTTGTTGATGAGGGATGTTTCTTACCCAGTGGTTCTTGGTGGCCCTTGAAGCAGATGTCAGGCAGCAGGTGGGCTTCTATGGGGGGTTTGGGAGTCTCCAGGACCCTTCCTACCACCAAGTCAACCACCCGGGGGGCAGCGCGAACTAGATTGACCACCTCAGTGTGGCCCAAATTGGACACATCTGTGTTGTTCACCTGAAGGTAGCGAACAAATGAAGAATTACTCATTCATTCTGCATTTGTATCACAACAAATGTTTTTGAGACAAGGTTTAGAGAATAAGAAGAAAATTGATTCATCCTTTAGGTAAAATGCAGCAAACAGGATGAGGGAAAATGAGGACTGTGCATTAGGGACTGTACAATTTGATACATTCCACAATGCCAGGCTCAAGAACAAATGGAGTGGGAGTAGGGATGAAATAGTACCATGATCATTCGGTCCCCGGGCCTGAGCCTGCCATCTCCTTTGGCTGGGTCCTGGATGATGTCATGGATGTAACAGCCCTGATCATTACCTTTGGTCAGGGTGAAGCCCAGGCTGCCTTTGTCTGACTTCACCAAGGACACCTTTAGCTCCACATCCTAACAAAGGAGAAGCATGGATAGAAGAAGAATGGTACCGGTGGTCTGAATACATCTTAAAATTCAGATCCACATTTTGTGGAACCCTTTCTTGAGTCTGTCAGAATTGGTAACGCAGTGTTGTTAGAGTACAAACTTTTATATCCCAAGAGTCCTTACCGGGACGAATTCATCCATGTCCTGTCCATTGCCGGACATAGTGAGGTTTAAGGGCACAGGCAGCGGGGGAGGCAGGGGATCTGGGCTTGGGGCAGAGAGGGAGGACACCATAGGCTGGGGGGGAGACTCCAGCTCAGCTGTCAGGGGGGATGAAGGACACCTGTCCAAACATCCACAAAGACAAGATTATATGACAGATTTTATTGAGTACACAGGTTATGAACTATGTACTGTGTACTAAGTATTACACATCTAATTATGATTCTCACAATAGTCATATGAAAATAAAATGATGATGCGTGAGAACTTTATAACAATTAACCATTTATTCCAACTTAAATTGGTAGATTGTGCCCAGGTAACACAGCTGGTAAATACTGTATCACTCAAGAGAAAAACACTGCCATCATTTGTCTACCCTGTCGACTGAACAAAAAGAAAAACATCAAACAAAACCAAAACCAAGCAAAAACAGAAGAAAAAAAAAAGATGTCAACAGGATACACACTCTTCCTCTTAGCAATGTTGAGTTTTGGATGTCACTGTCAACAGACTACAAAATAATACTAATGCTAAGAATTGATAACTTTGTAATGCTTACAGGCAAATAGACTGCATCACTAGTCATGCCGGCTGAACCCTGACAAAAATACCTGTTCCTCGGCCCATGTGCATCAATGGTGACAGCTGGCATGAGTCAACATTACAATCACAGTTTCAAAGAAAAATGTCCTTTGGAAGAGTGAACATTTCAACTAATTGTTATAACCCTTTATGACCATAGCCGTAGTTGATCACTTATTTGAACAGTGATCAGTTACCTCTTGCTGAGGTCAGATCGGGTCAGGGACAGGTTTGGGGAGTAGAAAGCTGAGTGGATGGTGTCGTCCAGCTGGCCGGGGCCGTCGTAGTGCCCTAGACCCAGGTTGCTACTGGGGGTCTGGTAGATACTCCGCTCCCAGGTTTGTCTGCTGTGCTCCAGGGCGCTAGGACTGAAGGCTTCTTCAACCTCCTCATCCCCATCAGTGCTGTCGCTGTAGCTGTTGTGTCGGCCGGGGGTTTTCAGCAACAGCCTCTCCAGGGCCTCCTCCACAGGGCCCAGGCCCCTCTTGCCCTCGCTGCCTGAAGGAGAGGTTGTCCTGGACAAGCTCTGGCTGGACTCTGCCTGGGTCACTGGCTCCTTACGGGGTGATGGCATAGGCGTCTGGGAAGGAATAAATGAATCTAGATAAGGTGACAAATATTTTTTTCTACAAAGAGAATGTAGGAATTGTCACAGGACTTTTCCTGGAAGTTTTCAATCATCCCTCATGTTTAAACGAAAAAGTTAAAGCTTCAGAGAGAAAATTAGTTTAGTATCATTTACCAACTTCAATACATCAAGCAAATAATTATTGTAGATTCTCACCAAGGCTGAAGTGTCCAACTCAGGAAGAACGCCATGTTCAGGTCTACAGAGTAGCAAAGTCACCTCCTGGCCTGTTCCTCGCAAAGCTGATATCACCTCCTATGTGCACACACACACGATTCCAAATGAATTATGGTATCAAATGACAGTGGATTATGTGCATGTGTCCCAACTGGATTTGATTTCTATCAAATCAAGAGAAATGTGAAATATCTGAAATCACTGAGCCCCTAGTGCAACAAGAACAGATATCTGACATACATGTTGTGAGAGGCCTTTGAGGGGGGTTTGATTGACCCGCAGGATGACATCACCCACGTTGATGCGGCCGCTCTCTGCAGCTGGCTGGCCAGGGAAAAGCTTTTTAACCCGCACCATGCTGGAGCCAGGGGGTTCGTCAGGGATGTTCTCCTCTCGACTGAAACTGAAGCCCAGCCCTGATGTGTTCTTCAGCAGGCACACATCAAACACATTATCTGGGGACAACGTTATTTTACAAGAGATAGGTGTCAATGGTGGATGTATCACTGCAATCAGAAGCGCAGTCATGTGCAAACATTTTTATAACAATTATCCGGTGTATTTTAGGAGGAGTTGTTGCATAGGGGAGAGAACGGAATCTATTTTGATCTCAAGGTAGATTCTGATCTCAAGATAGCTGAAAAAAGGTATCTTCCAAAGAAAGGCTGAAGGGCTGAAACAAACTGTTATTCAGAGCAAGGCAATAGGCCAAGTGCAAGAACGTAGGGAAGGATAGCGATAGCTTAAAGGATTGAGAAGGGGGCTTGTGAACAGAGGGTTGCCAGTTTGAACCCCTGGACCAGCTGGACCAAATTTGTATGGGGAGGTAAAAAGCATTCCTTCATTAACTACCATCAAAGTGCCCTTAAGCAAGGTGCTCAAACGCAGACTACTGAGAAACTGTATCCTTCAGTAGAGTTGCTCAATGGCCAACAGAAGAGGACTGTGGTTCAATAGGAATCTCCCAGTTGTGAATGCATGTAATTGAATTTTTTGAAGCAAAGTGATGCTGGAAAAGGCCATATTTTCAAATCTTCCCCGGGTACCACGCTAAACTAGCAGTAAAATGGTAAGTCCAAAACGAACTCAAGTCTTTTAACCCTCCCCCTATCTCTGACAGGAGCCTGTAGAGACTTCAGCAGAGCATCAACAGAGCCTGCAGATCCCCACAAGCCCGTATCCAAGTAGTTGCCAACAGCCTATGCAGGGGCTTCTGAGTGGGAGTGAGTGAGTTTCACATGATTAAATTTGTTGACTTTGCTTTGGCAATAAGTACTTTTGTATTTCCTGCCCATAAAGCACCTTAAATTTAATTGAATTGATTCAAGCACACCACAGTTGTTAGAGTAAGCTGCCCTTGAACCCTCCCACCTGGAAGAAAACATCATCCTGTTTGAAGAAACTGGATTGTCTGACAGTCCTTACTGATGTTGCAGTTCTGCCCATGTGAGCAATGTCTTTGTTGAGCTTTTTCATATGCATTCTAGGTTATCACTTGTGGTGTTTAAGTAAAAAAGGAATTTCCCACTGTGGGATCAATAAACTACTATACTACTAGAACTGACAGTACGAATACAATTGGCCAGCATCCTTGTTTCCACACAAATGACTGAAAAACACGTACACAGAATTAAAAGGTATCCTATGTAAGATTGGCCCCCTGCAGGCACAAAGATTAATAAGGAATCCAAATAAAAACAAAGGCAGAGCCTGTCTCCAGCAAGCAGCGGCAATGCAAAAATATCTAGCTCTAGGTGATGTAGTATAGTGGTAGCCCTTGTCTTTACTGGCCAGCTGTTGAGAACACACATGCTCTCTCTCTCTTTCAAACAAGATTGCCAACAGCAAGTTATTTTGTGGACACCTGATCTTAGTGTAACACCATAAAGGCCTGTATGTGCGTAAACAATCGCATCACGTTTTTCTTTTTACCTTCCACTATCATCCTTGTATCCTTGAGTCTGAACATTTATAAGTCAACTTTAGACCTACTGAGAAGACTGTTGGACACTGCTGGAGTTTCCTCAACTGTTTTAGAACAATGTTGTCTCCTCACCTTGTGTAATGAAGCTGTACTCTGGTTTGGCTTTGTGGTCCAGCGGCTTCTCTTTGTTCCTCCTCTGGTCTTGGTCACTGCCGCTACATGGTGGGGTGCACTGGGGCGTCAGCGGAGCATGGACGCTGTCTACAGGCAGATGACCCTTCTCCAGCAACAAGTGCACCGTCTGAGCAACATAGGAAATGGTTTACTTCATATTGTTGACCAGCTGACTAGCACCTAGACAGTCTTTCAGCAGGGTGCTCTTGTTACATGTCATCGCTCACCTGCCCAGTGTCTCTGAGTGCCTCTACTGCTTGTTTATGAGTGGCTCCCTCCAGACTCTTTCCATTGACTGCCACCACACGATCGCCTGAGCACAGACAAGATGGGTGATCACTGTAATCTGACTCACACAGTACCATCCATCACATAATGGTATAACATTATATTAGAATCGAATTGATTGTTACAACTATTTGATGATTGATGAAAAAAAAAAAAGAAACCAGATGAAGATAATCTGGTCCATTAGTCTAGTTTCTGTGTACAGTTCAGTCTTTCTGTTGCATTATTTCACTATTTGCAGTAGTGACGTTCAAACCTTTCTGTATCCTTCCATCCAGCTCAGCAGCTCCTTTTGGTATGATGGCTTTGACATAGATGCCTCCATGTCTGACACTAGTGTTGACGCCCCCCTAGGAAACAAACACAATGATGTTAGTCTAATTAGCCACAGAGACAACGGTTCATCATGTTGTATTTTGCTGTGGGGGGTGATGGCAGGTATGGAGGATTTTTTCATTTAATATTAAAATGTATTTGTTAAATGCTAAATTGTTACTGTAGCACTAGGAGTGATCATACCAAAACAGAATTTAAAAGTGAAAATGAAAATAGAAAAAGGAACTTTGTGTTATCATCCCAACCAGTAGAGAACTCGCTAGCCAAACATTAGCTATTTGGTGAACTAATACTTGTAACTCATTACTTATTAAGTTAAATGTGTTTATTGTTTGTGAAGACAATTTTATTACCTATAGTATATGCTCTTGATTAATAATTAAACGGCTGCTACTGTGTAAAATTATGCCCCATTTAAACACCCACACATCACTTTGACCGAGCAGAGTAGCACCCAGAGATGAGCTCAGGCTGACATCATCATCATCATCATCATCATCATCATCAACATTGTCTTATCTATTGCAAAGGATTTATTAACTCTTACTCTTTATATAGACCACCAAGCCTACCATCGTTACCTGCATAGCTACGCCACAGAGCTATACAGCGATTACCCATTAGACAATGACTACCCATTTAATAATGCAGGTGATTCTGAAAAAATACACAGCTGGAGGAATGCCTTGTGCAGCTGTTTATTGAATGTGAGCAATCTGCTGTTTATTGTGAAGAAGTGGGCCTCAAACTCGGCACACTGGCATGTAGCCCAACTTTACGCACAGCCATGTGCGTCAGTCATCAGTTGGGAGTGGCAAGGTATGGCACCACACAGCTGTGTACTTAGCTAAAGTTACTTAGCAAAGTTAGTTTTGATAGCTTTCGATATGTTCTGCCCACAATGCAATCACAATGGGAGTTCCAACCATGAACACAAAATTGACAGCTCACATATCATTTAACGAAGGAAAAATACAGAGTAAACAAAGCTATTACAGTGTTTCATATGTGCATATTCACCTTAAAATTGCTGAAATTATTATGATAATTTGATTATGTGCCTTTTTGCACATGGTTAACGTCTTACTTAAATCAATGGTATCACCATAAGACAACTACATTGTTTAAAACCATAAACCTACAAACGTAGGTTTATAGTTTTAGAGGTCAATCAATCATTTGTTTATTGATATTTTGGCTTATTTAGGTGTTCTAAAATGTTACGGATGCCAGTGTCCTGTGGGATTTCAATCCTACAGCCAGTTTGGAAGAGGAATGCCCCCCCAAGAAATTCTGCTCTCCTCTCATTTGATCAAAAAGTGCCAGATGGTATTTGGTATTGGTGAATTGAAATGTCACTCACATTGTAGCCAACCCCTGTCTGGATAACACAGGTGGCGTTCCTTGTCCACTGATCTTAGTTATACAGTGGGAAATTAATAGGTCACTGAACTGGCTAAACTCTGCGCAAACAATGACATTTTTACATGTATATATTCACCAAGGTCTTGTCTGCAATCTACAAGTTTTTCTTTTCCGTTTGGGGCATTTTGTCACTACTATAAAAACGGGTTATGCACCCTAACAAGAACTATACAGCCAAGTTGCCACCTAATATTCTGCATTCTCTTCATTTAATAAATCAGTCCCCATAGGTATTACATATCAGTGCATTTAAATGCCATTGATGTTGCAGCTAACCCTTGTCTGGATATCCCTTTAGCTGTTCCTTGTTGATAGCTCTTAGTTTCACTGTGGAAAATGGCCTCTGAATATTTCATCAAGTTGGCTACTTCAGTCAACTCAGCGTGAACAACATTTTTATATGTGGACAGTTTTCAAGGTCTTGTCTACAAACAAGTGTCAAACGAGCCTGTGTGTCCTTTCAAACACACTGACATGTAAAACTCTGACTGCTTGCCTGTAACAACTCCCCTTCTGTCACTCAAATTGTCATCTGGGTGTCGCTAGTGGATGGCTAAAAAAAACAAAAAAAAAAACAAAATAACACTAAAATAAGATTTATGTTTGATTCCCTTCACTTGCTGCTTCTGTAAATAGTATCATGTATTGCAAAAAATACGACTAAATCCATAATTGTACAAACTTCTCTAGGATCTAAAGTTTGCAGCAGCTTCTCCTACCCTCTGGGTCTGCTGGCTACGGGCAATAGTCTATCCATTACTCATCTAGTGAAGACTATAATTTCGGAAAACATTTAACCAAACAATCAGTGGTCAATGTTACCACCACATTACGACTAAAATACCATATAGTCTGATAAGATGCTGTCCAACACGCAAGTCAAGTGCAGAGGGACATTTTCATCGTCACAGTTGATAAAATATATACAGGTAATATATCAACAGGTATCAAAAGTATTGTTGTCTATGTGCATACAGGTCACACACAGACATGAAGTGACCAGTAATTTCTAGATGATTTCCATGATTACCTATAAAAGATCAGAGATTATCTGGCCAAAATGTCTTCCCATTTGCTGTTTGGCTAGTCTAGGCTTACCAATACCTTAAACCCGAGCCACTTATTGTGTACTGTGCGCTCAGGCGACAAATCACTAAAACCAAAGCTTTGGCAACGTCCCTGTATCTAATATCATTTACCACAAACCTTCTGAACCCATTTACATCCATTATAGTTCTGGGGACACATAATGGAAGGGCCATGCCTCTTCATTTACATTCAGCTTGAAAGCCGAAAATGAAAACGGCAATATGAAAAAGCCAAATGTAAATGAGAGGCAGCAACATGAAATATTGGATTGGGATATTGGATATTGGATGTATATTGGAGTAATACACTGTACATGTACATGTTTTTAACTCCCCTCTGGTCATTCCCATTGTTTTTATCTGTTTATCCCCTAACTATAATGTGTCTTTTAGTGTCTTCTCACCTCACATACAGCTGATCCCTGATATTTAAATCAATTAATTTCACCTTTAAATTTTACTTTCACTTTTAAATACTTTATTTTAGTGAACAATAAAGCATTTATCATTTAATGATTGCATTTTAATATTGAATGAAAAAACTCCTCCATAACCCGGGTGACTGTGATGTGTTATTGACAAATTACTATGAGGTTAAAGTGAAACTATCAAAGTCAGTATGCATTTCTATTCAGTGTTCATTTGGTTCTGATTGTGCTGATAATTGGCTTATTGTTAACAAAGTGAATTCCATGGTTATTTCAATGTACATATTACTAATACAACAGAACTCTAAGAACCAGTTATTTCCTCAACCAGATAGATTAAAATATTTGACAGTGAACTGCACTGCAACCCTGGTCTGAAGACACACAGTCAAGTGATTTGTTAATGAGTGTTATTGTGCCTAAGGGGGAAGGGAACTCATGCTAATCAGTAAGGTGTTCAGCATCACTTGGGGAGAAACTATACCAGTGGCACTCCAGATCCAAATCACTCTAGAGCCAGCAGCAAACATCTAGGCAGCCATTAGTAAGAGCATCAACAACTGTCCCTGTTATATTTGTCAGTGGTCCTTACTGTGCACTGGATGTCTGAAAGTCTGTACCTACTGCACAACTTTACCATTAAAAATCCTTATCAATTAAAAAAAAAATGAATTAAAGGTGGCATGCAAAGAGAATGAGGTGAAGTACTATCCCCACAAGAGCTTCAAGATCCGACAGTGCGCAGCTATAAGGAGACAAAACAAAACAAGCAACAAAAAATACAGAAACACACAACAGTCATAAGATGAGGGGGGAAAGGGGGAAAAAACAAAGAGAGGGTGAAAACCTTGCCAAACAGTACCGTGACACTTATGCCCAGGCTGCTGTCTTTTTTGGACAGCTCAACGTCAAATAGTTCTCCCGGACGGAGACTATTGACCCCTGGGGCATTACCACTTAAATTTTCCATGATGCACTCCTGCAAACAGAGAATAGGGTGGTAAGTCGAATTATCACAAGCCGGGACATGCAGAGAGAGAAGGGGATAAAGGGAGAGTGAGAGAAAGAAAGCACTAGGGCAATGCTCGAGAGAGAAGAAGTAGATCATACATACAAGGGATGGCATGCAGCGTACAGGTAATATACTGCCTTGCATTGGTATTCGAAATGCAATGATAGGCAAAGGTTGCATACAAGAGGCAGTTAGTTATACCAAGCATCTGAAAGGTGATTACTTGTAGTGCTTGTTTATGGAAGAACTGTACTTGTCCTGTGCTAGTAAAATATATCTACCAAAATATCGACCAAAATTCCTATGTATGTTTTTAGTCATAGGTTTCCTGAGTGGACAACTACAGCATAAGGCCATGTACAAAAGCAAAGAATCCCTTCACACCAAGTGAATTAGTTCATAAACATCCAAACACATTCAAGTCAGGCCGCACCTTTTTGAGCTTGAGTTTCTCTTGACTACTAGAGTAGGTCTCCTCATCCATGTCTGAATCCCCCCAGTCAGAATGTTCTGAAACTTTAGGAACTTCTGAGACTTTAGCTTTCCTAGTTTTGGGCGGCAGAGCTGGTGGAGCAGCATCCGAACCCACGCTAGGTTCTGGTTTATGATGATGGGCCACGGACGCAGCTGCAGCCGCGACAACGGTGGCGGCTCCGTCCGGATTCTGGTGGATTCCGTTAGCAGGGGGTTGGATGTTTTTGGCAGTGCTGCTTGTCCTGGAGTCCTGAGAACTGAGGCTGGTGTGCTGGCGGAGCGGGGAGGAGGAGGAGGAGGGTGTGGCGACACCATGGAGAAGAGGGCTAGGGCTCCCTGTGCCAACCTGCTCCTCTGAGGAAGACTCAAAGTCTAGTTCCTGTCTCTGGCCAGAAGTAAGCGCCTTCACTGAAGACTTGGCCTGGTAAGGAACGTAGCCCAATGGAGATTCTGCCCAAAAAAAAAAACAGCAACAAGAACAATATTAGTTCCATCTGTCACTCATCGATCCAGAAATAAGAGATAACACAACAAGGCCCCAGGAAAGAACAATACCTTTGTAGAGCCTCTCTTTGGGCTGGGACACCACAAGTGTAACATCGTCGGGGGCATTTTGGAGGACATCGATAGTGGTGGCATGAGGGAGCCCTTCCAGGTTCACATCATTCACTGAGATCAGGCGGTCTCCTGCAACAACACCATCAACTGTCACACACACTGAACACAACCAGCTGCAGCAGGACAGGGAAACTGTGAAACTGAGTCAACTTTGGCCACTGCCAGCCCTTATCACAGCTGCTGTGAAAAACAAAGGAATGCCGTAATTTACAGAACAGATAGGGAAGAACAACACCGGCCTACCAGGTTTGAGGCAGCCGTTGACGTCAGCAGGCCCCCCGGGAGTGATGGAGCTGATGATGGTGCCCAGGTCCATGCGACCAGAGTTCTCCCCTCCAACAATCTGGAACCCTGCAGAACGCACGCGAGCACAAACACACAAAAACACACACACACACACACATTCAAACACAAAACATCAACAGCTGAGAATTGGCAGTAGAGACAGTTGAGAACTGGAGCTGTTATTTTAATAAAAACGCATACGCACACACACACACACACACACACACACACACACACACACACACACACACACACACACACACACACACACACACACACACACACACACACACACACACACACACACACACACACACACACACACACACACACACACACACACACACACACACACACACACACACACACTCTTACCCAGGCCATATTTAACATCTTTCTTCAGGTTTACAGTTGTGATTTCTCTCTCTGGGGATGGTAAGGCATTGAGCTTTTTCTTCAGTGAGTCTGTATGACAAAAGGACAGATAGCGTTCGTTACATCTACTTAAATATGAATACACGGCATTGTCTCTATCGTTTCTGACTGATGCGTTACAACTGCCCTATACAGAGCTGAGAAAGCCAGGCGACCCCGTAGACTGTATCACATAATCATAGCGTTGGGGAAGGCATACAGGCCTCAGAGCTTTGGCATATCCACTGTCAGTGGGCCCAGGCGAGCCTCAGCCTAAACAGTGTTGCTGATGAGCCCGCTCTTCAGCACTGCTGGCTAATGGGCCTGAAAAGAGAGGCTAAGCTAGGATAAAAGGGAAGGTCATGAGCTTGGTGCCAAGCATGAAGCTATTAAATGGTGGGACAGGGGCCAGAATGAATGTCCGCAGGCGGGCAGCACTGGGAGGAGGGAGACTATTCTGAGTTATGTAATTCTGATTTAGATCAGAGCAGACTTTTTTTGGTTTTTACATGCATACTTGGCTCTGCTACATGGTCAGCATATGGTTCAGCAGACTTAAGAGGATCGAGAACGTTACAAATGTAAAATGAGTACAGGTGGAGTGCGGAAGGATATTTCATGCATTTCTGACTTTATATACAAAGCAAAGTGTTATATCTAGGAATCTGTGGAAATGCAAGACAGGAATTTCATACGTACCATTAACAGTTAAGGAGGCTGGGGTTGAAGGCAAGCCAGAGGAACTGTGCATACTGACCCCTGGCAATAGAACAGAGTAGAGTATCAGCAAAGGTTTCTTTTTGGTTGTGTGCACTATAAAGAGCAGGGAGAGTTGCATGTCTGCCCCCTCTGCCGATCTATAAACGTTACAGAAAACCATACAGAACGTTTGTAGAAACATGTTTTGTCCACAAGGAGGAACTGACACCTGCAGACGCCCTCTGAACACTCAGTCCACTTTTATCTGAATATTACTAGACCATTTGGTACATAAATACAGACTAAATGAAGTAAACAAAACAAACAAAAAATAAACTTAGATTCGACCACAAGGGAGATTATCAGTGAATGACTGCTTTAAAATAACTTTCATTTTTGGGGTTACTAGTATTTTGTCCCTTCTCTTCTCTCCCTTTCTCTCCTAAATACAGCGCACCAAAGAAATGCATCTTGTGCTGCTCTTTAGTGTAATTTCAATGAGAAGAAGCAGAAAAACATTTATTCAGATTTGCATTGCAAGTGTTTAAGGGTAAAAGCCTGTGTTTGAACAGCCAAACCACATTTAAACTTTGGAAACTGGGGACTACTACACATTCATAGAGAATCTTTAAGGCAAACTCCATTAAAAGGTAGTGGAAGTGGAAAAGGAAGTGAAACAAAAACTATGAAAATAGCTACAATTTACATTTCTCAGAAACAGTGTTCTATTTCTTGCCATTTCAAAAAAGAAGCCTTTTTAAGATAAAATAAAATAAAACTTTAATGATCCCCATGGGGAAATTGGGTCATTGCAGCAGCAACAGTAACAAGACACAGTACAAGTAAAAAGAATAAGAATATAGCAAATGGGGGATACTGAATCTACTACCACCCACAATTTCAACACTAGAATGTGTGAATAAATTGTATGAATGAGAGTATGAAAATACAAACTACAGTATTACAAGGGTGTGCAAAATAAAAATAATAAAACAAAAAAACAAAACACATGTATAATCAAATCTAAAAAAAAATCTACAAACAATGTGAAATATAGTCATTATGAGATAAGTGAAAACTGGAAACAATCACAGCAATGAATTGATAAAATGTTTATGCCATACAACAATTTTTACAGACAATGTTTTAGCTTAACAGTGATGGCACAGAGCCTGCTAGTAGCTAATGTTAAAAAAGGGTTAGTCTTCCTGCAGCAACAGTCCCAAACTCTCTTGTGGATCTTACTGCTTATCCTCAAGAACGTACTTTGGATGATACACAGTCATCATTATTGCTAAAATTGCTAAAATGAATGTGTCAGCTGTGTTTGTTTTCAAAATTCGAGGTTTAGTCTATTAGTTCAGTCTATTAGTTAGTTTTTATGGGTGAATTTGCTACAGTCTACACAATGAATTACTCAGTGGTATTCAACTTAAAATTTTCTGAATGCTTTCGTTATCTCAAGGCAGAGATAACGGCCAGAGCTACACAGAGTTACAGTCTCTTAACCGCTGCGGTAATGAAATGATATACAGTATATGTCACAAGGTGAATACTTTTATCTAGAGTGTCTTCCAGTACCATGACTGCATAGATTTATACTCACTAGTGCAGTGCCCGTTCGCGCCGAGCGCTGTTCGCTTGTTTATTCAAAGTTTATTAATATTGAATGTGTCGCGTGTCCAAATTGCACCAAATCCGACACTGCACTTCCTTGGGTCCCCAGCAATACACCCGCCAAGTGTGAAGTCGATCGGACGAACGGTTCTCGAGATATGCGACGGACACACAGACAGAGATTCCTTGCTTTATAGTAAGATATATATTTATATTCTCACTGTGTTAGTGCCATGCTGTACCTGTTGAACTACACATCATCATCCTACACAGGTCAACATCCTTACCTACTACATATGCTTGGCTAGCGTCCTCTATGGAAGAAGAGTCTGATTCTTTCTTGAACCTGTTGAGGCTCCAGGCCGTGCTGCTGTGGGACACTGTGCCAAATACTCTGTAGGGGAGAGAGACAGTGAAGTAGGTTAGGCTGAAAAGTAAAGGGGGACAGTGACTAAAAACTAGTCACAGCAGTGTTAAAAAGAAATAAGTTGTACTAGGCTACACCAAAAACTAATTAATATTCTCTTTGACTCTGGTTCTTAGCTTGTAGGTCTATTAGTATTTTACGCAAACAGAATATCAGTCATCTTAAAAAAAAACAAAAAAACACCCACAGTCTGTAAAGCTGACACGAGAGGGAGCAACTGGCACAAAAACTCACACTGATAGGCACAGTCACACAGAAAAACACAAACTCAGACACACACACACACACACACACACACACACACACATACACAGAGCCCCCTAGAGGGCTAATTAAAGGCTGAAGGTAGAGTTCTGTGTGTCTCTGTGGTGTTAGGCAGAGCTATAGTCCCAGCAACACATCCTCACTTAGTAACCCCTGTCCTGAGGAAAGCTCGGAGACTATGACACTGCAGACTATTGGCTCCACCAAGGACCCTCAAATAAGTACATGACCCCAATTCCTCAGTTAGGCTGGTAATAAGGTGGAGGAATCAAAATACATAAAACATCCCAATGCCTGCATAATTGGATGGATAGAAAGGAATTGAAATATCAAAGAAGAAATGTAGTCGGCATTTTTCAAAATTTTATTCACAGCTACTCTGATACATATTCTGATGTATTTGGGAATTCATTTGGTTATTTAAGGTTTTATTTTAACTATTTAAAGTGTTAAAATCTCTTTCTCAAACAACTCACTTGTCTTGTTGGTGTGAGATGGAGTTAGAGATGGAGTCTGTGTCGGAGCTGGCCCGGTGGTGCTGCTGGTGGTGGGAGGCCAGTTGGATGGGCTGGGCCTGGTTCAGTCCGCTGTGGGGCGGGCCGCTGTACGAACCCCCCGCCGCGACTGCCGCTCGGCGCTCCGGAGACTCCGGCGTCTGGCCGAGGTTGTGGTGGGAGCGGCTCATCATCCGGGGGTTGGGATGGACCGGGACTCCTGGGTTGAAACCCGGAAAGATGAGCTCGTCCTGGGCTAGCAGCCGACCGGACGGCGCCTTGTTGAGGGCCACCTCCGAGTAGGAGATCCTTTTCAGGTGGTCTGGGTTGGAGCGGGTCGACGAGCTAGGGGCCAGGCTGACGGAGCTCACCGCCCTCCCTATGGCGTCTCCGCTCCGAGGGTCCAGGGAATACTGCAGGCTGCTCAGGGGGCAGTTCTCTGGTGAACAAGAAGGGAAATTACTTTAGTTTAAAAACACTGAAATATAAAAATGTTGTTAGTTTTGATAATCTTTCTCTGCAACAAGAAACGCTGACAGTTATGTCTCTCCATACTCCCTATGGAGGAAAGAATCGGCTGTAATTACAAATAAATGAATGAATAAATAAATCTATTAATAAACACAGATAAATACATTTATAGAATAATAGGCAGAGAAATCCGTCGTAAATGAAAAAATAAAACTGAACATAATTCAATAAATAAATGAGTAAACCAAAAATAAATAATACATTTCCATATGAAATTATTTTCCTACTCCTTTGTTGCAGTATTTATTTATCCAATTATGTATTTCCTGTTTTATGTAGTTTCAGTGGGTGTGGTGTCCGACACTCAGGTTTAGCAATCAATGTACGAGTTTGGAATTTTCCCGCCTACATTTTTTTCACTCTCATTCCAAAGAATTAAGGAGTTGACATCTGTGTCAGTAACAGCTAGCAGCAGACTGAGGTTATCGTCTATACAGAAAAGCAGGTAATCAGAGCGAGCATCTATGAGCATATCTCATAGCTAAATCTCTTTATAGTCTGGATTTAGCTACAGTAACCATCATAGCAATCGGCCTGGCCAGTCTTCTTGGCAGTGGTCAACTTATAGTCGAAACGTTAAGTTATGTCTTTGACGCGGCGGGACTTGATGTTTGTTGCAGACAAAGTTGTTTTTTTTGTCAGCCAAGTAAGGCAAATCCAATGAAGCACTGCACCTTGAAAATGATCAACCAACAGACATGCGTTTGATTGACACAGCATCATTATTATAGTAGGAAGATTAAATAAATGGGAAATGTAAAAAAAAAAATGGGGAAATAACTGACTATACAGATCATTTTTCTTACTCATTTATGCTCACAGTTATTAATTTATTTGTTTCTATGCAGTTTATGCATTTTTTTGTATCATGTATTTTTTTGGGGTATAGATAGATTCATTTATTTATTTCTAATTATGGCTGATTCTGTCCTCCATAACTCCTCCTCTTTGAACTTGTTTACACTACTAAATATGTGACATTTCACATTTGGCTAGGAAGACAACTGTAATGACTTTGTGCCTTTGGTGGACTCAAGCTAGATTCATCTTCATCTCAGAGAATAGAGTGAGAATAGAACTGCTGACAGGCCAGATGTTCACATCCTGTCTGAGCCTGTCCACTCAGCTGTGTGGAGGGCTATTCTGTGTGGTTGCTCACTTCTTTCCTACCTAGGTCCTGCAGCTCCTGGTTGCTCTGGCGGGCTTTCATCTGCAGGTGGAACTTGTGCTGATCAGAGCAGAGCTGTAGCAGGTACTGGCAGGTCTTGTTGCTGTCTGTCTGGAATAGGTGCTTGATCCCATCTGACGTGTTCTGGAGGCAAATCTTCTTTTTCTTCAGGAAGACACACAGAAAATCGGTTTTCATTTCACCATCATGTGCCGTAGTTTTATTTATGATACTGCTGAAACATACAGAGGGTGCTGCTGTACAATTTGGGCAATAGGAATACACATTTTTCATATATTCAGGGACAAGTACGTACTGTAAAGGAAATCTTCTTGGTCTCCCTCCAGGGGAACCTTAGTACTGGGGTACGATTTCCATTAAGGACCTCAAAGATGAGCACCCCCTTGGAATAGACCCCCAGCATGATGCCTGTCTGGGACCTCTTCTCAGGAAGCACCCGGTGGAAGTGGACCCCGTACTCTGTCAGCCTCTGGCTCACCTTTGGGAGAAACAATACCGGGAGACTTACACTCTGGAATATACAAGGCATGTGGATCGATGGTAGAGATATGAATCTCTCCTTCTTAGACTGATTAAATATGAATATCAATTCAATATCGATTCAATACAGGAAATAAGTCTTTGAGCAGGTTGACGATTTAATATGATTACATTAATTTTTTATTTGATCTCATAGGATATGATTCGATAACTAATAAATTTGATTCCATTTGCATGAAGAGCAATGCAGAGCTTACTTTATTAAGCATTAGTATGGTAATGTCATTAGCATTAGCTGCAGGAAAAAGCACCTGTATCCAACTGCAATCCGCAGATTTATTAGGTGCAAATTTTACGATGATAAATAATGTACCTTTTATATTTCTCTGGAGCTTGACAAAAAAAATGAACTTCTCAATTTATCCTACATTTTACATTCTTTCATCAATGGTAAAATTTGACCCAATGCTAGAAATATGAAAATCTTTCATTCCACCCCACAACAATGAAACAAAGGATGGCGCTAATTAGTCCTTTTCATGATTTTTGTTGGAAAATATCTAAACACTTACAGTTGTCCCTTTACTTTTACTTGACAAATACTCTGTCAGCTAACATTTGAATGAAGTAACTTCAAATTGAGGAAAATATTTCAGTACTCTTTCTATCGCTGCTTGAAGCCATGGTTCCAATCCCTTCGTCTCACTAACCTTGAGGAACTCAAACTCTGCCTCTGACTCCGAGGCTCCATAATAGTTGCTGTGGAGTTTAGGCAGCTCCTCTTTGATGGCACTCTGCTCCAGCTTATCCAGGACAGACACTGGCAGGTAGTACTCCAGTCTGAAGTAGGTCTTCCCATGGAGCTGTAGCACACAGATCATCAACATTATTGTTATGATCAATTTGCCATTTGATAAAGTTAAATGAGCAAAATTCAACTTCATTTCATTTTTTTTTAATATTTTGCATAAGTGAAATCAACACTTCTTATTCTGGATTCAGATCAAACCAATACTTTGAGTGAAAGTGTTAACAGACATAATGTAGAGAAATAATACCTCAGCTTGGTAGTCACTGAATTCAGCCTGCAGAGCCAGCGAGGCCAGGAGCATGGCGCTCTCCGTGTCACAGCGCATCCTCTCCTCCAAGATATCCTTCCTCAGCTGCAGGTAGTACTGGTGTTTGGTCATGGCATGCCTGTTGTCAACAGACATTTCAGCAGATATTATGACATCATGCAATTAAGGACACCAGGAATATATTGCCGATGATCATCTTCCACTTAGTATGCCAACAACCGAGCCCATTGCTCTGTAACTCTCACTGAAACCCAGACGATGAGAGCACAATGATTAAATGTCACTTTATCCATAAGGTTTCAGCAAATTTTTTTTTGGCATTTCTGCTTTATTAGACAGTAGAAAGAGGAAAGACGGGGCAGAGAGAGGGGATGACATGCAACACGCATTAACCTTAATGGTATGTGCTCTACTGGTTGAGACGTCCCAGGTTTCAGCTAATTACAACCTATGGTTCTTACTGTATGAGGGTGACATCATCAAGGAAGAATTTGATGCGCAAGAACAGGTTAAAAGGCACATCGGCTTTCTTCTTCTTAGGCTCCTCCTTCCACCCGTCTGGTGCAACTTTGGAGAGTTTGGCATCAGGATCGACGAAGAAAAACTCATTATCTGCCGAGGATAGACAGGTGGGGTGGGGGTGAGGGGGAATAAACCAATGACGTTTGGCTGCTAGCAACCACATGAGTTATGCATCTTTAATGAAGCATCAGGTGGAGAAAATAACAACCTAATTAAAATTCAAACCCCCGTAAACATCATTAGCTTCTGCACTAAGAACTCATGGTAGTAATCCCATCAATCTACACAAGTTCTAATATGTTTGGTAATTGATCTTAAAGTATAGATCTAAGAAGGAAAGAGATATATATTTAAATTGAATGGCACTGAATTTAATAGATATATATAGACAGATATAATGAAGGCACAAATGCAACACATGTAAGCACACACCCATCCATACACACACACACACACACCCTGTCCCAAACCTTTTGTAGCTCTCCCGCCTAACTGTTCAATTTACTGTCTACTCAATTCCTTTGGTCCCTTCCCCTACTTACCCATCCCCTACATGCATGCACACACACACACACACACACACACACACAGCACAGGAGACATACACAGACGCCAACAGAGATCCTTTCCAGACCTTTGAGGTATGCCAGGCCAAATAGATGGTGCTCCACCAGCCCCACATGGGCAACCACCATATCTAGAACATCTTTACACACGGCCTTGATGTCACAGCTCAGCTCCAGCTTCTGGCCATTCAGCAGCACCACGCCCACCTTCCTCTGCACTTCCTCCGCCTTACCACGCTTCTGCTGGAAGGAAAGGGAAAAGGAGGAGGGGGAGAGAAAGAATGAGGTGGGATATGGAAGAGGAGTAAGAAATTAAACATGAGAAAAAGTAGTTTCTATGACAAGACAATAGATATATTAGTACCACAGAGGCCAAACTTGTTTAGAGGACATAAATTTACAGCCTCACCATTATCGAAGAGGGAACAGTTAAGGCAACACACGGCTCACTGGTCATCTTCGCAAACTCAGGTCCGTAGAAGTTCTGCAGTTGGTGTAAAGACGAAAAAGCATGGTCACAGAAAGAAGTTTTATTCTAACAATACCTTAAATTGAGAAAGATATTTCCCGCTCCTTTGGGCATCCTAGTCATAAAATGTTTGTTTATACCTTGGGTTTGCGGTGTGGGGGTGGTAGCGTAGAGGTGTTGAGTGGGTCTCGGAGGTCCAGCATGGAGGTGCGCGACGGTGGCAGCGGGTCATCTGTGGGGTAGAAGTTGGCCCTGGACAACCTGTTGGCCAGGTGGGCCTGGAGCCGCTGGACCTCCTCCTCCTGCCTCTGGAGGAGCAGCTCAGCTCCGGCCAGACCTTCGTCAGCTGCCCCTTCATACTGCCTACAGAGGAAAGAGAGGGAGAGCGCCGACACATGCTTGTCACTTTCATGTTATTTGTCCATGATGCACTTAAAACAGGAGTTCAGTCTGATGTGGCTGCACATAGTAAGCCCTCTCTTGACAGAAACTGAGGGGGCTTCTTCTTTTTGTGCCTACAATGGTTGGTGGATGCTCTCTTAACTCTATAAAGAAACTATTTTAGCAAGAAGGGAAACATGTTACGCAAGACAGAGTGTGTTTACACACAAAAAACACCAAATACTAGATGATGTCCTTGCTTTTAACATCAGGGGCAAAAGCTGCTTTGTGCTGCTGTCAAAACAGTAGGGGGGGCAGATTGAAAACATGGTTTTTCTGTAAGCAGGCATAGCAACAGCAGGCAGTTCTGGTCTGTTATGCCAGAGATTAAAGAGATAGAGATTGCTGAATGTGATTTTCACATTAGATGACCTCACTGGGGAGGCATGGGGCTGACCCTGCTGTGCCACACCAGCTGTGTGTGGCCCAGAGGACCGAACGGGACAGCTTAGTCTGTGGCCTTCTGTGCCCTGCGGGGGGCTTGGCTCTGTGGTGCAAACGGAAACACACACACACACACACACACACACACTCAGCCATGCAGGAGGGCAGGTGGGGAAATTTAGCCACACACATCTCCCACAATTATAAAATCACCCTTACAATTCCCCATCAGTGCAGCCAGAAGGCCACAGAACACCTGTTACAGACATTATGGAGGCTGAATTACCTGTTGGAAAAATAGGGACGCCGGGGAGTTCCTTAACTCTACACACACACACACACACACACCTTACAGGACACCTAAGAATACCTGAACATACACGAATAGTTGAAAACAACATGAACCAGTTGATTTATCCACTAGGCTAAACTCTCAGCTAATTTCCTTCAAAACTTGTCTAAAGCACAGCCACTTCAAAGCGAATACTTGTTCTGTTGATTCAGAATCAGAAATCAGAAATATGTATGTTGCTATAAGATGAGAGACACAGAGGTCTGCTGGGTCTGTACCATGCATGAGGGGACAGGAATGTAGATGGATCAACTAAGTGCTGAAGGAAGGCTGCTTGGGGTAAACACATAACACTGGTGTCTGTTTTATTATATAGTAACCTGTGTATGTGGTGTGTGTGTGTGTGTGTGTGTGTGTGTGTATGTGTGTGTGTGTGTGGGGTACCTGTGCCTGTGTGCATTGTGGCTGGTCAGTGACAGGGCATCATGTTCAGAAGAAAGGGCCACCTGGGAGCCGTACCTCCTCACCTCCTCTGGTTTCTTAGCTGGAGGTGACACGAGAGCATTAGCTTCACAAACACACACACACACACACACACAGGAGTGAATGCCACATGTATTCACATGTACACAATGAAAACACACCTCTCCAGACACATCCACCCACGCAGTTGTGCGAATGTGCATGCATGAACATGTGTCAACAGAGGTGGAGTAGTTACATTGAAATCAAGTCAAATGACTCATAAATGGAATCACCATTGTGTTGAAATGATCTAAAAAACATAACCACTTCTTCAGACATGCTGGAACAATTGCCCACCTAGCACATTAAGAGCCTTGTCATGTTTTAAAGGTGATGAGTCATGTTTTACTTGAAGGAAATGGAAAAAGCCACGTTTAAGGTGTTTCAACCATTTCCAAATGAAACCGGCCCTGTGATCAGCAGAATGTCTGACCTACATTTACAGCTGTGTCAGCTCAATGTCAAGCTCTTGTGCAACAGTGCAACCTGTAGTATCAAAATGGGTGTGGGCATGGGTGTTAGGTCAACTTTTAATAAATATGTGTTTTTGGTCTGTGCTAGCTCTGTCGGCAGTACTAATAATTTTACAACTTGAATTATGCGCCTTCTGAAAATTAGCATTAATACACTCTAAGCATTAAAAAACAACAACAACAACAGATCAGTCTTGTGCACACCAGTAATGGCCTTTCTATTTTCATCAAAATTAGGTTTTTATAACAAAGAAAACAAAACAAAAAAAATTGAATAATTTCTCCATTCAAGCTTTGTTCAGTGGTGCCAGAGTAATGTTGGGCAGCCCAAGCCTCATTAAATGAACCAATTAACTACCAAGTAACTTTGGTAAATCCTCTTTTAAACATACGTGCATCATTGTGTTTTTATCGGAGTATAAAGACATAGTCATTACTTATACTACTATAGAGCAGACACAAATGTGATTCCAGATTAAATTCAACAAGAAATTTAATTGTGTCATTTGCACAATCTGGAACCACTCACAAAGCCTTTTCAAACCAGTGTAACTTCAGTCTTTTCCCACTACACAACTTTTCGGCCTCAGGAATTATGGTCATGTTCTATAATATTCATAATTTATTAAATCCTATTTGGTACAACTACCTCATGGTTGGACTACACTAGTCAATGCACTTAGGGACACACATCACCCTCCTTCACAGCAGGAGCATGCCAAGTTGCCTGAATGAGTGATTGAATGTTGAATAAATATTTGTATAGATATCATAAACCTTGTATTGTTCCTTTTCACTGTATGTCAAGTGCTATTGTCCTTGTACCTTCTGTCTATCTAATTGTTACTATAAGTTGTCAACATCTCTACAACAATGACACCTATAACTATTGTAAATGTACATTTATCATTTATTATGCTTTCCAGTTAATGTCATTGTTGACCAGGCTATAATCGGATCACAAACTTTTCTCTGTTTCTTTAAACCAGACATGAATAGCTTAACCAACTCTTATTTCTTAGAAGAAGGGAATTGGTTTCCGCTGGTAGATTATATATCTGAATGCCTTGTCTCCATTAACTCTGTCCAACCAGACTGGGGCTAGAAATGGAATGGTATAACTTTGATTATATTTCCACTGATTAGCAAACTTGCCAAAGAACAGTGGGATTTGAAAATAATAAAAGCACCTTCAATTATTAATTAGAACTAAAGTGAAATAAAAACAGACAATTGACAGTTTCATTCTAATTCTTTACCCATTCACTTACATTGTGAAACATAGAAATGTAATACTGCTGACTATCAAAAAACTGAATTCTGCAAAAACCTTTCTCTGATAAGCTATGCAGGAAATTGATGCCTCTACTTGCAGAGATCTTTGCGTAAGTTTGGCTTCTTTGTGACATGCAGCTATCTGGGCCAAACCCTCATGTGTAAGCTAGACAGGTTCTCAGGACAGTCATCCCAGTCATACCAGTCATCTGGCCAGTGGAGACAAGGCACAATTGTTATTATGCAATCGCAAAAGTGGCAATCAGCCCAGTTATTTTGAAAATATAGGCTACTTTTAGTCGTCTCTGCTTTAATTCTGCTGCATACACATAACCAAGCTGAATTAGGAGGGAGGGGAGAAAGAAGGCCCACAGAAAGTGGGTGAAGTGGGTCTCCATAACACTTACCACAATATTGTCTTGGCATTCATTTGAGTGGCCAACATTAATCTGATTTGTCATCATTCAGCGTTGTACAGGGCCAGTATTTCAATGTATTTAGCCTAATTTGATGATGCATGAGTATGCAGATACAGATCACATTGCGCAAGGTGCAACACAATGACGCACATGCCTCAATGAAAAAAACAACAATGATGGAATATGGCTTCCTCAGCGTCATCTACCTTGTCTGTAGTCTGGGTCAGAGGAGGTGACTGAGGGGCTCTCGCTGGACGAGCTGTAATCACTGTGGTACCTCTGGTGGGTGTGGAGAGGATCTGAGGGAAGAGGAAGTCAGCCCGTGTTTTAAAATCACAGATATGAACAATGTAGGAGGAAAAGAAAATGTCGGTGGAGTTATGAAAATGTATCAAACATAACCTTCATGCTTACAGGACAACTTGAAATTCATCATGCAGACTTAAATTTCTGATTGCATTTATTTGCCATTTTCTTTGCGAGGGCTCTTAAAGGGTAAATTATACTTCTGCGTCGAACCTCCGCTGTACTGATGGCGTGGGTACGGCGTCGCCTGCAGAGGCTGCCGCCGTAGCTTACTTGCACCTCTCCAAAACCGTAACTACGCGACGCAAGACCGCAAGAACTTCGTATTTACTTACTTATTTCCTCTTATATTGCAATTATATTGATTTGTAGGACACTTCAGCCCCAAATTATAAAGAGTACCAGATGTCACTGAATTCATGGTGAGAAATATCCGACAACACAAGCTTCAGAGAATTTAAACACTGCTACTTCTTCTGTTATTACTTCCATGTTAACAAAGCATGCCACTGGTGTCTGGTGTTTCGGTGGAGTATGTGCACAATCACCAACGCAGAACCATAAATAGTCGCGCCGCCATATGCGTCTATGCCGTTGCTATGCCGGTAATTTGAGGCATATGTATAATTTTCCCTTAAGTTGGAGCCGTTTCTTTTTACATGTCCCCCAAAAAACAGCTTTAAAAAAAAGTTGTGTGTATTTCTATGGGACGTGTACAGAGTACCAGGGAGCCCGCTAGAATTAACTGAAAAGCTCCACAAATTGTGGTGACTGAACAGCAACAGATTTCCTTTCACAGGACTATCTTTATCCAAATCTTACTTAGTCTGATGGCAAACCAAAACTTAGAGACTGAGACACACAAATAAGTTACAAGTCATGCTGTGGGTAACCAAACATGACGGAAAGCACCATTGACATCATCACAAGTATGTACGCGCATGCTGGCTGTCAGGTTAGGGAGCTTCTTGTGGAAGATTTAATCTTTTGTCTGGCTTGACTGGGTAAACAACAGCATTGGAAAAGTACAGGCCAAGTTACCCCAACTGTTTACTTTCATCTTTAACCAATGCTTAAGAAACCTCAGTGATGGGTAGAAATGCAGACATAACATAGGATCACAACATTAACAATATTCTAAATGGTATGAACCAAGACCAAAGCATTGCCAAATGTACCAAGCCTTCATCTGTGTTGTACACAGAACTTGAAAGTCCTGCTCCCGAGTATCAGTCTCAGCTACATAGCTTGGATAAATGGCATTCCCCAGTCAGAAGAGTTCCATTGTACAACAGGTTTCACCCTGTTATTTTGTGGCTCTCCTATGTAAACATCTTAAGTAAGAAGCATTGTGGGCCAGCGGCAATGATGATCTTATTGAGTGGGAGGACTGGTCAGACTGTCACCCGAAATAGTTTCCCATCTTCCAATGGTTGGTCAGTGAGTCATGAGTTCCTTGGGAGAACAGTGTCATGTGTTACAGTATAGGTAACATGAAGAGCCGTCCTTTCTGTGTGAGTTACAGTGATTTGCAAACTGTCTTAACGTCACACACGTATGCCAAGGTGAGAACACATGCAAGATCACACACACACACATACACATACACATACAGGCAGACACACGTGCACAGATACCAACACGTGCACAATCATCTGACCTTCAGTAGGAGCACTGACAAGAAGGCCGATTCATGCCTCTGTCATTTATGCTGCTAATAATGTTGTTACAATCAACATAAAGAGACGACCAGGGTGAATCAAAGAAGATAATCCAGAGCAGTAAACATCAAAGCCATCTCTCCCTCATGGTCAGCCCACCACTATCAACAGGATTTTGGGTTTTTCCACAGGGGCTCATTAAGATCTGGGTTTGTGATCCGACCAGCACTTGACAGGAAAGGGATGATGTAGATTGACGGGGAGCAGCAACAGGAAGACTGGTAAAAAAAATAACAAATCATCCAAATATAGATGAAGGGCAGACAGTCATTCCTCATTCCGAGCAGTGAAGGGCCATTATGAGTTACAAAGCAAGAGTCCAATTCATAATGACTCAGAGGTCATGGTGAACCACACTTCATACAGAATGTGCTGGTAACATCCGTCCGTCCGTCCGTGTGTGTGTGTGTGTGTGTGTGTGTGTGTGTGTGCGTGTGTGTGTGTGTGTGTGTGTGTGTGTGTGTGTGTCCACAATTCTACTGACAAGTCTGGAACAGTCTCCTCCCAAATCCCCATGAATTTATAGTTCTTGGTGATTAAAATGATTCAGAATCAATCAATTCTGAGTCTATTAATTACATTTAATTCTGAGGCTATTCTTTTAAACCTTTTTATTTCTTCTGGTGTCATGTTGTATTTATTTTCATCTTGTGCCATTTCTTTTTTGTTTTTAGGTGTAGCTCTTTGTAAACTCAGTTTTTAGATATGCACTATATGAAGTTAATAACAATAATAACAATAAGAACATGAATGACCACACACCAGCATTTAAATTGGGTAATTAAATCAATTTAAACCAAATCAGTGCTTGTTACGAAACTCTGAATAACCCTAACAGAGATCCTAACCCTCCAAGATCCCAGCAGTGTTTTGGGGAATTTAGTTTATGACTGTCTTAACTCTAATCTTGCATTAAAAGAACATTGATCTTACATAAAAAAAAAAAAAACACAAAAAAAACGTCTAATCACTGTCCTGGAAACTGCCAGGCTCTTTTAGTATCTCACAGTCCTCCTGAGTGCATACAGATCCTTTCCAGGTGCTTCCTCCCTCAATCTGTCTCTCACACTCTCCAAACCGCCAAACACCCGAGAACCGCATTTGGTCATTCGGTCTCTCTAATGGATTTCATAATAAATGGTGTGAGCGAGTACGATACTTGAGCTTATGTTTCAGGCTTGAGACCCTGTTCAAATCTATCCGATGTGTACACCAGAACCGGGCACTAGAACGCATCAGAAATGAAGAAAAAACTGCTGTGAAGATCTGCTGTCAGTGAGGCAGGTGGAGTAACTTGAATCTGCATGCAAAAAGGCAGGTCCTGGTTTAGCCATCAGTGTCTAATGTGGGTGTCGGTTAGTCTCAGTTATCCCGAGGGTTCAATCATAACATTCAGACACACATCCCGTCCCGTGCAAAACCTGCGATCAACATTTCATCATGAACTCAAACACCTACCTTAAAGCAACGGAGGCAAAGAGGGACGGAGAGAGACACCGTAACTAAAACGGACAGATTAACGGCAAGATCTCGCTGATGGTGTGAACGCTTGGCGAGAGAGCGAGGGAGCAAGGGAGGGGGCGAGTATAGGATGACTCAGGTAAACATGTACTAATGTTCCTTCTTTGTACTCCTCCCTGCTGATTGTGGCTGTTTATTGCCCGGGAAGCATAAAATGTGACGAGTTGGAGAATGGAGAGAGACAAAGGATTAATAGAGTAAATCATCTGATACACTGAGATTATTCCTCTTCCACATTAAGGGGTAAAGTCAGTAAGGAGCAAACACATACACACACACACACACACACACACACACACACACACACACAGGCTCAAACACATACACACATACAGAGAAAGCAAGAGAGGAGGATTTTACTCATTGTCAGCAGATGTTGTTTTGGATTTGATTAAACAAGTGCACCTATTGAGGCTTTGCCAGCAGCAGACCGGAGGCCCATTCATAGTTTAATGCTACAACTGCCTTCCTACCAATCTCTACCGTGACTCTTTCCCATTCTAGAGGGTCACAGACTAGCTGGAAAACACTCTCTGCACTCTTTTACACTGGGAAAACCCCTTTTCCTCAGCACAATTAACGCTGCTTGCGTCTCTCTGCCTGCTTCCTTTCCCTGCTCCCCTTTCCTTCTCTCCTCACTCCATCTTCTATGTCCCCGTTTCTTCTCCCCCTCTCCTTGATTCTTGCCTGCAGAATTGCTGCTTTGATACACTCTTTCTGTGAGTGCACAAGCAGCCTGCATAAGCTACGGCCTTTAGGGGTGCTCAAGCTGAGAACAGACACAAACGCAGACCCTGAGGTTATTTATAGTCTGCTGACCCCAGGGAGAAAGGAGGAACTCCCACCAAAACATATGCTAAAATGCATAGTGATAGCTTTACTGCTTTAACTCAGCGTTTCTTCCAAGTTTACCTGATCCAGCAGAAAACCAGATACAGATACACATTCCAGATATGTAGATTTTGTGAAAATCTTATTTAAAGTCCATAGGATGTATGAAATAAACAATATGTACTGAGGCAAGATTATATTATATATAGAGTATTATATTTACTAAATGTCTGCACTGCTCATGTAGCCTACATTTAGAATGATTGACTGCTTAAAGAATTCCTCCGGTGTTGGTAAAAGTTAGCCTCGTTTTCCAGATTTTTTACCTTTAGATAGAATAAATATTTTAGATGCATTTCACATAATTATCCTAACTTTTGAAAAAAGCATTGTAGCATCACATTATTCCACACTGAGTATTTTCAGGCGGATCAACACTGTTTCACAGCTGAATAGCTTGAAGTAACCGTGCAGGACGTTGGCGATTGAAGAGAAGTGCCGTGTAAGACAGGACGTCTGATCTAAACAAACCCAACTTCACAGGTGAAAGCATGGGTGAAAGCAGAAAGTAAGCATGTGCAATGATTTGAAAAAGCAGAACTTTTGTCAGTCTGGAACTACTTTTCATTTACAAATAAAATACAATATGCTTTTATACTATACTACTATTTTATGCTTACATCTTCAACCCATAAATCTCCACCATGGATTACATTAGTACACATCGCTGAAGTTTGGATTTGATATCGTAAGTGACAAGAGATATTATGAATGGGAACTACAAGGTAGGGAACATCAGTCTGATTTCAGCTACTTGTGTGATAATGGCACAAACATCCACAGCAATTTCGTAAGGGAGAGAGGCCAATGTGGAAAATGAGGCCAACTTCCACCAACACCAGGGGAATCCTTTAACGCAGAGAGGAAGAGGTTCAGGTGGGGTTTGATGAAAATGGATCATAATGACTCCTGAAGTAAACCTAAAGGCCAAGAGCTTTCTACAAAGGCCGCACGAACACTCGCTAATCACAGTTTCCTGCTGCAGCCTTTGAAGTCAACAAACCAAACTGTAATATGATTATGAAAACGTTTGGGCCGTGCTTATGCAGACACCTCCCGTTCCCCTCGGGCTGCGGTGTTCCGTAACGTTTTCTCAGCCGGACCCGGCCCAGCCCAGAGCCACATGACCTGCTGCCAAGTGCCGGAAAGTCCAATAATGTTTGGAATTCCCTCATCCGCTACGCATGACTCCAATTACAGACTCTAGGCCTGTTAGGAAAGTTTCTACTGATTGAAGCACCTTGGCACCAAATTGGGGGTTGGGGCAGCAGTGAGTGAGACATAGGGTACCAGGTATAAACATGCACATGCGCATGCGCATGCACATGCACACACAGACGCGCGCGCGCGCGCACGCACGCACACACACACACACACACACACACACACACACACACACAGGGCAGAGGAGCAGGAGCTTAGGCACTGTGTAACTGGATGAAACCTGAGAGCATTGACCACTGCTGCGCCATCGTTTTCCTGCAGAAAAGAACAGAAAAAAGTAAGAGAGAAAGAAGGAAAAGAAAGAAGATTTCTGCCAAGTAACACATCTATGAGGCCCTGTAAATGGTCTGTGCTCAATTAGGCCCATTCATACTGTAGCAGAATAGCTCTGGGATGGAATACAAAAATATTTTGGTTCAGCCATCATACTCGACCCACAGTTTTAAAGGAAGTGAACATTCCTTTGCGTCAGCATGGTCTCTGATATCAATCAAAATGTTCATATCGGTTGGAAGCTATGAAAAATGGAGAGTGGGCTCACATTGACTCAAAAATACACAAAGATGCTCTTGCTTGGGAAAAACACCCGTTGGACCGTTTATAGGTAGGACAATAAACGGTCCATCCACCAGTCCAATCTTCCACTTCTGGTCCACTGCTAGGGCAGAGGCTCAGCTCTCCTCTCCTCTCTTCACACCACCAATATTAAATAAAAGAAGCCAAGACCCTCTGATTATAATCAGTAAAAGGGGAAAAGGGAGGGAGGGAAGGAAGGCAGGCCTTGCTGGGGATAAAAAGCCACACAGTCAAGGAAAAGAATGCCTTTGGTTGGTGGCTCGGTCAGCATTAAAAATAGCTGCCAGAAAAGCAGGGAGGCTGCAGTTAGGAGTTGGAGAGTGGGAAGAGTATGGAAGAAGAGAGGGAGGAGGAAAGGCATGAAGAGGTAGAAGACAGTGGTTTATTATATGAAGCCATTCATCCCTCATGCTCCTCTATTGTCCCCAGATGGCCGATAGGCAGACACGTATGAATTTGCCACATGTGACTCATTGCATATAACTAGTCTGCCTAAGAAGACTTTACTGAGAATTCAATAAGCTCCCCAGAGAAACTTAAAGCTCTTGGGGCTGACTGCTGAGGTGTTAGACTATTGTGTTGTGTGTGTGTGTGTGTGTGTGTGTGCATGCGATTATATATGTGTTCAATGTGTGAGTGTTTTTTGTGTCTGTAAATACCTTGTGTGTATGTATGGCTATAATCTATAGTGTGTGTGTGTGTGTGTGTGTGTATGTGTGTGTGTCTACACCCATGAGTGAGAGAGAAGGAGAGAGGGACTTGGCTATATAGTACGTGTGACAGTTAGCAGCAGGCTAGAATTAAGCTGGCCTGTAATTAGAATCAGCCATTTGGAAACCTCTGTACCAGTGACTCATACATTCTGTCTAAACATTGCTGCCCAGCCACCACCAATGATACTTCATTCAAGCCAGCACCCAGCTCACATCCCACATAGTAGTTACAGATGGACACACAACCTGCAACTAGCCAGGGTGTCTGTCTGTTCACGTCATCCCATCCCCTCGCTCTCACATTTTCACCTCTCAGATCAGCCCAGCTGACGGCTCCCTAGAATCTTTCCATTCTAGCTGCTGTGCCCCCCTTTGTCATGTCTATTACCTGATAAAGTCACCACACAAATGACTTTGACATTTCCTTGATATCTGGATGACAAAGTTAGGGCCTCATAAGGGTAGATTTTATGGGAGATTTCATTATCTCAGCGACAGACTCAGCTTTACACAGAAATCCAAGTGAAGATCCTCAGGTAGGAGTTGGGCAAGTTCTATGTAGGCAAAACCTTATTCCATCCTGATTCATACACAGACTTTCTGCATGAGGATGCTGTGTTAATTTCACAGGAAGCTTCTCAAACACAAACATACAACACCTAACAGTCAACCCAAAGGACTAGAAACACAATGTAACCAAAAATATTTGATATGCAAGCACATCAGAGACGTGTCTAGGAGAGACACTCAAGCCAACTACTTTGAGGCCAGTTTGAGTGTTCATACACTGTAGTCTATGGTAAGAGAGTGTACTCACCATCTATTGCCTGCCTTAGCACCTGAAGCTTCCTCTGCCTCTCCTTGATCCTGTCATAAGCACTGGTAAGGGCTGAGCCTACAGACAGGGCAGAGTGGTGATGGAGCTTCCTGTTCTTCAGCGCACCAAACTCCGGGTAGCGAGAATCCCTGGATGCCCGCAAGGGTGATTTGTGCCTGCCGATGGAGTGGGTGCTCAGGGCGCTGCTGCCCCTCCGTGCGTCCTCCAAGGCCCCAAAGCGAAGAGCATCCGGGTCAATACAGGCTAAGTCCACAGATGAAGCCCAAGTCTTCCTGGTCTGACTTGGGCCCATGTCTCCACCATGGTAAGGTAAAGACCTCTGGTCCAGTTCCACAGGCCGGCCCCTCTGCTGGGGGTGAAGGGGGTGCAGATAGGTATGGGAATGCTGGTGCTGGAGTGAGTGCGGTTTGGGGTAGAGGTCTGTGGTTGATTCAGAGCCGGGGTGGTAGTCAGACATGGAGTACTGTAGGGCTGCCCCCTCGTCCCCCTTCACGAGGTCCTGGATAGGCAGAGAGCCCATGGAGCGGCTTAGGCCCCGGTTAAGAGATGCCTGCTCCTGAGTCCGGGCCCGGTAGCGCTCTAGAACCCTTGGGGCAGCACTCCTCCCTGAGAATGGGACAGAACATTTTATTAAATCATCAGCAGATGCTCACATTGCCAGATTTCTGGCAATATGGAGTACCTAAAAAATGGGAAGAGCTATCAGGGATAACAAACCTTCCTGAACACTGGAAAGCGTAATCAAGCTACATTGACACATACACTAAAAAACAATTAACAGTTACTCAAAAGGAAAATAAATAAAACAGATTGCATTTCTTAACATATCAATCTCACATTATAGTACAGACAGATTGAGGGATCATCTACAATACAGACGTTATACTGCAAATGAAACTGTTTCCAATGGATCATATCATTATAAACACTATACTTCATAGAGAGAGACTAGAACTGGTGTTCATGGTAACTAGAGGACCTAGAGGGGGATTAACATGGATTTTAATTGAGCTGAATAAGTACAGTACAATGAGTCCCTTCTTATGCTTAAGTGCCTCTCCAAATTGCCTTTTAGTTCAGCTAGCAGCATCAGGATGACATGGCTATTAGACATGGCAATTCTACCACTGTCGCTCACAATTCATACTGGCTTCCCGTCTTTTGCCCTGCTACCTAGGCTTGGCCCCAACAGACACAGCAGAGGCAGAAGGCCTCTGAGGGCCTCTCCACAGAAGGCCTTTATGCTGAGAACCACCTGCAGTAACTGGATTATTGGGGGGGCAATGTGCCCTCAGATTGTCATCTCAATCATTCATAGTAAGAGACACGCTAAATACATTATGATTGATGACCCAGACGCTGCTGACTTAATGTCTAATGGCCCTGGTGCAGCAACACAACTGCAGGCTAAAGAATGCCAGCGTTCAGTGTCCTGATCTATCCAGATTATGTCTGAGGACCAGGGGTGGAAACTGAGAGCAGCTTAACAATCATCCATTGACGGCAAACGAATCAAATCAATTTGTAAAGTAAACCAACCACAGCACAAGGACAAACAAATTAAGATGAGTGATTTCTTGCTCTTGACCTTGAAGAGTATAAGGGGTAATTTCCCTAGATAGTGTGATTTGCTGATTTGTTAACAAACTACATTTGACAGAATAGCAGTCAGTCCTTCTCAAAACAGACTGTGCCACAACAACAGACAGATATTGATAAGAGTCCAGCCCCTCCATCCATATTTCTGTTTTAAACTGACAAAAGAATGTTACTTATTTGACAGTCCATAAACAACCTCTATACATTCTTGTTTTAGAAAGGTAGAAAGAGAGAGAGATGCAGACATTAGAGAAAGGAGGGAGGGAGAAGTTTAGGTCTATAAAAACACTGCATGTGGTGGTTTAATCTACAAAGCATATGCTTGGTCTTTACAGGGAAACACATCAAAGACAGACACGCCGTCTTCCAGGAACTCGGGGGAAGCACACAAGGACTAGATTGAGCACAAACTGAAAAAATAAGGTTGATTTTTGTGCAGGACCACTTTTATTTTTCCAACATTGGTGGCATTCAGTCAATTGTTGCCACAAGTTTTTTCAATATTAGTGGTATGGGGTTGCTGTCATGCGGGCTACGGCAATGTAGAAACTGCAACATAACATAAAACTCCCAACATGAAAAAGAGACACTAACTGAATTCTCCCAGCAACAGTTACAACTTGGAGCCACTGAAATACAGGAAGGAGAAAGCCACGCCTTAGGAAGAAAGACTCTTAAGAACTGAGTAATACTCTTTGCATGTACTTTCCCTAGGGCTGGCGGGTGCTCAACCAGGGAAACAAAGCACTGATACAAACAGCAGACCAGCAGTTTCACTGGTGACTCCAAAGTATGCATCTGTAATCAATGCCATGCCGTGCTTACATAATCAGGACGACAGCCATGTTTGTGCTCTGCTCTCCTCTCCATGGCCTGGAGAAATGCCGGAGTTCTCTCAAAAACCACTGGGAAGATTTGGTCATATTTTCCTAAATTAAATCCCATTCTGGGTTGCAGTGTGGTGCTTCTTGTCTACTTTCAGTTCTCCATTTTCAAACTCAGACTGTCCAGAGTATTTTTCTCGTCCCTTTGAGCTAGCAGGACATGCCACTGCTGATTTTCTTCTTGAGTGAAGGAAGGCTTGACAACCAGGGAGGCTCATCTCAGAGAAACACACAAAACCCATGTAGTTATTCCACCAGGTTCATGTCAATGCCACAAATGATCTTTTGAACTTTAAAAACTGAATTCTGGGCTTATGTTTAAATGTATCAATTGTGGGTATATACACAAAGATTGAGAGTAGGATGATGTAATACATGTCTTCACAACATTCACATTTCACCCTCTCAAAATAAAAACACAAATATACAGTATGTCTAGCCACATACTGTCAGCCCCTCTCAGCCTCAGTTTATCCTTTGGTATAATAGAGCTGATGACATTCTTGGTCTGGTCCTCTGGACTCATCAATACCAACAATTCTCCTTGGTCTATATTCAGCATTATCTTACAACTGTACTTATCCCGGAACGAAGTAAGGTGTTTAATCATAATGAATACTCCTAGTTCCTGACAATGCAACCCGTGCAACTCAAATGAAGATCTGTAAAGATGGGCCCTGATATTGCTGCTCAGGTGGTTGTTTTAACATGCAACATGCTAAATGATACACACAGTGCATAGGGCAAGACCTACCCCCTTAACCTGTTGACACAAGTGTCAAGTAATGACCTGTTACAACTCTCAGTCTCCTCATATCCCACAGTATTTCCTAGGGGCATCCTGCTCCCTTTTGAAAGTGAGATTTTGGGTTGCTCTCTGAAGTATGCAGGTAGAGAGGGCATGTTACTAGAAAGGCATGAGATTTACTACCCAGACCTCTGTAATAGTGGCAGCTGAGCCTGTTGGAACCCAGTTCCACTGTGCTGACAGTCTGAACCATTTCATTCCCTTAAATATTTAACATAGACCAGTAAAACCAGATCTACATTTCAGGCAGGTGTATCCACCACAACCCAAGACCTCTTCAAAAGATGCCAACAATCACTTATACATAATTTGCACTGCCATATAAATCACACTGCAACTACAGAGCATGCATTAACAACAACTATGGGTGTTAGCTGGTTTCTATTGCTTTGAACACCACTAGAAACCAGATCCATTTTAACACAGTCATGAACCACTGGCAGCTGCTAATAGCCTAGAAATCCAAATCACTGTGTAAATAAATGACTGTTTCTACACCAAGGACAAGGTCCCTTAATAACACGGGTACTAAAATACACAACAGACAAAGCCCACAGCTCTGTGTAGTGGGTCTCCGTGTGTGTCGGAGCAGCTCATGTTACCTGAGGGGAGGCCTTTGCCCCGCAGCCTCTCCCGAATCTCCTTGCTCCGCTCCGGAAGAGACTCTCTATCAGTCAGCAGACCATCCAGCTGGGAAAAGGAGGGAGAGTGTGGAAGTGAGATAGACAGGAGTAAGAAAGAGGGAGGGTGCAGAGAGCAGAAGGCAGCAACAAGAAGAAAGAAGAGAGACAAAAGCCGAGGTTAGTGGGTCATTCCTTCCAGCTAGAAAGGACGATACATCTGTCACCTGTTGTCTGAGCTATGATCCATCATAAGATCACTTTATATAGGCATGAGCCACATTATCTATTGTGTCATTCAACCAGCCTATTGTGCTTTGACAGAGCAGATAATGGCCATTTAACCTACAGTGGGAGCACTTAGCTGGGATAATACGAGGCAGCGTGGCACAGAAAGCCTAGAGGGGGTGAAGTAACAGTAAAGAAAATCAGAGGCAGGAGCTTTCTGACAGGCATCAAATAAGAATAGAATCACATAGAAAAATGGAATGTTTTATTGATCTAAAAAAATTCATTGTGACCATTTCATTGATACCACTAGCTCTCAGGATCAAATTTGTTTCACACATATTATATGGAAGCGTTAAAAAATACTATTTTATAATCCATACTAACTCTAAATGTCAATGTCATAATTGCACTATAAAATTGCACTGCATGAGAGTATTCAACTGTTCAGCTGACAATGATGTGTCACTGGTGTGTGTGTGTGAATCTGTGTGTTTGCATGCACATGTACATGTACAAGTGTACCTGGGAAAGGCTGCCCAGTACCAAGCGGACCAGTTTTCTGATATAGGAGAAGGGGGGATCACAGCTGGAGTTTCTGATGTGCTTGCTGCAGATATCCAGCACGGTGCGCACCGACATCCGACTCAATGTCACGTCATCACACATGTTGAGAAGTAGGCTGTTCAGGTGCTCCCCCAACTTCATGGGCTGCATGGCACACAAAATGTAGTGGTACATTTTAATTGACATTGCTATGATGATTTACAGCATTTACAGCATATTCAGCGGGAGTGCATGTGTCATTATGCAGAATGTAAATAACAATTGGATGCCTGTCACTGCTGAATGGCTATGAATTGCACCGACATCATTTTATTAGAAATATGTGGTGACTTTGGTTGCGTACAGATACAGATACAAATGAAAAGGAGGGGCTATCCAGATAATGACCAATCCGTTGACAAGCTTTGCATTTACACCTGGTATTTATATGCGTTCTCGTTGTCTTATTTCTGTCCCAACTGTGATCAGATCAAATTTTTCGCATGCACTATGCAAAGCAGGCAGCAGGTGGGGAGGAGGCATTGTCAACAAAAACAGGTTTAGAGTCATTAGAGGAGATACTGTACAGCCTGGATTAACTTTTCATTTGCAGTGGGAACAGTCGTCCTTTTCAACAACAGGTTGTTTATGCCTCAACAGTGTTTGTAGCTTTGCAGCTGCTGTGAACGCTACTACAGCGACTCCTTCACTATGGATGAGGATGAGGAGTGATGACTGGTGGGAGCGGATCATGCTGGAGTCCTGAATGGAGGGCAAACTTCAGTTTGAGTCAAGACATTTCTACCCCGTGGGCGGTACTTTCTCATGAATGTGAACATACTGTACGGATTTCATTTACACCTGGCTGACTCTGGCTGAGATCCGATCTCAATGTGAGCCAGACCACCTCCGAAGGTCTGGCAGATCCGATCACATCCCCATCGCAATATGTGCTCTGTGTGTTTACACCTTTTTCCCCTTATCCAGATAAGATATTCAGATACAGATCACATTTTAATACCAGGTGCAATTTGGAAAAAAGATCTGTGGTAGTGACTTCACCTGGCTTTGTGGGATCTCATAGTCTGCTCCCCAGAACAGGGTCATCCCCAGAGAGTACATGTGCATCTGTGAAAAACGAACACCAGTTAGGCTGTCAGAAGGGTTACATAAGAAGCATTGTATCACTTCATTAGATCACGGCCTATATGATAAATGAACACAAATCTTCTGTTAAAATAACAACAGGTACAAAACAAAAGCAGATGGAAAGAGAAGGTATGTTCAGATCAACCAGATGTGGAATCTCATTAAAAACAAGTCATGTCTCATTAAATCTAGCACGACCTGTTGTGTTCTGAAAAAAACATTTGAGGAGGAGAACCTCTGACTAATGCAACCCTATCCTGACCCTTTGTTCTGTTCTCAGTACACAGTAGCTTATGTGGTAAGGTATGTCTCATTTAAAATGCCCTCTGAGAGAGAAACATACTGCAACTCAATAACTGCTGGACTGTAATAAAAGCTGAATTCAGTCTTATTTGGAAAGGAAAAAGACAGAGGCTTTCTGCCTAAATCCAAAAACATTTTTCCATTTTCCTTTCTTTACTACTCTGCACTCGTTGCTTGGGAGAGAAATCACTTCCCCTGAACGTTGGGCTTGGTAGAGGAAAGAATAATTCAGGGATTGCCAAAGAATGCAACACAGCCTTCAAGGTCTTTTAGGAACAGAGCTCGCCACAAATTTAAAGGCACACTCACATTTTAAGAAAATGTGGAAATTTAAAAGCCACCCTAAAAACGTAACTACACCATCCCAGATGTTAACATCGAGGAAGGAAATTTGTGGCAATCACAGCTGACGTATTTTCACCCACAATCTCTGATAATGAGAAGAATAGATAATATTTTGCATGCTAAAAGAACTCAGCTAGGGAGACGGGACCAAGGCCGGAAAACTGACTCAGCACAAAATTGTGTTGAGGTCTAGGCGGCCGTGCCAGAGACAAGAATCCAATCATACAGGCTTTTAGCCCTACTATTAAGAGTTGCATATGAAAGAGTGGAATAGAGGGGGCACGGATATGTACATGGGTTAAGGAAATCATGCATTCCAGGAGATGATATGGTTGCTCTGTTTTATGTTGCCTTTACATGTGAGTTTATAAAATATGCATGAGCTATAACATTAGAGATAGGATAAGGTTATAGATCTCTTGACAGTCAAGTATTTAGGAGATATACAGAGTTTGTATAAGGTTCCTGCACCGCATGTGGTACATTAGGTATATATACCTTCTCTATGTCAGAGATGGACGCCAAGGAGACCCCCTCCAGGACCTCTGGAGCTGTGAAGGCCCTCAAGTCCTGCTGGGTGACGTTCTCGTCCGTGAATGAGATGTTGCCAGAGGGCATGAGCAGGAGGGACCAGGGAGAGATGATGAAGCCCATGGCCGCCGGGTCTGGAGGCGGAAGAGGCAAACGAGACAATTCAAGCACCGGGGATATGATCAGGAACAAAAACAGTAAAAGAGGCCTGAAAACAGTATTCTCTAAAAACATGAGTGGGAATATTTTATCAAAATAAATTATGTACTGGGAAAAGAAATCCTGTCACTGAAGTACTGCACAGACTATAACCATTGCAAATTGACATCAGTTGTCGTTGAGACACACAACACACGCTCACACTTACATACAAACATTATATTATGCAATGGCATAGGAAACACACTGGTCTGCCATTATTTATAAACAATTCCTAGCCATTGTCACACACACACACCCACACACACACACACACACACACACACACACACACACACACACACACACACACAGAGTGTTAGAGTATATCACAGAACAGCTCAATACCAACTTCAAAATTTGCCTAAGCATTTATAGCATGAATACAGCAACTGTAGACGTATCCAACCACAGTGGATGCATTTCTTGCTAAGGCTTTGGCTTTTATGGAAATTTAAGATGACTGAAGTAAACAAAAAACACATGTTGCTTTCTTAGCCGTGCAAGAAAATAACTGTTGAAGAGGCATGGAAGCAGAAAGGAATGGCTACACAGCGTAATTCTCTTTTCCTACAAAGCCACAGTCAGTGGTATGGTTAGAGAACGTTTTAAAAATATACAAAGGAATGTTTGAGCAGCGCTGCAAAATTCCTTTCTTTGACTGATATTTAACTCTAAGATGGACAGAGAGAGAGAGGAACAGAGAAACTGGATTTGAGGTACCAAATATCTGTTTTCAAAAGCTGGAATTCACTAAGTAAATAAATGTTTCCTGTTTAAAACTCATGTGACCATTTGGAGATCTTACTGAAAAGGAGACCGGGGTTACTAGATGCATCCCACACAAAGCCTAGGATATGTCATACACCTCTGCTCGGCTTACTGTTATTGCTTGAGCATTAGTGAATGGGACACTCTTTGAGAGTAACATCTAATGAACAGTTTCAATACACTGTAGATGAAAGCAGAATCCAAACGCTCTGCATTGGGATTGAAATGTCCACACTATTGGGACCAGGGAATTTCAAAACATGACCATGGCACCCATCCTTAGATTCCCTATTAACGACAAAAGTTAGTACAATCTACAACTTCAATTTCTATACACCATAACACTACAGTTAGTCTGTCAGTCGCAGACAAAGCTCATGTGATTAGCTACTATCTGAGCTATCAGGGGCAGGGACTCAGACTAGACTAATTGTCAAGCGCTAGACCAAGAAGTTGTCCTCCAAAAATAGAAGCTTATACAAACTGCGCTGTGTCCCATGCATTAAATTCCTCACCAAACATACCATTAGAGTGACAGGCAGGCAGAGGTAGAGTGGTAAGGCAGAGGGACGAATGGCAGGCAGAGGAACACACAGGCAGCTTGGAAGACACTGGGCTCTATACAGTCCTAGATAATATACAGCTGGAATTCCTCCACCTAATCTGAAATACTCAGCACATTACTTATTCAAACAAATCATTCTTATGCAAACACAGTAGCTAACCGCTGTTATTTACACATGGAATATGACCGTCCTGGTGGCGGTTCAGTGTTTGGACAGTGTGAATGTAATAGTGCCATAATGTGGCATTCACAGTGTCATCCTCACAGGCTCGTCTGAAAAGTCCAGTAAGGCCTGGCTGAGCTGGGTGTATATTGGCACCCTGCTTGCATATGGAAGAAATTGTAACATTTACTTTTACTGCGCCCCAGAGAGATGGAGCTAAAATACATCTATATGGATCTAAATTGTGCTAATTATGCATCAATGAAATTTACTCTGAACATGTGTGCTACCTCAGTTATACAGAGACAATGCCTATTCTGGTTTTACTGCTACTACTTAAACCATTAGTTACACTAAAAAATCCACTTCTCCATTTCTGACAATAGCTGACCAGGAAGACCACTTGAACACGCTTTAAGTTTAGATGTTTGCTGTTATTAATCCGCTCTCGCGGTAGGTAACAAATTTCTTTACATAGTTCAGCGACTGTATAATAACGGGTTCTGACATCTGCTTTTCACATTTTAGCTTCACTCAGCATTCCAAAACCATGCACGAGAGACCACAATCTATTCAGTATGGCTACACAACTGCAGAAAGAAACACAAAGACGGATATTAGCTGACAATCGCAATCACTGCAGCACAATGTCATGTAAACATTAAAATGATTATAATCTAAAACGCTCCAAGTATTCAACCTTGAATCTCGGTCTAAATATCAGACCTGAGTTTTGAAGTTTTAATGACTGAAACACAACAACATCTGGGCACAATCCTATTTTCGTGAATGCGAGTGACCTCGGCATAAAAGGCATATTTACAGGCCACACTGATAAGAAGGAATCCTTAGTGGCTGTCAGGATTGTCTGTAGTGGAACTTGTAGCCAGGCTTTACACCCCAGGACAGTCGCAGCCTTCAGACACATGCCAAGCCTGCTGCATTTCACACATGCAGCCCCCAAGGAGAGAAGATGGCCAGTTAAATAGTCAAGACACAAGATAACTACTGTCCGAGGCACATCGGACAGGAATCTAACGGTGAATGTCTCTTTCTTTTTGTATGAGAAATATACAAAATAGAAAAAAAGGGAGACATTTAGGCCTATAAAACACTGCATGTGGTGCTTTAATCTACAAAGCAAAAAAAAGGTTCTGAAGGCCCATGATCTTGTGGAGTCCAAGACAGGTGGCAAAAACATCCCTCGACCAAAATCAAGCCAAGAGTTGGCTAATTGCCAGTCAAGGCTGCCATTCATTTGTGAACAGAAATTGCTTCATTATCTTTAGTCAGTTTTTAAACGTGTGCATTCATTTTCTACCATCAAGAATCATTTGAGCAGTTGAAGTTCTGTAAAAAGTACATTCTGTTAAAAGCACTGAATGGTTGTGCCCATGTCACAACGTTTATTGCAGATGCTGACTTAAATCACATGCATAAGTTCTTTAAATAAGTTATGGTCCAGGTGAAATGTACATGAATCATTCAGATTTGCATAAAAGCACCAAGACTGGTATACAGTCCAACACCCTCAATATTTTTAGACATGGTGCCATCGCAAAAATAGTGCCAACCAACGGTGCCAGGTACCTTTCCTTGTGCCATCACCAAAAAATGGGTTTTCTTTCATACCTACTGAACTGACCATTGTTGGACTGAGAAATGTGTCTATACCTATATAGCCAAGGAATACAATATCACTAAGGAAAACATCATTAACTGTCCAGATCATCATGTATTGGCAAATTTAATGATATTCTGTAAAGATTACAATGAAATTGCATTCTCAAGAGAATTGAGAACAGTGCCATGAAACAATCTATGACAGTCCAACAGAAATCAGTTCCCCTTAACTGTGCAAGAATAGTTATTATTAAGGAACAGACAGGAACAGATTACTCAAAATGAATCCCTAGCTCTGTTAGAAACCCGTCTTGTACTTGAGAACCATCTAACTTGTTGGTTTTCATTCTTCAGTCTCCTCAGCAATGACAGATATGTGTCAATACAATGTCTATGGTAGTGTGTGCAGATAGACTCAGATGTGTGTGTCATTTGGAAATCATATGAGTATCAACTGAATGAAAGAGGAATTTTAATTAATATCTAAAACTCATAACCACAACTCCTTTTAGATTTTGGCCAATTATTTGGACCATTATTAGACAGAGAAATATGTGCTTTTCTTCTTTTGCTCGGTTGCTAGTCTTATTGCACTTCCAGATATCTTGCATCCGAAAAAAAAGTTGCAAAGCTGAATCAGGGAGGTGTCTGTATTTCTACCCTTCACATGCAGCTGCCAGAGAGGCATTGGTACAAGGTAAGTCTGAGGTTTGTCTACTGACACATTAAGTTTTGTTATTAAGCCCCCGCTGTGTGGGATGACCTCTGAATCGCAGCCAGAATGCTGATTGGTGATTTGTCTGAGAATAAAAAAAGTTGTAAAAATGAAATAAAAAATAATAATAAAAAAATGTGTCTGTCAATCAGCTGTCCATGATAAAGAAATACCTTGGGTGGGTTTTCCATTCAACTAAAGGAAAGATAGGCCAATGCAAAGATATACCAAAGTTATCATTATTGCAATGTGGTTCCTATAGCGTCTTTTTTCTTTAGCCACATAACCAATTATGGTTGTGTTTTATCTTTCTCAATCATGAAATATCCATATTAATCAGCATTTTGCTTCCCTAATTGGTTTGGCTGTTACATTAGTGACTTGCCTTTGACATTAGACCTAATGATCTTACTTTATTATCCACTAAGATATGGCGAGTCCTATCTCGTGCCTGAACAACCAAAATAAGTATGGTATTATTGTCAACAATTTTCCAGCACACTATTCTGTCTTGGCTCTCAAAAAACCCTAAATGTTAGATAGTAGCTAGGCCTACTAAATGACAGCCAACAACAACTAATTTTCAAACAGTTAATTCATAGCACACAGGCATTGTTTATTAAAAGAATAAACTTCTGGAGAGCTCAATAAGAGAAAAAAAATGGTTTAATCTAAAAGATAGCCAATCTCCTTGTGAGGAGAAAATGAAGGATTAATTGGTTTAACAGCATCCTTGCAAACCTGGTGGAATAGAGGTATACTGTCTAGGGACTACAACGTTCTTAATCTGACAAACTATAAATATGTTGCTCATTGAAAGTGTGAGTATTTCTGTGAGCTTAGTCAGTGTCAAACAAACTACAGTACACTCTCCACCACAGCAGTCACAGGTTGCTAGTACATGGCAGAATATCCAAACTGCACATCAAAAAATACAGTGACTGTCTTATCTTTCATTTTTTCTGATCAATATCTGGTACTTGTTGTTTCTGCATACTTTATTCACACGGCACACAGTACAGGACTCAAAGCAAGCCTGTGCACATGCTTCTGCATACCTTTTAGAGGACAGTGCTGGTTAAGATTGTATTGCAACACAACATGTTTTTCAAATGGAATCAGTTCCCATGAATACAAGGAGAGAAGACAGAGCTCTCAGAATTGAAAATAGGTCAATTTTCAGGAAAATATTACTGAGGGGACTTTTATTGGAAACTGAACACACACTTTTGGCCTTGTAAGTAGACCAGCAGCCAGTCAAAGTGAGAGGGAAAGAGAGAGATAGTAGATAGTGGAAACCTCTGATGTATGAGAAGGTTGAAAGAAGCCAGCACGTCTGGTTTTCTCTCTGGTAGAACTCAGAGTTAAAGCTGAGCATCTACTGTCTCAGCCCTTGCCTGTCACCAGAGGTGTTCCACAAGGCTCCATCCTCGGCCCCACATTATTCTCCATCTACATCAATAATATTGCCCTTAGAGTTGGTGACTCATTTATCCATCTTTATGTGGACTACAAACTGTATCTGGTTGGAACCTCCCCAAATGCTGTACTACAATCCCTATGGAGCAGTTTTATTACACTCCAGGAGGCTTTCTCTGGCACTATCATGATGACCATTAATGGTTCAGTACATCTCATACAAATATCTCAGCGTTTGGTTAAACGGTACCATTTCCTTTTCCCAACGCATAATAACTCTTAAGGCAAGTCAAAGCATGACTTTCTGTACCTAAACCGTTTGCCATGATCCAAATTATCAGATTACAAATGTGATTATGGATGTTTTTATAGGTTAGTATGACTCAGCTTTCAGGTCTGTCACCAATGCTCCCTATAGAAAACATCATTGTGATCTGTATGTATCAGTTAACTGGACCTCTCTATGTAGGATACTTGCTGGAAAATCCATTGGCTCACTATTTACAAAGCCCTCCCTGGTCTGACATCCCCGTCTAATAAATTTGTCTGAAATCTCATCAGCTTTCTGTACAACTAGGTCTACTCTTCACATCCTGCTAAATGTCCCCAGCAAAAAAACAAAAAACAAAACCAAAAAACACCTAAATCCAGCTTTTGTAGTGCGAGTTCCAGCCTCTCAGTGTCTCCATTTTAAAAAACAGGTTGTTTTCTATGGCTGTTTATTTTATGCTAATGACGCACTGCTCTCATTGGCTGCCTCACTGGAGGGGGGCACTTTTGGCTCCAATGACAAAAGCTAGAAAATGAGACTTGGTGAGTGGGAGTGGCTATTCACCTTAGGGCAGTCAAATCCAGATTGTCAGCCCTGAGTGATGTCATTAAGGCGGCAGTATAGTAGAAACTAAATCAAAATTTGGCGTGTTCACACAGGCAAATTGGACAGTCTGCGAACAAAATTTTTATAAACACATGCACAAATGTGTGCATGCAAATTTAATAAAGTCATCACGCTCCATAGAATAAAGAATCCATAGAGTGGTTGAGGGGGCTGCTATCCACAGATTAGGAAAAAAAACCGGAGGGTTAGGCCTTCTGAACCTCTTCCATGAGAATCACATCCGCCTGTGGACAATAAAGAAGTTATTGTTTCAACACTAACATGTTAACTCCAGAGCCACATCCATTAAAGTCTTATTTGGAGACACAATGTGGACACTGGTAACCTGACGCGCAAGATGGTTTGTTACACAGAACCATCTGGGAAGTCGTCCTTGGAAACTGTTTGGAAAAGGGCAGGCACTTTCAAAAAAATACTTGGCAGGTGTTTGGAGGAACCATCTGTCTATCACCGTCTATCACGGGCTAACTTCAACCAATCAGATCAATGAACCATATAAACAAACTCTTGCCGAAGCCGGTCGGGAGAAGAGCGAAAACATCTTTTCCATCCATCTTTGCTCTTCTTTCAATGAAGAAATACTCTCCAATTCAGAAATAACTGATGTTATAGCAGCATCTACGCTAGCCTCTTTAGGAGCCGCCATTGTTGTGAACGAACAGTCGCTTCTCGCTGTCGTCACACCTAAGCCACGCCCCAAGCTGCCCTCGTACGACGCTGATTGGTCTGAACCACTGTGGTTCGGCCACAAACGCATAACTTGAAGCCTGGCAAGATGGATTCTCCAGCTGCCTCACAAGGTAAGGACACTGGGCTATCTGGAAGAGCAGTTGAGGCCGAGGTAAATATCAAATACAGAGCTCAATACTTCAGTTTACTGCAGAACACCGAGTCAGGGCGCAACAATGAGTTTCACTGGACAAATGACTGTGATGAGTGTGATTTTGCATTAGGAAAATGTAATCTAGATGTGCAGGCCTATATGTATTGGACTGGTTTCAAAATTTGAATTGAAAGAAAGGGAATACTGCAATCACTGAAGAGAGCAAATGGCAAGAAGCAGGCCAAAGATCAAAACAGCTCCTAAGCTACAATAACCAAGCCATCATGTGCAAATTCTCCAATGGCTTAGCATGCAAGAGTCTGAAATTTCCACTGTACACTAGTAATGAGGTAACTTGTGTTGGCTGTGAGGTGGCGTACTTTTCAACATTTCAACTGGGAATTCGTTTTCATCCGTAGTCCCTGGGCAGGTAGTATAAAGAACAAGCATTGGACATTAGATAGACATACATTGGTTAAAAGAAGGAGGGAGTTACATAAACTGTATAACAGTAGACAAGCAATAGAGAAGATAAGATCAATTCAACTAAAATAGTTAGTGTAAATTCATCAATATCATCAGTAGTTAGTAAGAGCATCATCAGTAGTTAGTGGAAGTATCAGTGTCAATATATATATACACACACAAGTCAAGTAAATAGAGATCTGAACATAAACACAAAATCAATATACAGTTAATAAAGGAGAAAAAAAAATCAGTCTGACTAGAATTAGTGACTGCATAGTTGATTACTGATGAGCCATGATTTCAAGTGATTGGAAAATGATCTGTAGGTGGTGGACTTTCTTATGTTTTCTGGTAATTTATTCCAGTCATGAGATGCTTTAACTGAGAATGTTGTTTGGCTGAATGTGCTCTGTCTGAATGGTATGGAACAGTCTCTCTCAATACTCCCCAGGATAGGACAATGATACAAAACTAATGGCCCCATTCTCCACACATGATGCAAGAGAGGAAATGATAAGTTAAGAAAAACTGTAGAGAACATTAGAGAACTACATTACACACTGAAATCAGATGCCTTAAACCATACGGTGTGCTTTTCATACAGAAAGAACAAAACAAGATAAAGAACTCCCACTGGATCACATGAGTCAGCTGGATTCCAGGAATTACCATTCACTCAATCCTCAGGTTGATGAATGACTTTCATTTACACTTTGAGAGTCAGGTGAACTCGCCCTTTCAAGGAACCACACAGATGAAATATCAAGTGTGGGTGGGTGGATGGCGTCAAGAGGAAAAGAGAAATCAAGAAGAGACAGATGGTGACAAAAAACACACTTAAAAAGGTTTAAATTCACAGCACTTCACATGCACAGTAGCATGAGAATAAAGAATAATGGTAAGAGAACAGAATTGAACAGAATAAATTAGAATAGAATACAAGAGGGAGAATCAAACTACTCTCATCTGATCAGACCAGAGAACGTGTGGAAACAGGATTAGACAGTGCACCATCAAACGAGAAACAAGTCAACACTAGCTTAGCGCTAGTTTCATTTGTTACAACTGTAAAGGTTATAACCTCTCATTAACATAATGAACAATTCATGTAAAAACAATTGAAGCTAGTGGCGTAATAATTATGTTAACATAATTAATTTCCCATTAATGTAATAAATGTTAGCTCCTGTTAATGTAATAACTTTTTTCCTGTTATTATAATAATTATTATATTAATGCATTTATTACATCAAAAGATATGTAAAAAAATGTTTTCAAAGATGTAATGAATGAACTGATACTAGTGACTCATAATAGTCACAAAATTCAATATTCAACTGTCACCCATTCACAAATGTCATTAACTATGATGCTAGAAAGGGGATAAATATATATTGAAGAGGTCTTTACTGATTATTGTAAATGTCTTGCATTAACAATCATGGTGCTTTGGCTTTATACTGAAATACCCAGATTATCAATAAACTACTGAATATGTAAAATAGACACACATTTAGACAACTTATTCTTTTAGAAACCATTGCTGCCCACAATAGGACCGCAGTCCATATGTGGGCCCCCTACCAAATTTTTTGGCAAAATATAAAATCGAATAATAAAATACCAAAACTGGAGTTATGAGGTTTTAACCTGACAATAGTTATTTATTATAGCTTCATTATGACACTAAATCATTTAGGTGCATTATATAAAGCACATGGCCAAATGTAGTGAAGTGGTGCAACAGTTGGTAACCAAGTTTGAACCACTACAGGTGAGGGATGCATATTACTAGGTAACCGTGGCTGGTTCTGGCAACCTTAGGGACCTGCCTGCTACTGCTGTGAAAGATACTTGTCCACCACTTCAGTTCACAACAACGATCGGGACAGATTCATAGAGTTGAGCGTTCAAGGACGAAAAGAACATAAGAAAGGGTGTAAGAAAAACAGGGATAAGAAAAATAAATGTATTTGTACAGTGTGTGTGTGTGTGCCATATATTCATACCTTTGTGAAAGAGTTCTTGGAGGCTCTCGGCACTCTGGCTGAGCACTGCCCAAACCTCCTCCTCCTGGAGCGGACCTCCCCGAACCTCCAGGGCTTCTGCCAGAGACACATGCATCTTCCCTGTGCAGGTAGACAAGTAGGAACTTATGACAAGTGATTTACATCAGAAAATGACACTGTACAAACCACACTCAGATACACAGAATAAGCTTAAACCATATTCAAAAGAGAGAAATGGCTTGCTTCTCTTCCCTTTTCATGTATGTGAGCTAGCTATGACACAAGTAATCCTGAAAAGAATGGCATCTGCACATCACACCTACTGTGAGAATCAGAGTGCTACATAACTCAGACTGATTTAACATTATCAGCAAAACCCTCATGAGAGAGAGATCAAATCTGCCCTTAGAATAATTCACAATTTAATCCATACAGTACTCATTCCTACTGGTCTGACAGTGTAGGAGGAAAGCACAAAATCACTTTGCCACATTACAATAACCTCAGGCATTGTATGCATTTATCACTGGCTGTGATTTTGATCAACATTAGGTGAGAAAATCAGTGGTTAGTTTCTCGAGAAAAGTTCGGTCATTTCTTGCTCCGTCATTCCCTCAGGCCAACTCTCACCACCTCCAAATCTGAGCCATCTAGTCATGCTCTGCAGCTGAGGAGGTAGCGCAAGCACATGATGCATGTGCACACACACACACACACGCACACACACGTTGTGCATTACTTGAGTTACAGCTTACAAAGCAACAGTTTATTATTCTGAGCTCCCACTAGCTTCTGATGTCAGATTGCAGCTTCAAACTAGTAGCAGCCATTCTTAATGCCCATACACTTTACCAAGATACTCTGAAAGGACTATAGCTTCTAAAGTATTAGTACTGAAGTAACGACTGAAGACTATGAGAAATGTACACCAAACAGCACTGTCCAAAAATGTAATCCACACAAAAAGCAGCCACATACCTCCCTTTGTGCAGTCTAAATAGATGAAAGAGCTGCTTGCTACTGTACACGTAACCGTACACATAACTAAAAACACATGCCTCTGATACCTGATTACGTTTCATATCAGTTAAAACTGGGTCAAGCTCAGTGGCCTCTATCACCTTGCAGATAGCAGTGATACAGCAATTCAGCTTCTGTTGTAGAATGAAGGTAAACATATGGACCATTATCACAGTTGTTTACGAGAGCACTTTCACATGAATCTAGAATACAAGACATGTCACAGCAAGCTGCGCTCACGGGAGGAGGAACGCCTTTGAATTCACTCATTAGGCCCACGAGCAGGCAGTTTCATCATACTTTGTGTTGACACAATAAAGGTAAATACATTTTTTATGTTTTGGCATCTATTCTCAGCTGTACTCAACTTTCTACAAAACCATCCTAAATAGCCCCAGTCATATGGGGATTTGTGGGCTTAAAGTGCCATAAACCGCACAGTCAATCAACCTTAAATGCCCCCTTTAATGGGAGAAATGAGACATGTTCACCTCTCATCTATCACTGTGTCGCCCTAAAACCCAGCTGTTGCGCTGGGGTGACAATACGGTCTAAATCCCCCAAAATCCCACCATGATGTGATGCAAGAGAAACATAGGAAGCTCCGGTTTTAAGGGATTACATCTGACTGAGCAAAAACCATCAGCACCTAAATAGTTATGTGCGTGTGGTGTGTATCATGTTTAAGTGGAAGTGTGGGGGGTGCAGAAGACTAGTCATCTGTTGATGCAGTGCAGTGGGAAGAAAAGCTTAGGGTTGGGCATATCTTTGTGGCCACAGCTTTGCATGGAAGGGCTGTTAGTGTTACCATAGTAGGTGTTTACAATACTATACATATCATAACATTATCAAGAACAGCTAACACATGCATAAGTCATTGGCAATCAGCTTCAAGTAGGGTTGCTCACAGTGTAATCCATTCCTCATTTCCTATGCAGCTAGCAAAATACAATGACTCAAAACACATTTTTACCAAGTTTGTGTTAAGACAAAACTCCCAGTGAACTTGGCAGGAACCTAACAAAATTAGGGAAATGAATCAAGTATCACAGCAGCACTCAAACTTTGTCAAACTTTCCTCTAGTATTATAATAATGGTAGTTGATGAAAAAGTTCCATAATGAAATACTATCCAGTTATCAATTAAACAAATAAATAAACACATGGTTGCTTTACATGAAGTCTGGACAACTCAGTTTGTGTGTGGCCCATTTCAATTTAGTTTTTCGTTTTTTGCATTCATTGAACTATTTCACTTATTAGTTTCTTGAGTTTATCCCCTGGTGGAACATTCAAATGAAATGTATTAACATGATTAAAATTATTTTTTCATAATTTGTTACTTATGCTCCTAATTTAATATTAATCACACTGGATTTCAAATTAAAAACATTATTTGTTTGAATGATGGCAAACAACTTAAAATTTAGAGTACAATTTACAATATTTCTACATATCTTAAGATTATTATATTCACATCAGTAATCATAATACCTCCCTCGTGATTAACAATTGTTAATGACTCAACTTCACAGTAGGACTAACAGTTATTCTGATCAATTGTTCAGGACAATACCTTTTATCTCTTCCTTTTCACCAACTGGACATTTTGTAATGTTAATGCACAACATAGCAAAGGATTTAAGTCAAGTCAGATTTCAAGTCAAATAACAGTGATTGACACCTTAATTTAATCAAAGTTCAAAAACACCTCTAAAAAGATGAGGTACAAATGTAGAAATAATATGAACAAAAGAACAACCACAGAACATATGACTGGTCCAGCCAAGCATATTTTCAATGTATGAAATCCAACTTTATAACGTTAGAGTCTAGGAGGACGAGACTTACATCCTTATTGTGGAGGCTTCCTGCTTTACACCTACGGACCTTTGATCGACGTACTGAACCAAAGTTACTTTATTTCCATTCCATACAAAGAATGCAACAAGAGGAACTACATGACGCCAGACGCCCCCGGTCTTGATATTTAACATTTTTCTAATATAACAAAACATCTACATATATCCTACAATGTCTCAAAGAAATAGTATTGTAACCATAACTGCGATAATGCAGTTATAGGGGGCCTGTCATAAAGTTGGGAGCAATCCTGTAATAGCAACTGTTTTGCAAATTTAAACACCGATTTCATATCTACAAGTCATGTGCTGGACACATCTGGTCACAGCTGCTACAAAGGCACAAAAAAGGCTAGGCCTATTTGATAAAGAGTTATGAGAAAATCCTCCTGTTCAGGCTATTGGCTGGGGCGGTGCTTGCGGTAATTCATAGTTGAAACAAGACTGTTATAAGAGAAAAATGTTGCAATTGACATTGATTTTGCAGACACAATTTTAGAAATTGCTTGTGTTACCTGAGAGACTAGCATTCCCTAATACAGACTTATCTATTCCACATACATACAATGGGGCAGGAGAGGCGGAAACATCCTGTTTAAGGATTTTTCTCTCAAAGAGTGCCACAAATTATCTGAAATGGAGATTACAGTTGAGCATAGTATTTAAATTACTTATAGTGAACAGAATGTCTCTCCAAAAAAAACATTTAACAAGGAACTTTTAATGGCCAAGAACCATACAGCCTACAATATTTTTTTTTTATATATTTTTTACACTCAACCTGAATCCACTACACCAGTGTCATTTCTGCCCTGATAGTTTTCCACCATTTTGAATTTTGTGCAAAACCTTTTTTCACCAATTCTCCCACAAAGTTCTAAAGATCCAATCTCCACAAAACTGTGCACACAGCATATTTGGACGTGCTAGATTACGGCTATTACACATACTTCTGAATTTCCAAGCGTTTGAGTGTGAGACACAAACAATGTTGATGGAGAAAAGGTACAAACGGGAAGTGAGGCATAATTTTAATATGCTTACAGCTAGAGCAACTGAACTTCACAGAAATGTTTGGGCCCCAAAGTGTTTGATTGTGATCCATAGAGCCACAATCAGACCTGCCTTGCAAACCTAAACATTTAACATTTAGCAATCAAACTTCACATACATATTTTTGAAGGGGTTCCAAAGTGTCAGATCACATTTGGCTGTGCTCTATAATGTTGCTGTGGGGACAAATTGGCAATTTAGCCAATTCAAATATCTCAGGCATCTGTGTGTGTTTGGCCCATGGGTTGAACACCGCAAATAGCTGCTTGCAGCTGTATTTTCAAATTGCCTTTTTGCATGTGTTCACAAAAGTTTGAAGTTCATATTATCAGTCACAAGTACCATGTTTGACTCAATGTTGTTGAGAAAAAAATGCACCCGCTAAAAGTGAAACCTTTTAATACCATATTCAAAGTAAAAAAAAAAAAGCTTTACAAAACAGCATGTTTTTAATCACTTTTAGTAATGATTTATTTGTTTATGAAAAAAACGAAGCATCATGTCGATTACCCATACAGTCATCTTGTCAAAGTCTCATCTTAAATTGGGTTTGCAGCCTTATTCCTGTGTAGGCTTTAATTCTATGAGTATGATGGAAACAACATCCTTCCTATGAATCCAAGTTTAGAGAGAAGTTAATGAGTAAGCATGTCATACATGTTTATGCAGGAATGCAGGTTAACCATTCTGGTCAATGGGAGGCGTGAAGAGTGAGGCAAAGTGGGTTACTACCCATCCAGCTCATTACCCATGAGAATGGGGAGAGCGGGTGCTGTGAAGGCTGATTGTTTTGCACCCCTTGTTATTTCAACAGAGACCTACAGTGGAATGTTTTTATCCACACTGAGGCTGCTGGGTAGGCCAGCTCCTCTCCTATTGGACTATGGTCCTGCTCATTATTGAGGGGGCTTAGGAGGCAGCGGCCCAAAACAGTGAGAGCAGACAGCCTTCACCACTTCAACGCCTCACCCTCATTCTCTTTTTCAAACAGTGGGGATGTTTGTTCCCAGGTGCTCCCATATATTCCCACACTATGCTTACAGAGAGAAACATAAACAAAGCTTAGTCTGCTGCTGCTGCTCAGTATTCACGTCTTGGAGCAGTCACAAGGATTTTAAAGAAAATAATCCTGGAAACGTGATAGTGCTCTTTACTCTGCACTTAGGTGAAGCTTTCCCCCCCTCCCTCCCTGTCTGTGACACAGCTATAAGCCATGAAATGGATTTGAAAACAAGCCCCACAAAATTGCACTTCAGCTGAGTAACTCATGAAAAAAAATTACCGCAGCTAATTTCAGATTCTGCCGCCTCCTTTCAGTGCCCATCTCTCCGCATTTGCCAGTGACAAAAGGAGATCAGAAAGGCACACACGACTTTCTCCCTAAGCCTTTTCTTTTTTTCCAACCTCAAAATCTCTTGAAAACTTGAGTGGGCGACGACTTTTGAGACAATCAGCTGTGAAAACACTAGATCCCACTGTAATTTCCAACAGCATAATTCTGAGATATGAGAAGGAATTTGTTAATATCCTCCAAACATTGGGGCCGTGGTCTCAGCTGGCAAAGACATTTGGACCAGAAGCCGGTGAGAAGAGATACTCTGTGCCAGAGTTGAGGTGAAAATCTTTCTGGAGTCATTCACGCCAGGAAAATTCAGCAACAAACTCTGAGTGAACCTCTATTCCCAGAATCGTATCATGCAGCCTGCGAGCAAACGCTTCAAATTCAAAACACACAGAGTCTAGAATCGTGGTCTAGGGAGGGCTGAACCAAAATATCCTTTGAACTAAGATGACTGATGATGTAAGGGCTGATGTTTTCTAAATGCTCACTGTCAGCAAAACAAAACTATTGGACTGGATTCTATCAAAACAATAGAATTCGAACTGAAGACGCAGAGTTAAACACCCTCCTCCTTTACCCTGTGTGAATATACTGAGTGTTACAAGACGTTCTTCTTTGCTGCAAAACATTATGACATTAAGAAGAGTATTCAAAGTTGAGTCCTACCACTGTTAGTGCTCTTGTGAGGAAAGAGTAAGGCAATGGGAACAGAACATGTTCACCTAGTGACTCCCTTAAATAAAAAGGAAATCTTGATGGTTGGTTTTCATCAGCTGTAGCTCGCTGTTACAATGTAGGCATTTATCTGACATGCGTATCCTTGGCGACTTATAATGAGTTAACAGGTACATTGGTTGTTGCTGGACACAACATGGGCTGGGATTGAACCTGGGATTTCTCAGTTATGGAACGGTCTCTCTAACCACTAAGCCACCCTGCCCGTTGATGTTTTTCAGGGCAGCTAGTGTCAGGACCAGCCAAAAGCAGATCCATGATTATTCCATGATTATCAGCCCTGCTCTGGACTGACGGCCCTCAGTTCTCATTTTGGTCTCGACCTCATCCGCCCCATTCCTGCTAATCACAGGGTTGCTATGAGTACCGTGACATGCAGAGCATGGTTTTACTGAACCGCACTCCCACCCCACCTCTCCCCCCCAACACACACACCACCTCAAACCCAACCCACTCGCCTCTTTCCTCCTTTTTCCAATGATGCACACACCATCTCCATCACGGCCACTCCAGATGAGGAGGATGAGTTGTTTGTGTTCCTCGCTCATGCGATCTCCACACCTTCTCCTTTAGCCTTGAATGTTACATATTCAAAACCCCAGTGACCTTTGACACTCAGTAACTTTATTACTTTCCTATGGTAATGAAGGGGGAGGGGGAGAATACAGGCTTCCTTCTTACAACTCCCATAAAACCTTCAGTCTGTACTAGGCTAGCACATGTATTGCTTCAAATAGGTTTTGTAAAGTTTTTAAGGCAACTGGAGCCATTACTTGCTACAAATGCTGCTGTATGTTTTATATATTTTCAAAATCATATCAAGAGTGCAGGTTGACGAACTTGAAAGCACTTATATTTTTGTACTGCTCGTGCCTCCTCCCAACGTTACAATACAGTTATTGGTGAGGTTAAACTTGCGATGCCCCATGTCTTACATCAGCTGTAACACTGCTGCCACATGAATCCCTTCACAACGCATTACTTTACGATCGAGACGTACAAAGTCCCAGCAAGCAGACAGTTGAACAACCAACATTAAAGTCATTCTACATTTGGTCTTTCCTGTCTGCAACAGAGAGAAGAAGCATCGGCGTTTAAAACCTAACTCCTCCGTTTTCCCCGGGAGTTGGCAGTACTGAATCGCTGGCGAGTTGGCAACAGCTCCCATAAACTTTTCGGACGGAGATATCACAAGGTTGCCCCATTACAGCTCCTTAAACGACTCAAAAAGAAACTTACCAGGCAAGTACGGTTACAAAAGAGCTTGATGGGGAAATGTTCGTACTCCGACCAGGCTACCAGTGCGCAGACAAACGAGACCGGACGCCATCCCATCCACAAAGCAACATCTTGGAGAGTTGGAGACAAGAGGCTACGACGAGCAGGCAACAGGTTTACCTTTCCACGGCGCGTTCAGCTAGAAACATCCACTACAGATTAAATATTTCCTATAGCACGTGTGGGTGTTCGCGCGGCCGCACCTAATCAATAAACAAATCTGTCGGAAATACTTAGAAGTCGCGTTTGTTGGCCACCACGTACGGCATTTGCTCTCCTCAGTCGCAGCCAAGTTACCATTACTGCCGAGGAGCTGGCTAACCCCTCCCTTTGCCCATCTAGCGTGGGCTGACTGGGAGTAACCAGACACCTTACTGCCGCCGTCCATTGGCTCTCTGCTGGGGGACCGTCATATAACCAAGAGGCGTCTCTATAGTAACCCACAACTGGGAGTAAAATATACTGTGGACTTATCATAGTGGCACAGCCTATGGATGTGAAATATCTTCGGTGCACTAGTCCCTCGCGGTTGTGGCCTCCACCAAAACCCTGCAACCGGTCAAATTCCCCCAAACCCCTCTGACTGACTGTGTGTGTTTTCTCCAACACAGAGGAAATGGGGCAGAGTCAAAGGGATATGGAGGGAAGTGAGGGAGATGTGGGTGCGTGTGTGTGTGTGTGTGTGTGTGTGTGTGTGTGTCTGTGTGCAGGATGATACACAAAAATTTGACACATTAAGACAAATTTGGCTTAGTGCCCTGAAAAAATTAACTATATTATTGACATTGCATGTATTTATTTAATTGAATCTGGTATTGGAAAACTGACATAATCACAAACTTCAGACCAGTCAAAGAATACACTCAAAAGAAGTATGAATTAGATTATGTCTCATGTGATGCCTTCTTCATTTGTGGCTCAAAGAAGGTGTAAAGCTCACAACTTTCAGAACAAATAGAAATTAAGCGTATACTGTATTTCTGAAAGCGCACAACATCAAAGGCCTTTTGTTGTTTGGGAGTCAGGCAGACCTCTCATCCAAGCAGTCAGGAAGCAATTCACTGCTGAGTACTTCCTTCCTTACGGTGTGGCACAAAACCTTGCATTTCTTCCTCTGTCTTTGCCATCTAGTGGCTTTTAGTCAGCATTACATGCTGTGTTTTACAAACAGTTGCCGATTGTGAATGTTATCACCCTCTAGGATTCTGGTCTTCCTGTGCATATCAGCGCTAATACACATAGTTATTATCCACAGCCACGGGCTGGAATGATAAGACTTGATTAATTATTTGATTAAATAAACATTGGTTTCCTCTTTAGAGGGAGACAGTTGAGTCAGATAGTCTTTTTCATAAGCACACAGAGAAAACATAACTATAATATTGACATTGTGGGTGTCCTGGTAGCTCAGTGGTCTAGGTGCCTATACTGTGTAAATGCAACGTCCTGGGTTTAAATCCGGCCCAGGTCATATTCCTCTCTCCCGGTCTTTCCTGTCTACCTCTCCTTTGAACTCTCAAATAAAGGAAAAAATGCAGAGGATGAAGAGAGACACCAGAAAGGAGTGAGACAGATTAACAAAAGGACAAAGGAAAAATATTGATGTTGTTGGTTATTAATAATATCTGACTTGTTTAAGAAGCTGGTACCATTGCATGGATTGGAATTTCTGACTTCTCTATACTATAATATCCTTTCTTTGTCAAAGCTATCCTCTAAAATATGTAGCTTTCTTGATGACCAATATATGTGTGTGTGTGTGTGTGTGTGTGTGTGTGTGTGTGCGTGTGCGTGCATGCATGTGCGCACACAGGCTCATGAGTGCACAGGCACATTCATGCAATTGCAGGTGTGTGATATTATGATCAAATACTCATTTTAGGGTTCTATGTCTGAATGCAACATCAGTTTGCCATTGCCAGTATTAATTAGCCCATTCATATGCACCAATCTAAGAAGTGTCAAATTTTAACTGTAGCAGTGAGAATTATGCAATGTGACTTAACAGGCTTGTATACCTCTACCAGTGCAGATCTGTTTACCATAAACCTGTTTTTTCATTTATAATGTCACATCTTGGTAGAACTGTAACAAAGTTCTGTGAGCTGCACTGTGTAGTTTTGGGAACAAGAACTGAAAGAAATGGGGGGGGGTTACAGTATACTTCAGTATGCTACTGAATAAAGTGTTCTAAGAGTAAAATGGGATCCGTATTAGTGCTACTTTCCTGCACTGTGAAGCAGCTTATTTTTGACTCACAGCTGATTCTCTTTGCTTGAAAAGGTTATTTTTGGCTGTATGATGAGATCAGCAATCAGCTGTTTTATGAGTTAATTTATTCCAAAACCTGCGATTTTAAACAAAGATTTTCTTTTATGGGGACAGTGGATTGCTTGGTGGTCCACTGCTTAATAAAGTAGCCTGGCAAAGACTCCTAGTCGTGTCCGGATTATCCCAATATGGGCTCCGAGGCAAGCATGTCCTATGCCCCCTGCACTGCCACCAATCACACTAACCCTAACCCTGGAGACTTACGCTAACCCTAACCCTAACCACTACTTGCCTAAACCTAACCCTTACCCTAACCTTAACCTAAACCTAACCTTAACCACTGACCCAAAAATCTGCTTTTTACCAGTTGGGGACACGGCTTTTGTCCCCAATTGCACAAGCCGTCCCCAATCAACTGGTCTTAAGTCTGGTGTGTGTCCCTGAAAGTGACTTAAGTCATACCACACACACACACACACACACACACAGACACACACACACGCACACACAGGAGTGAGACAGATGAACTCAGAACAGCAGAGAGAAGCAGTGAGACATGAACAGAAGTGAAGAGCAGAGAAAAGTAAATTAAATTATAAACTGTGTTTATAGCACTTTTCAGATGATAAGTCACAAAGTGCTTCACATGATATAAATAAAAGAGCATGCAAAATTGTGATGCAATAAAGTACTAATAGGCACTTCAATGCAGATTAGCGCAGCACCAGTAAGTGCAATATGTGGGTGAAAATCAGTACTAAAATATAAGGAGGCAGAGCAAAATACAGATGGTAAAAGGAACACAGGGAGCAATAAAAACAGGATCATCCCTTCATTAAAACAATGCTTAAAGCAGAGCAAGCGAACATGTACCTGCCTCAACAATTAAGAAGTAAAACTAAAAGTGAAAGTAAAAAGATGAGTTTTAAGTGTTCTTTAAAACAGTCAACCAAATATGCTGTGCAGATGGAGATAGGTAAGCAGTTCCATAATCTGGGAGCCAAAACAGAGACAGCACAGCCACCCCTTGAATTGAGTTTAGTATGGAGTATAGCAAGAAGGCCTTGATCAACAGACCTGAGGCGCCGTGATGGTATGTATTTGGACAATAAATTGGAAATATAAACTGGGGCCAATCCATGAAGAGCTTTAAAAGTTATTAAAAGTATCTTAAACTCAATTCTGAATTTGATGGGTAACCAGTTCAGAGAAGCTAAAATGGGAGTAACGTGGTCTCTGAGAGGTATTTGTTGGTAACCAGGGTTTTGGAGCAATTGCAACCGAGCAATAGTAGGTAAAAAAACAACAACATTACAATAATTGAGGTGAGACAACACAAAAGCATGAATTAGTATTTCCAGCTCCTGGGAAGGCACAACAGATCTAATTTTGGCAATATTTATTAAATGAAAGAAACAGGACTGGATCACAGATTTGACACCTACATTTTTAACTGTCAACTTTGTATTAATTCCAAGAGGACCAAGGCACTGACTAATCAGATGTGATTGGTGATTTGGCCCCAAAACGAGTATACCTTTCAATTAATATCATTCCCATAACCCATGAATAGAAATAGCATCTTAGAAAAATTTCAGTCAGGCTTTAGAGCCCTCCACAGCCCAGAGACTGCCCTCTTGAAGGTTACAGATGACCTCCTCCTCACTGCTGATAAAGGTGACTGTTGTCACCTGTTGTGTTAGGTAACTCCACTTCCTCAACAGCTCATATGAAATGTGGTGTTCCACAAGGGTCAATCTTGGGCCCTCTATTATTCTCCATTTACATGCTTCTGCTGGGGGACATCATCCGCAGACATAATATTCACTGTCACTGTTATTCAGATGACACTCAGATATATATACACTTAAAACCAGGTGATTCCAGCACTCTCAAATGCCTCAAAGACTTCCTTTCAGATATTAAAAGATGGATGTCACAAAATTACCTCCAACTCGATGAAAATAAGTCTGAAATTGTTCTATTTGGCCTCCCAGACTCCATAAACCAGCTCCAATTCAATATTGTTAACTTGCCCAACAACATCAAGCCAGTAGCTCAGAATTTGGGTGTGTTATTTGATTCAGATCTCTGCTTTTATGATCAGGTTAAGAGGGTTGTCCAGTCTTGCTTCTTGCTTAAGATCTTTTTTATCCCTTGCTGACCTTGAAAAAGTTATCCATGCCTTTATCTTCATGTTTAGATTACTGTAATTCCCTCTATTGCTGCTTGAGTAAGCGTTCCCTCTCCCGGTTGCAGCTAGTGCAAAATGCAGCAGCAAGACTCTTAACCAGATCAAAAAGACAAGATCCTATCACCCCCATTTTAGCAGCTCTTCACTGGCTGCCCGTTAATTTTAGAATTGATTTTAAGATTTTACTGATAGCTTGGAAGGCACAGCGAGGTCTGGCCCCCAGCTATATATCCAACCTCTTATGAGCTGGAGCACGGCCTGAGGTCCTCTGGCAGAGGCCTGTTGGTTGTTCCTAGGACTCGGCTGGTAACAAAAAGTGACTGTGCCTTTGCTGTCAGAGTGACGAAGCTTTGGAACACTCTGCCAGAGCAGCTCAGGCTAGCCAGATCAGTGGCATCTTTTAAATCACTTCTCAAGGCACACTTGTACAGTGAGACAGATGAACAGAGAACAGCAGAGAGGAGTGAGACAGATAAACAGAACAGCAGAGAGGAGTGAGACAGATAAACAGAACAGCAGAGAGGAGTGAGACAGATAAACAGAACAGCAGAGAGGAGTGAGACATGAACATAAAAGAAGAGCAGAGAAAAGGAGTGAGACAGATGAACAGAGTACAGCAGTAAAACGGAATGAAAAGAACAGCAGAGAAAATGAATGAGACAGAAGAACAGGAGAGGGCAGTGAGACAGATGAGCTGAAAATAGGAGAAAGGAGTGACAGATAAACAGAACAGCAGAGAAAATGAGTGAGACAGGTGAACACAGAACAGCAGAAAGGAGTGAGAGATGCACAGAGAATAGCAGAGAGGAATGAGACTGATGAACAGAGGAGAGCAGAAGAGAGGAGTGAGACAGATGAACAGAGAAAGGTGAGTGAGACAGATGAAAAGGGGGGGGGGGACAACAGCCACATCAGTAACAAAGTCTAAGCAGGGAGAAACAGAGAGAGTGAGGGCTAAGGATGGAGCTCTGTAAGATGCAAACAGTGGACAAGGAGCAAAATGTGTGTAGAAAAACTAGATTCTATTACTTTGGGGCAAGGACAGTAGCCACACATACAATGACATGCAGGTCAGTATATCACTGAGCTGATATATGTGTTGTAAATTGTTTTTATATTTTCAAATTCAAAACATTTTGTGTAATGATGTGATGAGCTGTGTTTTAAGTGAAATCCACTAATAAAGTGAAATTTATTATGGGGCTCATTAAGGGTTAAGGTTTTCAGGAGTGTAAATATAATCCAAATATAAAGTAGTATACCAAAATGTATTTAATTTGGTACAGTATAATCTTCATGTGCTTCAAAACTCAGATGTTAATTAAATGTTACCATTCATTTCCCATTGGGCTTACAAAACTTTATAGAACCAAAACCACATTGATCTTATAAGGTTCCATCTCTTTTTGGGCCCTCTTTAAAAAAGAAATAAAAATAATTCTCAGTGCCCCAGGATTTGGAGATTTTGCATTTTGTGTAGCATACCATCGGGGGGAGCAGGTGTTGTTGAGTGATTTCATAACAGTTTTAACCAGCTGGGATGCCAAAACGTCGATTCTCAATATCTCAGAACTGCACTCTACCTAGATACAATTCCAAGCTCAGGATTTATCTACACGCGACTGCCGAGGCTTTTAGAGCCCTTGGTCCAGGTCCAGGGCTAGATGGGATATATGTGCCCTGCATGCTGTGTTACTCCGAGCAGCCTTACAGTATTGTATCGCCTATTGCACGAACTAACAACAAATTTGACCGTGTTGCCTACCCACTTGCTCCTTAAGTTAGGAGATCTAAATGTGGGCAATTTACTGAGAGGCCCAACCTATAATGCTCTATGTAATGCTATAATGCTGTTCACATTCAGCGGGACTTGCGGGACGGTACGGATCAGAGGGATACACCCCTCCCTTCCTGAGAGGGCCTCCATGTGATCTCTCCCTCTCTCGCTCTCTCGCTCTCCGGGCTTTGACGTCAGATGTGCTCCTTTTCGGTTGCTATAGCAACACATTTCCCTGTACCCCCTTCCTTTTCCCTCCCTCTCTCTCCTCTGGTAGGTCCACAATGGTACAGCCAGCATCTTGCAGCACAATGGTTGCAAGGTGGTGAGCTGGGGAGAGTGATTCAGCATCAGCAAACCTCGGTTCTACCCCCCTCTGATTTTCGTTTCCTCATCGCTGTGTTTTTTTGTTTTCCTTGCTTTTCTTCTCCATCTTTAAACGTTTAAATTAAGCCTCGAGCAAAGGTCATTGCAATGTTTCCCGTCGGGATGTTTTGAAAAGGACTGTCACCGGACTCGGATCGTCATCAGCTGGCACGGAATGGTAAGGTCGGGTGGGTTTGTTTAATGTGGATGCGGTGCGGGAACCTGCTGCCTGGAGGGTGGGGTGATGAATATTGATTGGAAGGGAAGGTTAATGAAGTCCACTGATAGCGGTGCCACTGTGGAAAAGGGACAGCGACAATATAAACCCCATTTTGATTAGTCCACAACCGCGCATGTTGTTTTATAGCGAGGACTGTGTGGGGATTTCATTATGGCGTTGAATAGTCTTGACCAGACAAAATGTTGTTGTCCATCCATTCTCCATCTCTATCCATTCTGCAGACACCCTGCAGTAAAATATCGCAAAGCAGCTTCATCACTACTCTGTCCCTAATCCCCCCCCCCCCCCCCCATGCCTACAAGACATTCAGAATAGGCTAATATCAAATAAAATTGAATCGTAGTGTAGGTTGTCACGCGGGTGTCCAGGGTGTTTTGCTTTATTATGTGATGTTTTGGCATTTGTTTATTCTAATCTGTATCACTTCCGCGTGCATTTTCATAAGCACTCTATTTGTGTACCATATGCCCATGTTCTGACCAGTCTTCGGGCAAAATAACGCACTTGCATGATAGGATGTTTTGGAGCCTGGCGTTATGCATATTTGAGTGGGAGTGTAGGAGTGGTGCAAATGGATGCTCGACTGACTGAGTGATGCTCTTCAAAACATAAGCCTTACATATATAGCCTACATACAGAGTTTGTCCAGAAGGGTAAGTAAAAACATCGGTATTCTGCTCGATTTCGGCCAAGGGCTTTATCGCCCCTCCTCCCCCAGCAGTCAGCTGCGCACCTTGTGCATTATGCAGACTTTATAGCCTATCTCATCGTAACTAGGGATATGGGCATAGACACAGACTCATCATTGCTAGAAATGTAAATAGGCATATTCTCAAACGAACAGTTTGAATTAATGGTTATTTATTGATTGGTCGGCTAAGGTTCTTGTCTGGGGCCTGTAGTGTTTGCGCTTTAAATTAAGGCAAAGTTTATATGATTTTAGGAGTCTCCGTCATCAGATGCTAACTCGAAATGTGGGAATGCTACTGCATTTGAGAAAAAAAAAAAAAACCTGTTCAGAAGAGGTCCTACTTGTCATAACGCAAAGGGATGTGTGTGCGATTCACCCTAATCTAGGTGGACACTATCCCAGGACACCTTGGGAAAAAGAGATGCTACTGAGGAGGGTAATGTCCTCAATATTTGCTTTGTTTTGAGCCTTCTCTGCATGCATTATTAGAAAGACACTTTGTTAGACTGTAAACCTGCCTTATTTATAATGCTGATTGCACAGGTGTAACGTATGTAGAGACCTATAGGAATGCATAACATGTAGCTTCCTTGGAATTTCTTTGTCAACATAAACAACTGCTTTTTGTTACATAAATATTTTCCAATTTGAATATTTCTCCCACATTGTCGTGACTAACTGGTGTGCTGTCCCATTAACTCATGGAAGGTTTAAAGGTGTCATAACAAACTCTCTGTGCTCAAGACAGAGAAGAGGGGGGTTTTAGAGCTGTGACCTTGTGTGCTGAATTATTCAGGAGCAGGCTTCCATGCTTGTGAAAGTGCTGCAGGGAACACACTTAACAATTAAACAAAGCTTTTTATGGCTGAATCTACAGTGGCTGAAGAGAGTCATGTCTCTCTTATTAGATAAATGGTTTTACCTTTCTCTTTCTCCTCATCCTTTTCCTCCTCCTCATCAGATTAATGTGCCAATTTGTTAGCCTTGTAAAAAAGCAGAGCTTCAGTATTTTGATGAATAGCAAAAGTTGCTACACTATTAGAAAACAATCTATGTTCTGTTTATGGTAGGACCCACTGCAGGTTTAGACAAAAACATCGGTTAATCACTGATATTGATTTTGAGGTAGGCTGCATGTTTACCCGATGGAGAATCATCAATGGACATAGTCAGCAGCAGACTGCTGTTGTCTAGCAGTAGATGAGGCCTGTATTTTAGTTCCATTTTGTATTATGGACTTTGGCATACAGGATCATCATGCTACTAATCCCATGTTATGTAATAGAATAAGGCAGTGTATGAAGATGAGATGGCAGAGCTGCAGGCACAATTGATCAGCAAAGTAATTTTACAAAAAAAAAAAAAAAAAACATAAAAAAAGGGAATTAAGGGGGAAAATTGGGGAGTATTACATGTAAGGGAGATGGGTAGGGCTGCAACTAACGATTATTTTCATTGTCGATTAATCTGTCGATTATTTTCTCGATTAATCGATTAGTTGTTTGGTCTATAAAATGTCAGAAAATGGTGAAAAATGTTGATCAGTGTTTCCCAAAGCCCAAGATGATGTCCTCAAATGTCTTGTTTTGTCCACAACCCAAAGATATTCAGTTTACTGTCATAGAGGAGTAAAGAAACCAGAAAATACTCAAATTTAAGAAGCTGGAATCAGATCATTTTGACTTATTTTTCTTAAAAAATTACTCAAACTGATTAATCGATTATCAAAATAGTTGCCGATTAATTTAATAGTTGACAACTAATCGATTAATCGATTAATCGTTGCAGCTCTAGAGATGGGTAGAGGCCAAAACCCCAATACTCTGTCAGGTGTTTTTGAATGAGGCACCAAGGAATTGGGTTGTATACATGAGTGAAGACAGACACTGTAGAAAGGAATGGTTTCCAGAATGTGATTGAATTCTTGTATTCAGTAGTGCTTGGAAGATACCTACAACTGTACGACACTCCTCGCTGGTAACTGTCAAGGTCTTCATTTAAACGTAATCTGAGAATTAGGAATTAGGAGAATTTAGAAACATAGTGTCCTACCATTCATAATAGTGTGACCCATTCATAATAGTGTGAACTATTATGAATGGTAGGACATAATGGCAGGTCCTACAGGTCCTAATACATATAATTTCCATCGTAATTTATAATGACCTGATAAATATAATTCCCACCATTCATTTTATTTCTATACAAAAATGCTTACAGAGATAAGGAGCAGAACCAGAGAACCATAACCAAGCATTTCATATCCAGTTATCCACCATAGTTACTATTAGCTTTTTTAGAGACTGAATCTGATGTACATGAACAGACTTTTTCCCAAAACAATTCCTGACAATTATCAATTATTTATATCCCCTTCAGCTTTTTGGGTGCCACCATCGGCATCTGTCCTGCCATATAATGGATGATGTAATATGTGGTTTCTGGAAGGGCAAGGTGCTCATTAGAAAGGGATCATGTGCAGACAAGGAGTAGAGAAGCCGGAGATACTATAGCATTGCCCAGTCAACCCAGCTAAGTATTGTTCCTGTTCCTGTGTATTACTGTGGTCTCATTGAATACCTTAATAACCCATCCTTCCATGTAGTAATGACAGCTCAAATATGAACTAAACTAAAGAAGAAAGGGAGGAAGGAATGTTTGGAGGATGGAAAATGGAAGGAAAGAGGACTGGATGTATCAATAGAAAGAAATGTGTTATAATAGATTGAATTTCTTTGTAACACTTGCATGTTCTTGAGCTGATTTACATGATAAGGAGATTTCTCACCTTGCATGCTGTTAGTTTGTGGTAGAATGCTCATCAGAAATTAGCTCTAACAGTATAAAGTGGCAAGAGGGAAGGAAAGTCAGAAGAAAGGAAAGAAAGAAGGAATAATAACATCTCAGGTATGACCGGCTGGTGTGCTTGTGTGAGGACGTGTGCGCTTATGTGTGCACACACACCTGTGCATGCATGAGTGTGTTCATCTGTATCAATGATGTACAATTTGACTCAGATAATCTTGTCAACATTGATATTTACACACTGTAAGAAATTTCAGGCTGCTTCAACTTAAGAACTTAAGTTTCCTTGCTGCCTTCAAATTTCAAGTTAAATTGATATGGACTTATTTGTTGTTTTAAGGAATTATTATGAGGTTAAAAAGTTAGATAAAAATCTTTCATTGTTTTAATCTACAATTTAAGTTGTGAAAGTTAAAACGACTGTGGATGACTCGTTATTTCAACTTAAGAGTGTATGTTTAAAGAACTAATGACTAAATATTATCCACTGTGATAACTTGCAGAAGTAAGTCAAAACAATGTGCATGACTCGGCCCTATTTGCCATTTCAACTTACTGATTTCAATTAAAAGATTGACTCTAACTACACATAATTCACTATTTTAAGTGAATATGATTTATCCTCATTCAATGCTTCAACCTATGGATATAAGTGATAAGAATAAATACCATTTCTTTGTTTTAATGTATGAAGCTAAGTTTCCTTGCTGCCTTAAAATGTTGCATTGGTTTAACTTAAAATGTGACATTGTTTTATCCAATTTAATAAAGTTCCCTTGCTTCCCTTGCATTACGTTTTTGGTATACCAAAAACCTAATGACACAGTAGCTATTCTAGCTTTTTACAAACTTTACTTTCAATTATCCTGTGCTGATATCAAGGAATGTGCTTTTTGAATTGGATTCTAATGCTATTATGATTATATACTATGTTGGCATTACCATGCACATAATTATTATTGTACTGGACAATTCTTTCTTTGCTTAAGCATATTTCTATATATTTAAAATTTGCACTAAACTCATGCCTGGTGATAGTGCCACCTTTGTACAATGTTCATATACAATATTCATATAAACCAAAATAATATCTTTGTGAAGTTTGTTCCCCTAGTCTGCAATACTGCTGAGACAAACCCAGCAATATGCTCTGCAGAGTGAGCCGCACAGTTACATAAATGGATTTGATCTGATGTATGTGCAGCTTTCATTTGTCTCTGCAGCTAGTTGAGTGCGGGACTTAAAGCTGTGATAGACTCAAGCCCAATCTCTTAGGATAAGCAGCACATCTGTAAAGAGAATTAAAAGTCACCAAGGGTCAAACATTGTTGCAATTCAGAAGCCATCAAAGGATTTTAGAGGGGGCATTAATCCCAGACTAATGACAATGCTGAAAACCTAACTCATATCATTGAATTCTCTAAATGAGCTCACAATGAAGATTGGGGTTATGATGTTATGACACAAGGTGTGATGAAATCTATTAAGAAAGAAAGAACCATACCTTGTGGCAGGGTGCTATTTCAGAATGCATTATCTACTGCAACCATGGTATCAGAATATGATCATGTCAAACTGAAAATTTGCATCAGTTTATGTGTTGGGGGCCTGTGTTCAGGATGCTGCATCAGAGGAGGGCAGAGTGGTGCCAGCGGGGTGCTCAGGTCCTGCCCTCTACTGACTGTGTTTCAGGTTCATTAAAAAGAGCTGCAAATCAGATGCCAGATCAACATGCCAAAGCCGTACATGTTGTTACCATCCAGCCCCTCAGAAAACTGCAGTGTCAGCAGATTTTCAACTCACATTTCTGTTGTTTACTTAAAGTGAAACAAGGGATGTGAGAGAGAACAGAGAGGGAGTGAGATGAGAACAGGGAAAGATAATAGCTATGATAAGTGTATTCCAGCTCTAAAGAAACAAATCGATAGATGTCAGTGAATATTCTGATTCCCACAGCCTGTAGATGAGGTTGGGACTCAGTGCTGTCTTGTTTTCCTGGCGGGGCCCGCAGCTTGAAGTGCTTTCCTTCCCCTCCCTTGAGCCCAGATGGGAGGCTGTGCTGCGTTTGGCTCAGACTGCACACTAAGGCAAGGCTGCATACTGCAGGAGAGGCTGAGGCTGCTGAACCAAGCAGTCACAATGGAGCATCAAGGGAGGGGGAGGGGGAAGGGAGAGGGTTGCAGCGAGGCTGAGAGCAGGAATGGTGGGATAGAGGGAGGGACAAAGGAGAGGCAGGAATGGGCAAATACAGGCTCTGTACAGTGTTGTGGATGGAGGGAAGGATATAGAAATAGATGGGTAACGAGAATGTAGCGGTGCACATTCTCTGACAAAATGTGTGTAAGCTGCCTTAGAGCCTGTCTCTGCTGTGTGGACAGGAACAGAATGAGAGAGAGATGAAGAGTAGTGAGAGGAGAAGAAGTAAAGATGGATACTACAGGAAACAATAACAGTTGTATGTAGTGTACACTTTATCAACCTATAGAGTACATAAACCATTTTCTAAACCCTTGTATGGCTAACAACAGGCTGTGCTACAGCTACAGTGATGCCAGTGCAGCAAGTGAGAAACCCATATTACTCCTTGTGGAGTAGTTGACATTGACATGCCTACCTGTAAAAGATATGCTAAGAGACACATTGTGTCAGAAACAGACTGTTAAATGCATGCTGAATGCAGAGTTTATGACTCTGTGGGACCTGATTATTGTTTATGGAAGACAATGATGGACCTCATAATTATCCATATCAGACACCTGCTGCTATAACTGCACCACTATTGCCACACAAGTATTTACTACTATGCCTAAGAGAGTGAGACAAGTAATGAAAAAATATTCACAAAATCAGGATATTTTGTTCAAATTTCAGTACCAATGTTTCTACGAAATTCTTGCTGTCAAAAACATGCAGTATGAACATTTTCGGTACAGAAACATCTTCAGTGGACACCTGCATGAATTGTCCTTTTTGCACTTTTGCAATTAGGAATGAAATGGACCTTTATCAAATCTCTCTCTTTTATCATAGTGTGTTTTTTTTAAGCTCACCAGGTGGAGAGTGGAGAGTGGCAAGCTTCTATTTGTTGCTGTCTCGCTAAGAAGGAACACTTTGGAGATCAATATTCATTGACTTCCATTCATTTTGGATGCTCATTCAGTTTCATTCACTTATATCTGTGGCAGTTTCCTCTACTGGTCAGTAGATTGCTATTGCCATTGTTGTTTTTCGCTTGGCTATCATGCCTGTCATATGTTGTGCTGTTGGTTGTAATAACTGTCAGAATTTAGGAGAGAAATTTCATTGTTTTCCATTTATAAAGAGAAAGTTGTCTAGCTGCTATTAGGAGAGATCAGTTGCTAGGCAATAAAACTTCTCGCCTTTGCAGCAAGCGTGTCGTCTCAGGTAAGAGTGTCTCAGATATTATATTTAGAACATATTATGAACATTATTATTACAGTTTTAACTCTGACTTGTCTTCCTTGGCAACACAGGTCTGTGTCATAGCACCATGTTGTAAATCATAAAACGTAAATCCATAAGAAGTCAAAAATGTGTAACTTGTGGCAGGCATGATGATTAATGATTAAGTATCATAAGTATGATAATATAGTATGCTTCCCTAGCTAGACCTGTTTCCTCCTGTCCGTCTTTTAGGCATATGATTCTGCGAGTTGCATGTGTGTATGTTTTGTTTTATGTGCTTTTAATATTTGCTTGTATGTTGTTTGAAACTTTGTATTGCTGCTATCTTGGCCAGGGCTCCCTCGAAAAAGAGATCTTGTAATCTCAATGGGACTCACCTGGTTAAATAAAGGTTTAATAATAATAATAATAATGTAGTATGATATGGTATGTAGATCATATTTTGGTCTGTGAGGTAATAATGCTCCTAGCTGCCAGTTAATTAGTATCATAAGCCATAAAGCACGCTAATACAGGGAGTAGTGCACTGCTGCCTGCTAAGCAGGAACAACTGTTTATATGGGGATTCATTTACATTTTATTGTAGGGTGATTGCTTCTGTTGTAGGCATTTTGTTGATTGATCTGTCTTGGTTGATCAGGTGTGATCAGAGTTCCTCGTGAAAAATAAGTCATCAGCTTTTCTGAATACAAGGATAGGTTTTAGTGGAGGCCTTAGCTTAATCGAAACATATAGCTTTTCCAGTTTAAAATTTAACTTTTTATTAGAGAGGAGAGAGCAAATGATACGCTTAGCATGGCATTCTAGACACAATGCATAATGATTAACAGATGATTGTCTCAGTCTATATAACTATAACTATAAATAGTACTCTGATTAACATATCATTCTTATTGGCTGAGCTACTAACATTTACACTTTTCAAACAGAAAAATGGAGAAGAGCTGAAAATCGGTCAGCCTGAATGAAAGAAGACGATCCCATAAGCCTCTCTCTCTCTCTCTCTCTCTCTCTCTCTCTCTTTCTCTCTCGCTCTCACTCTCTCTCACCTGTGTTCTGGCTGTCTTTTGACAGTAGCACCATCTAACTGTCAGGGTACCTGGTTTTGTGTGTGTGTGTGTGTGTGTGTGAAAGAGAGAGAGAGAGAGCGTTTGTTGATGCTTTATTATTATTTTTGGGGGGCGCAATGTGGATATCATGCACTTAAAGATTCATCCCACCTGAGACTAAAAAGCAGGTTGCTTTGTGTCTTTTTGATTTTTGTTGTTTGTGTGATGTTGTTGAAATTGTGAATGTACAATTGGTTTGAGACTTTGGTCAGCTTCACAAACAAAACAGCTGACGAGCTTGAAAATAGCACTAATTCAGTTTCCCTTGTTTACTTGCTATACTTACTTTGTATTAATTTCGACTCATGCATGCTTGGACTTCAGTCTAGGTATGCTGATTTTTACCTACCTAGTGTAAAAACATACGATCACATGAACAACATGCAGTGCAGCTTGTGGAAAGACATTAGTGCCAACAGAGTTTGTATTTGAATTGGATAAATATGACTTTGTCATGCTCAAATTCAACCATGGAATTTAAAACGATAAATTTGTTGACAAAGTGAATTAAAAAATTGAATTTGTGAGGCACAATTTGAAATGGCTTGACATTGAATATGATCTTGAATTTACTTTTAACTCTGATTACAAATGACTATTGAACTATTGCTAAGTTGATATACAATTTTCTTTAGAGGAATACATCTCATACAATGGTATTAAATGGCAACATGCCTGAATAAGTATGCAATTACAAATTAAGCAAATGAAGTCTCAAAATACAAAATTCCTCTTCAGCATTATTCTTGTAATGATGTCACTTCAAAATACATTTGTAATGTAAATGTAAACTTGGAGCAAGAAGCGATATAACACCTATTTTGTAACTGTATTTACAGTAAACTGTTCTTGACAAATGGGCAAATGTTTTTGAATGACAGAATCGTGTAATGTGTGATCCCCTGTCTTCATGTGTAACGCTTGTCTTTGTTCCGTCGCCTAGTGTGAACAGCTTCCTGACCAGATGGCAAGCTTTTAGTCTGAAGTGCAAGACTTGAACAGTCTTGTCCGACCTAGGATTTAGCCAACCACAGGCCATGTGGCACGGTCTTTTGTTCATCTCTTCAGTCAGTGGTCAGTCAAAGGCGTATTCTCCCCACATTGTGACAGTGGCAAATCTTGTCATTTGTTTAAGGTTAGTGAACATCATATTAACTTTAAATCAAGGTAAAATTGACTGTTTTCTAAAACAGTGGTTCTCAATCCTGGTCCTCAGGACTTGGAGTACTGCTGGTTTTCTGTCCTATCAATCACATTCACCTGGGGCGCATTCAATAGTCCAACACATAGAAAATAGGAAGTTTAAAAAGAAAAGGTGCATTGAAAGTCCTGTAGCAAAGCGTTTGTTACGGGTTGTTATTGGCTGAGACAGCGATTCTGTGCGTCCTCCTCAAAGAATTCTCTGAGCCAATTGCACAGCCACGTGACAGGCCTTTGTACATAGCCAATGAAAATGCAGAATCACCCCAAATGGGATCAAACCATAGGATTAAACAGTGCAGGTTTGAACCTGGCCCTAGTGTCCCAGGTCTAAATCAGTCCTTGAATTAAATAGCAAACAATTTGGCACTCTGTCACCATGTGGGAAGAATAAGGCTGAGGGGAATATGGCTGAGGAGATGGACAGTGCCACATGACCTGTGGTTGGCTAAGTGGAAAGGGAACTGAAGGCGACTGTCTTCCAGTCATCACTCAGGGAATAAAAGATCCTTGTGCCCAAATTTGTGTCTCAGGAAGCTGAATCTGAATTGGGAAAACTCAATTTGAAATCATAACCATTGCCTTCAATTCCAAATTGAGCCTTATAAATTCAATGATTTAAATTTCACGGTTGAATATGAGCATGACAAATCAAATTCTATGCAATTCAATTACAATCTCTAATGGCACTAATCACTTTCCATCTCTTCCCCCTGTATTTCATCTCATTATAGACATGTTTAGCAGCACATTGAGCTGAGCCGGCTACACACACAACCAAGTCACTTCTCATGCTCCTTAGAAACATGGCACCCCAAATAATAATTTCTAGCATTGTTTGATTTCAGCAATGATATACAAGAATTTTACTTGTTAAGCAATAATGTGGCACTTTCACCTGTCCCATAGTTAGCTTTGGAATGGATTGTCTCTTGATGGTTAACAAATATCAAGATATTGTAGTCTGCCCCACAGTTCTGCCTAGGACTATCCATGCTTTGTTGCATTTGCAGGTAGTTGGGAAACAGGTGTATGGGGTCATACCAGTTGAGATGCTTTTGATCACATTATCATCAGTGACTGCTCTACAATAGGACCCGCCTTCCCCACTTTGCGGAGTGAGGGAGATTTGCTTAGGGAATTGTTGCGTCCAGGGTGCCAGTGTAACACAATGTCCTGTTCCCATGCTCCCTGGTGTTCTCCAGGACCGGGCAAGGGCAGGATCTGAATAACAAGGACCAGGCACAAGTACAGAACCAGACACGCATGCACGCACACACACGCACACACACACACACACACACACGCACACACACACACACACACACAGATACACCCATTATTCAGCATCGGCAAGGCCAGCCCTGGAGATTAATGGCCCTCTCCATTAATAATATGCTTTGGCCCATTCAACACTATTAAAAGCTCCTTTATCTTTTTTTTACAATCATTCTGTCTCAGTTTATATCTTAGTTTCTTTTACTTTCTGTACAATAACAGTTGTCTCATCAGTGCAGCCCACCTGGTCCTTTGTACATTGGAGACCTAGCAGTTTTGGTGTGTGTGTTTCTGCATGTGTGTGCTTGTGTGTGTGTGTGTATATGTATGTGTTTGAGAGACAGAGAGAAGGTTAGCAAAACTGTGCAATTACAACTGTGTGTGTTTTGTGCGTACGAGAGCTTAACTGCATTTATGTGTGTGTGTGTGTGTGTGTGTACTTGTGTGTAGGACAAGATACTCCCACCCATTAGGGATTCAAGCTAAGGACCACTACTCCACATCTCTCCATATCTCTCACTGAAGACCGTCAGCAGTTTGAAAAGGTTTAGTTAGTGTGGTGTGTTCTGCTGTCTACTTAAATTGAGGATTGAAACCAAGTGAGGATTTTGGCGTTGTATAAATTTGTTTATTATCTTAATCCCTAAGTAGTATTGTGATTAGGGATGGAATAATGTGTTTTACCCAGCAACGGCACATCATATAAAAGTGGACATCAACATAAATAGTAAAACTCGACTATAGCACTGTGTTTAACAGATCGTTCTTATGGCTGCATGACATAGCTGGCCTATCCATGTGTAATTTTATCCAAACAGTAACTACATGTTAGTGTGTGCTTGAAGAGTGAAGTGCTTACTCACCTATTGCCACTGCTAGTGCATGAAAGGTTTTTCATTGCAGCAGCATGTAGGCAGTCTTTTGTCCAATATATTAAACTGGTTCTATTCTATGATCATAGGCTGTGAAATTCAAAACACAGTGTCAGAAATGAGCTGTCAGGGCCAGATGGACGGCATGCCTACGCTCCCAACATTCTGCTGACTGCCGCTGATTGGCTCATACTTTTTATGGCATATGTTTGACCGTTTTCCTGATCCGGCAACTGAAACTTTTTTTTTTTATCCACCCCTGCAATTTTATACAATTTAAACCTCAAAGAGTTCAGGACTCCATGCCCTACAGAAGCACTGGCATACAGTATATTAAGCTCTGATGCAACACTAGGCCGTCTCTTTGTATGTGGGAGAATCATCTAAGGAGCTATGGCATAAGAAGAATTTTTTCGACTGCACCTCATGTCTGGCTGGCAGAGCAGTATCTTTTTCATCAACCCAGGGATGGTAATCCAAGGGATTGGCCCCTCAGGCTGAGTGAGGATACAAGATAAGTGTTGGCGGCACTCTTTGTGATGGCTAACTTTTGATAAACCTGAATGATTCAATCATTTTTGTCATGATTTTAGTTGTGTCCCAAGAGCTTCCTTCCCACAAATTCGGCTGCACATTTATCTACAGAATAATATTTTCTTACATTACATTTATTTCCATACTCCCTGCACTACTTTCGCTAATTTATCATCCCATTTATTCCACATATATCTATCTAGGGTTTGTTGGAGGCAAATTTAAATGGTTTGTCTGAGCTTTGCTTTAAGCCTAAATTTTGTTGGAAGCATTTGGTAGATCAGTGTTGATTTCCTCTCTGCGGGATTTAATTGGACGCTTATCGAACCAAAGTAGTGTTTCTGTTAGATCAACAGGCCAACATGCAGTAAAATACAACAAAAGCCACACTGTGTTTGGAGGTGAATATATCGTGCTGACACAGTCTGCGAGTCATTTTAAAAATGACTCGGTGTTTATTTTGCTTATCAGAAACAAATGTAATTTGTGATCTTTTGTAATTTAGTTAATGTTGACAGGTCAACACATCCTTATTCTCTCCTTCTACCTTCTACCTTATTATTATTGACTAAGATGAAGTAGAATAATGAAAGTCACATTTCTATTTTCTTGCTTGATTAACCTCTCAAGTCTACATTAGACATCTGATGTAATCAGATGACATATGGGCATTTTAGGGAGTGGTGCTGAGAGCAGTTTCGGCTACTACCAGACCAGCACCTCAACCCTGACCACTGTCAGCAGATTTTGGTCTGAGGGAGGGATAAACAAGCCATTTTTACGCAGAATGTGCTGTGTTTTACTTGGTCATGCTGAATAGGCTTCAGCATGGCAGGAAAGTTTGTCTGCAGGTCAGAATAGCTGAAGCGTGAGTCAAAATTGTAGCAGCAGTTTGTGTAACTGCCCCCACCTCTCACCCCCAACTACCAACCCACCCACCCTGAGCATGTTTTCAGAGTAGTGGAGTCCTAAAAAATGACTCTATTGAATTCAAGAACGACCCTTACTTCCAATTAACAGCTGTGTCTAATTCATTGGTGGGATTTTAGATATCTGCATCTTTTCTTAAAGCTTATTGTTATTTTTTTCAATCATAAGCATTTGTCATTTTCATTGCATGTGTTGGATGAACTATTTGTGATAATAATAAGTCAATTTGTCTTTTGTTATTCGGATGACAATCAACCCCCTAACTCACCCCCTATTTATCATGGCACATAGGCCTGCTCCAGAAAAATCCTCTGGTCAAACTTGTATGTTCTTAACATCACATCTGTAAGAATCAGACAGGTTTCAGTAACATTGTGAAAGATCCAGTATACTTGTTAAATAAACGTGATATAGTTGGGTTACATACATATATTTTGTGCCGTCTTTGTCTTGTGTTAAGTTGGATGGGCTGAGTTTTGTTTCCGAAGTCGATCATATACTATTCACCTCTGCAGATGCTAAGCCTGGATACGATAAGCACTGGTGTGGCCGTTAAGGTTTTTACACTCATCAGAACAGAAGATTCTGATCTACTAAGCATACCGCATGTCTAAAATAAGCTAAAATATAACTTTTGATATAGTGCTAATATAGTGCTTTAACACCTAGAGAAAGCATGTCTTAAAGTTAGTCTATTCTTGTGTGCTGCATTGTCCGTTACTGCCAGCTGCTTTTTTAGAGATGCCTGTGGATGGTTACTATTTAATCAGGTTTATATGTTTATGGCTCGGCCGTATCACAACCCCATAATATAGGTGATCCCGATGTGATAAAGATAAAATCAGATCAAACCAAGCCCATACCCTGATGTTCATAAAATTGACTCTAAGATTCAGATATAGTCTGTTGTAAATGTTAATGTAAATGTAAATATGTTTGAGTTGATTTTTAACATGTTTAGATGAAGAGACAATACACTGCCTCTTTGATTCTCTTTCCCTTTCTATTTCTTTCCATCAGTGTTCTTCTCTCTTGCTTCAGGGGAGTTGAACCATACTATTGTTCTTTGTTATCAATATAATCCTGAGTCATAACTTCTAATGTAATCATAATGTAGTGATCTTGCCTTTTTCTGTCTCCCAATCTATTTATTTCAGTGCAGGACACAACACAAAGAACATAAACAAAATGTACTGACCCTGCTCTTGACCATCTATGGCAGATCTGTAATGCTTCTGTTTGGTATAAGGCCGGCTGTAAATAAAGGGGTTTATTCTTTTGAACCCATAGTCATACACCCAAATTATTATTATTGTTTGTTTGATGAAATAGTGAAATAAAGAGAAAACCACAGCCAATACTTATATACTGTACATCTCTGTGCCTTGTTTCAGCCTCCTACAGAGACATGTTTGTTCAGTGTTGCTGTATGTGAATCTTATGCTAACCAACTAGTTGCGTCCCACCGGACAGCCTAATAACATTTATTTGACAAGTCAGAGATGATTCAGGTGATGTTTGAATTATTCCAGTTAATATTGCTGCAAGACAAACATTTTGGCCATGTGTGAGGTTCAATATCTTATGTACACAGATGGTTTATGATTAGAGTGGCACAGATGTAGCTAGCTAGATGGCTGTGCTGAGTCAATGTTGACCTGTTAGATTAATAGCAAATATTGGGCCTGTTAATATGGTGGCAGGGATGTTAGCCATGTCAAACATACAGTTGTGGTGTGAAATTCCTATAGTGGTTTGTAGATTGCAACTGATTCATAAATGCCACACAATGCACACAAAAATAAAATCTAAAGCCCAGAATTGTTAATATAGCCTATGGTTTAAATTACAGTATCTTACAGTCATTACAGCCAAAAGGAAACATCTTCTATGTATCATGAAATTTGGCTTTGTTTGACACTCATTCATTCCTTTCCCTGACCCAGGCCTCCTCATAACCTTCTTTACCCATTATTTCTCGTTCTTAATTTATCCTGCAGTCCCATCTTTCTCATGTTTCTTTTTTTGTGCTGTTCCTTCTTTCTTCCCACTCTTTGATGACAGCTTAGCTATTCCACTGATACAGGCAGTATTGTGATAACCCCCCCTCCCTCATCTGTAACATCTGCAACCATCATTTTGTACTGTGACACTGCATACTTTTAAGTGAAAGCGTGGCCTAGATAGGCCAAACCAGAAATTTCTCTCTTTGTGTCCCACATCTCTCTCTTAAAACTGCCCTGCTCCCACTGGATTATGCTGAGACACTAAGCCCTAAGTGTGACATTATTAGAGACAGGTGGAGCTAGATGAGACTTTGGGGGCAGTGTGTGCTAGATTTACCCATTGAGAGCATATTGCAAGCATGTACATCCTATCAACTGATATTCTAGATTTCATGAGAGATGACTGTGTGCCCACACCAAACTATTTGGTGACATTGTTGAGGGTTTCATGAACTTGTGTGTGAAATATTAAGATAATGTTTTGAAATCAGCCTTAGTGTTCCCTGGAGGGGATGATATGGAGGAGAAAAATTACCCTTCAACCTGCTAGGAAGTCATCACCATATATTAGCATATAGTCTTTGACTGCTTGATGACACCAGCTATTCATGGACTCCTTTTTCAACCAAAGCCAAACCAGTTTCTTGAAAGAACAGGACATGGGGATGGATAATATTAACCTCACTATATTGCACTGTGCCAAAGACTCAAAATATTGGTGAATTATTTTTTAAAGAGGAGTGGGCGGTCCATTCCCTCCATGTTTTTTTTTTTTTCTTTTATTGAGACAGCAGTAAGGTTGAGATGGTGACAGAGTAGGGAAGACAAAGTAGAGAATTTTCTGAGGGGATTCAATCCTAAACCAGGAGGGGCAAATGATTCCAGAGATGGACTCTATCACTGCACATATTGGGGGAATTCTTTATTGTAGAATTGCTGTGTTGCTGCCGATACTGGATAAATCTAGATGTAGATCACAAGCAATGTGCCACTGTGAACCTAAATGGTGTTGTGCTACTTTTTGTCTATTCCATTGAGACACCTTATCTCAGCGGAGGACAGCTTGTACTTTTGGGGATGGTTCGTTGTCACTGCTAGGGACATACAGTATACTGTAGATCTTGATGTGTTTCTTTTCTGGGGGTGTGCTAATGAGATGACTGTATGTAAATGACACACTTGCACATGCAGGCACGTACGCACACACACACACACACACACACACACACACAACCTGGGTGTTAATCATGTGCCATCCGCCCACTGCTGGCATCAATATAGTTTCACTGAGGTCAGTTCAAGAGGCAATTTCAATTCACTATTCAGAAATTCTGACTTGCCCATGCAACTAATGCCTTTTATAAAATAACAAAACCAAGAAGATTTAACAATCTGTGGATTTAGATTTTGAATCACCTCCAGGAAAGGCAGAATTTAAGATTACATTGACCCTAGTCCTGCAGCTCACACAAGTTCTTGCTGTTGCTGATGCTGCCGCACTCTGTCTTCTGACTCCTGTTCTCTCCTCTGCTTGTGTCTTCCAGGTATTTATGAGCAGACATTTCTTATATAACTGCAGCCAACCAATCCTGGATGTGAAGATAGCCTTTTGTCAGGTGTGTGTTCCTTACAGGTAAAAAAGGTACAGTACTCATTCCCTTCCATTTCCCCTTCATTGCTATATGTGTTGTGCTATTGTTGTGTTTCTGTGTGTGGAAAGTGAGGTAACTCAACCATATATGTTTACAAACAATAGCAACATTTACTTTGCAATGAATACAAAAAGTAGCACGATCCTGCTTAATTATAAATTGAATCTAGTTTTGTGATTTTAACTATCAGGGTCCCATCATAAATAACACCTGGAAAAGGTTATTTTCCAGCAGGTGAATCATTTCTAGCCTTGTGTTCAGTAATTCATTTCACACAAGGCTAGAAATAATGTAGGTAGTCCTGAGATTCCACCTAACATCAATACAACAAATATTGATCTGAGACGGAGATCTTCAAGACAAAGCAGTGAACAGAATTTTTAATTAAGCTAAATCCCCTATCTCCCCTTCCTCTAACAAACAATCACAATTACGCTAATCGGGATCAAATTAGCCTTGTCCATTTAATTGTGGGTTGTGACGGTGAAATAGGGCTGCAACTAACGATTATTTTCATTATCGACTAATCTATCGCTAATTTTTTTATATTATGAAATTGAGAAAAGCAAGCATCTTAGCATTTGTGAAGCTGTAACCAGCAAATGTTTGGTACTTTTAATTGACAATTAATCAATTATCAAAATTATAATATATAATATTATAATTTCTAATAATATTACATGTTATAATAATACATTTCTGTCAATCGATTAATTGAGTAATCATTGTGAAATGCAAGCTTCCTTTGAGGATGTGATTTTATAAACTGTGCATATCACAAGTCTGAGGCTTTTACACTCATCAGAATGTGTGTGAGGGATGGTGTGCTGAAGGGCCATTGCTCTATTGTAGCTCTAATCTGAGGCCAGTCTGACTCTTCACATGGGATGTCTGGATTACACATGCATGTTTGGGTGATCAGTGTCTTGAGCTCGGTATGCAATAGGCACTTGGCGGTGTTGGCTGTACAGTAAAGGGTCCACTCCAATGAAATGATTTGATCATAGGTTTGGATGACCTGTCAGCCATGATAATTTTACACATATTATATCACATACATGAATTCACATGGCATTTGTGAGGATTGTCTCAAAGTATTGATCCTCAGTATGATCCCACATACAGCACCTCCGCCTCGTTGGTGTTGTGAGCCATGTTGTAATTAAGTCTGTAATTAGCTGATTTTTTGTTGTGGCTCCAGTTGTAGGACTGCTCTGCCCAAGTAATTATAGCTTGATCACTGTGTGCACATTAATAAAGGAATAATGTCTTTACTGTAGTTAATAGGATGCTGCTACTTGTGTTATTATATGGTTATTACACTGTTAACATTCATGCATGGAAACAGTTTGTTAAGTGTAAACTTTTGCACCCATATGCGATAAATTCTGTCATGTCTAAGATGCCTTGTTTACAGTTTTACCAATTATTGCACACTGGAAAGATGATAATGATAATGATAATGATAATAATATGAGCAAGACTTAAAAGCAGCAGCTAAGTCAATGCAGATTGGTTGATTGGTTAATTGATATAATGACATTTGATAACTTAACAATAATAAGTTAGTTGATGATAAAAACATAAAATTCACACCATCAATGTCAACTGAATGTATCAATTAAGTTTTTACTCTTATTTTCTTACAATTGTTGATTCTCTTCCAGATCTTGTCAGCCAGGTAAGTAAACAGAGATCATCCTCAGCATCACTAATGGAGATTTCCCATCATGTTTGCTTCATGCAGGGTTTTGGGAAACAAGTGGATGTGTCATATATCGCCAAGCATTACAACATGAGCAAAAGCAAAGTGGACAACCAGTTCTACAGTGTGGAAGTGGGAGATTCTACTTTCACAGTTCTAAAACGTTACCAGAACTTAAAGCCCATTGGCTCCGGGGCTCAGGGAATTGTCTGGTAAGCACTCAGCAGTGTATTTGTTTTATATCCCTTTTTACATCATATCATGCTATTTGATGTGTTTTACAGAGTCGTTTATGTGTTATCATCTAATTATCCTCTAAATATCTTGTCGTTTACTGCTGTTTTCATTGGTGGAGTGTAGAGCAGCACAATTAAATGTAGATAATCGTATATCACGATTTTATGTTTCCACAATTAATAATCGTGAAATTCGGTGATATTGAAGTGTTTGTTATATTTTCAATTCCCCTGACAGTCCCAGTGTGGTATATCAAGCGCTTCCATTGCACGTGACTAATCACAACCTTGTGGCCAAAACAAAAGTTAAGATATAGCAGCAGGCGGCTCTGATGGGAAAGAAAGAGAGAATCCTTTCTACATTGTTTCTAAAAATAGATAATCATCTGTCATTTAGAGATGCTTTGGTTTTAAACCAGATGACGACAAACAAGTGCAGTTTCTGTGCAAAATTTGCCTTGGGGTTGTAACTGTTATGTGATAATTATTTATTATTTGAATTTTGTAAAAAAGGAGAATAAGACAGTTAGAGTGAAAACTAGACTTTCTAACTGAGCTAAATACTGCACTGAAAAAATAAAAAAGTGAAAATATATGTTCAGATGCACATGCTAATTTGAGACAAATAAACATGATCAATATTAGCAGAATGATCAGGATTATCATTTCTGCCATAATCGTGCAGCAGTGAAGTGTCTTGCCAGTTATGGTATTTGGATTCACAAGGCTCGTATTCTCTCCAGTGCTATGAGTTGATAAGACATCCTCAGTGTTGTTTTGAATATGGATGTGTGGGCCATGAGGGCCTTACAGAATAGGCACTTAAGAGAATCCTTAATCCGGATTGTGGAGACGGCTCGTATTCATTGTAATTCACCTCACGTCTGCCCTGTCAGTGCAGGGAACAATAGCCAAGACTCCACTTAAAGGAATGCATCGTAATATCGCTTGTCAAAAGGCCAAACAGATCCGTAAGACACATCTATCTTTACGCCTTCTCACTGTGGTGGTACCTGCCTCAAAGAACCACGCTGGGTCGAACCACGTTGACATGTATCTTTTCAGTGTGTCTCACGTTTCCTAGTGTTTAAATTAAATAGCTTTAACACCCATAACCCCCTGCCATCCGCTACCCCTCTCTCATGCTGCCTTTCATTGTCCTTCCTTTTCTTCCCATGCCTCGAGCCCTTCTCTCCTTCCGCTCCAAAGCAATTTTGTATGTTTGCAAAGGAGCTTGGGCAGGCTGTAACTGCTAATGCGGCGTTTGGCGGCGTTTGGGCCCGTTTCAGGGACGTTGCAGCGACGGATGACAGGGAGACAGTACAAAATCTAATTTAACCTGCTCTGCTGTGCTCTGCTTGGCTCTGCCCTCAGCTGTCATATGGTGTCAGATGGTGATGGTATTACCACAACCTAAACCACATAAAACCCTGCAGACTGATATAATAGCCTACTGCTTATACAGATTAAATGTGATACATTATGAAAATGGTCTCATTAAGATGACACGCAAATCAACACAAACACCACAAAATAGTGACATGCATGTTGATGCCAGGAGGACATAGTAGTTAACTGTTTTGTCATAATATGATGAATCAAATAGTTGGAGTGAATTGCTTAGTGTGCATTTTATTTAGAAAATTCCTTAGTTAAACATCTGTCTGGTTTTGCTCAGACAGTAGAATTCTTTTCTGCTGAAGTTCCTCAGTTCAAACATACACACATCCGCCAGCACATGCGCTCACACAAACACTCACAGCAGCTGACTGGAGGCAAACAGAAAACAACAATGTTTAAACAACTAGGAACTGATGCAAAAGCTTATCCTGAAATCAACGTAATTATGCTTCTCTTATGCAATCAGAAGACTTTGGCCCCCGTAAAGCCTGAGAACATGGTAATGAGGAGATACTTGTATCACTGGACCAGCCAAGACTCACTCTGCTAATGTTGCCTCCCACAATAATCACAATCTGTGCATATCTCTGCCCTTACCACTGGTGCGGTTGGTCAGGATGAGCTTTCCGAAGCATCTTAGGAGGGATGAGGGCATTAAGTAGTTTAGCTGGTCATGACATCATCTTTCACTCAGCTAGAAAAGTGATGACTTACTCAAATCCCTATTGGCTCAATGCTTTTATGAAGGCTCCACTGTTTCCATGGTCACACATCATCCCTGGCCTGCAGCCTCCACAGAGAGATGACGAGCCACATGGCTGGGTGTATCCCACCCAGCCGTCCACCAACCCACACACACCATCCACTCGTCCTATACAGTACTATAAGCCTCGATCAGGGTTCAGTAAGCCTGCATACAGATGCCTTGAAACCCAACTAGCAGCTTCTATCAGGGAGAATTAATGAGAAAAAGCAATCAAATGCATTGCTCTAAGATATAGCTGACCATGTAATATGTTTGGCATTTTCATGGCTGTTCCATTTTTTTCTTCTCCCTGCCTGTATATTGTTGTTGTTCTTATATTGAAAACAAACAGATCTAAAAAAAAAAAAAAAAAGCCAAAATAGCATAGGTTCTCTGGGGTTTGGGTTTTGTTGAGCCAGCAATAAACTCACCCTGTGGTAATGACCTCCAAAATGGGCTGTTGCCATAGTTTGGAAAGACAAACTATCAACTCAATTATACTCTCCCCTCCCCTCCATTTCATAGTACCATTTAATTTTTATTTGGAATATAATAATAATGATGTGATACATTATTGATCCCCATTGAGAAACTCTCTTAAGCCCGTCCACAGAGAAGCCAGAGTGCAGGTTCAGCTTTAGCATCTGAATGGACGTGAGTGGAATCTGTTGTGTGATCAAAAGATGCTGATGCTGTTTAACTGCCACATTTCCTGTAGTAAGGCTTTCTTGACAGCCGCCCAAAGAATGAATTCTGTTGCTTTATTGCTTCCCTGTTTCTGACAGGGTCAAAGCACTGAAGGAAATTTTTTTTTACATGTGCTCGTGCTCATGCACATGTGCACACACATGCAAACACACAGACCTTTCCAATATATCATCTGTGTGAAAAAGGCAATCGTCAGTTGTAATCGATATGCTACATAAGCTATACCTAATATTACAGTTATTTAACATATTAAGTTGACTGCGTTAACTGTATATTGACTTGCAGCTGAAATTATGAAGGTTTAACAGCTGCCTCAGTTTTCCCTTTTTTTAAGCGAAGGCATCTGCCATCCATTTCCATAAGGTTTTGTTGGCTTGGATCAATGACCCTTCTTTGTGAAAAATGGTTTTGAATACAACCTGTTTGGTAGAGTTGGTATCATCAGTCAAGTAAATGATGTGTGTGTTACATCGATGAGGTGGCTGCACCCGCTCTCATATCAGCATGTTGAGACTGTTCAGTACAGCCACTCAGTGACCAATGGCAGGCACCTCTGACACACATAGCGTCACACAATCACACACAATGTGATTCATTCAGTTATGAATATTGGAGGAACATGTCACCATGTTTACGCTGTACCGGGAATGGGGAATATCAATATACAGACATGTGTTTAGTTTGGTGCCGCCATTATTACCCTAGGTTCTCTGATTCCTTCCTATCTTCTCCACTGCTCTCACCTTCTCTTATGTCCTCCTCTGTTCTCTTTGGTTTTCTTCTGCAGTGCGGGCTACGATGCTGTCCTGGACAGAAATGTGGCCATCAAGAAGTTGAGCAGACCCTTCCAGAATCAGACCCATGCCAAGAGGGCATACCGGGAGTTGGTGCTCATGAAATGTGTCAATCACAAAAATGTGAGTAACTGGGGAGAAGAGTAGCAGGTAGGAAGGCATGGAAACAAATCTTGTTTCCATGGATATAAAGAGACGTGGGAGCATGGCAGATTGAAGCCCACTTGTAAACTGTAGCAGACACTCAAAGTCTGTTTTTGGTTCCTGATAAATCCCTGCGCTACAAAACAGAGAAGAGCTGCTGCAATGTTGTGACCATACTAAATCCCATGGAAATGTACAGAATTAGAGTGAGAGGGAGAATATTTTGAGGCATGAATGTAATCCTCACTGCAGCAGTTTGTACTCTTTTCTTGTTCTCTTTCTCTCTTTCCTTTCCTCTTTCTCTTCCAGATTCGCTCCCACTCTTTTGTTCCATCTCACTCACTCTCTCTCCTCCAATTTACTCTCTCACTCTCTCACTCATGCAGCAGTGTCCTTCATCATGGTCATGACCAATTCATATCCGCAATCCTTTATCTAACTCTCATTTTCTCACTTTGGAAGACACATATATGTGTGTGTGTGTGTACACATGTCTAAACTGCATGTTGATCTGCTTCACTGTCTTCTCTCTTTCAGATTATCAGTTTATTAAACGTCTTCACGCCACAGAAATCTTTAGAGGAATTCCAGGATGTGTGAGTACCTACAGTAAAACCTTGCAGAATACCATTTCCATTTTAAAAAAAATACGAAGAAACCTCATGTAACAGGTTCTACAAATGGTAAATATTTCTTCATTTAATCTGATATGTAATATGATAGAAAGAGAATGGGGAGGAGGGGGATTTTATTACACATTATGTGCTCCCGACTCTTGTCCACCTACAGTTATGAGAACACAACCGTGGCAGTCTAGTCAGTGAAAGTAGGGTGTAATCTGAGGCTGCTGGAGGTATCTTGTCCTCATACTGAATGATGGATGAGTGTGTTCACTTTTAGAACAATCTCTAGCTAAACATTACTGCAGAGGGATTCATGCTTGTTTGTGGCACTGTTGTTCTTCCGCCCAGAAACCTGAGGTGGAAACACTGCTGAACCCCCAGTGTGTTTGGGGAGAACATTTATGTCCAGTGATGATCATCTCATGGGATCATTCCATCCGTTATTAATTTCCATATGAATATACTAGACAACAATGTATGGCAGTCAATCCAATCAATCAATCAATCAATCCTCTGTCTCCCAGGTACCTAGTGATGGAGCTCATGGATGCCAACCTGTGCCAGGTGATTCAGATGGAGCTTGACCATGAGAGAATGTCCTACTTGCTCTACCAGATGCTGTGTGGTATCAAACATCTCCACTCAGCTGGCATCATTCACAGGGTAGGAAAGTTTGGATTGTGTTGCTGCAGCATCAGTTTATGGAAGATGGGATCTTAGTTCAACGAACAACAATTGGAACACACTAATTTTGCATATACACTGCTATCAACTTGTCAATGTTTTGTAGCTCTGATACTTTATTGGTGGTCAGGATAGTCTCAAAGGTAACTTTGAATTTGGCAATAGGAATAAGCAAATCTTAAGCTATTAAATTAATGTGAAATCAAAGTGAAATGTGAGCTCATTCACATACAGACATGGAGCTGGAGCTATGTACTAGCAAAACAAAATATTTTTCATTGCTTTCAACTTCATGACAAACTTGTCAATGGGATAGAGAGTTTGTAAATGACCTAAATATACACAGTATTTTGCAAATTTCAATCCATTTTCCCCTCTCCAGGACCTCAAACCAAGCAATATAGTGGTGAAGTCAGACTGCACCCTGAAGATCCTGGACTTTGGCCTGGCCAGGACTGCAGGCACCAGCTTCATGATGACCCCCTATGTGGTGACTAGATACTACAGAGCCCCAGAGGTCATCCTGGGCATGGGATACAAAGAGAATGGTGAGAGCCAACTGGAGTGTGTGTGTATGAGCGTACATGGGCTACAGCGCATTCTTTAACAAACTCAGTTAACAGCCTTACACCCACAGACAACTTTATTGATCCAAAATAAAACTAGGCTACAGTTTATTATCTTATACTGTAACCTTTTTTTAGCAGCATAGCATTTACTGTGAAACCTTATAGGCAATTCTGCCAATTGAATACACAATGGAGTCTGTAAACGCACAAAAGGAAACTGAATATTAAAGTGTTGGAGGTATGAGTCACCCTACATAGAATGCCTCAGTGAACGTGTGAATAATTCTTCAAGGTATATAAAATACCATCAGAGATTGATGGCCCCCATGTACGTCACATAATTGATTGAATGCAAGCCTAGGCTATGACTCATTAGCCATATTCCTCCCATTAATACAGCATGCATGAATGGGCAAGGAGGCCTGTAGGCTTGGAGGCTATGCATTTTCTGTCACTAGTTAGTTCTCTTGAGGCTGTTTTTCTCTTTCTCTCCTCTTCTGCTGCTCTCTGTCTCATTCTCTCTGTCTCTCTCTCTCTCCGGCTTTCATGGTAATTTAGCTCTGTGAAATGTTTTCCTCACTAATTATTTTTCCCACATTGAATAACAACCACTTTCTAATCACTGTTGCATTGTTGGCCTATCTAACACTAACATTTGCTTTCCTCTCTGTTCTCTTGCTCTTGTCTCACCGTCACCTCTGTACATGCAGTGGATATATGGTCGGTGGGGTGCATTATGGGAGAAATGGTGCGCCACAAAATCCTCTTCCCTGGGCGGGACTGTATCCTTATTAACACACAGCAAACCTATCTGATGGTAACACTCTTTACTTGTTAACCAGTCCATATATATAGAGAGCAATGCCTGATGTCTTTGTTGTATGTAATAAAGAATGGATTTAATCAAAACCACAAAAAACACAAAAGTGAAAGCAAATAATTCTCCTGTATTTTAAATCGGACCAATCACGTCGGGAAGGAGAGGAGTTAGTTAGATAGTTTCTGTCTTGGATGGATGGATTCACCTGCCTCCCACAGTACTCTCTTGCAATGCCAAGTTCTTGGAGAGCTTGGAAGTGTTTATGCCAACAGCACATTAATGAACTCGTGGCTACAGGGGTGTTGTCTAGTTTTCATTTGAGGGAGTTAAAAGTATAATTGAAACAGTTTGGACCATGGTGTTCTTCTCACATGGTATTTTGATCCGTTTTTTGTGTTGCTGTATAACAGGTTGTATATGGTTTGGTTGGTCTGATCCTATATACAGTATGCATTTTACTACATAGTCTGGAAAGTATCTTGTTTGCTGTGGATCCATCACAGTGTTCATTTCGTGATTGAAGCTTATTCTGTGTGCCTGGCCTTAAGTTCTCTGTTTGGTACTGAGGTGCAGCTGTAGTGACTCTAACCCAACCAAGCTCACATCTGGCTGGCTTTGTAACACGTGTGTGTCAGCATCTATTCCGACTGATCTTCTTTTAATACTTTTAATACATCATACAATAACATCATACAATAACCAGGCAATAAATAATCTTGATCTGCCTGAACCTTCTGCTGACAACGAGCCCTTTGTTCAATCTCATATTTTGGCGTCCCATTGTCAAGAGGAAAAGCATCTCTCTCTCTCTCTCTCTCTCTCTCTCTCTCTCTCTCTCTCTCTCTCTCTATCTCTCTCTCTCTCTCTTTCTATCTATCCCTATCTTTATCTCTATCCAAGGGTGAGGAGATATGTGAGTCAGAGTACTCACTACCTCTTACACAATCATTAAACATTCAATAAATGAATAATAAATAATTATTCATGTATTCATTTTGAGTGTCTGTTATTAGCAGCTTAACTGAATCCACTTGGCGCTATTTACATGGTTAATGCTATAATTGCCAAAGATGATACAATGGTGCAATGTATTTCTATTTGTCAAAGTTATGATTTTAAGCATAGCTTTTCATATACAGACTAGTACGAAGTTAGAACAATGAGAGACACAAGGTGATCGAAAGTGTGTGACTGCTACTCATTGAACATGCAGTCCCAGCTAGAAAACCCCTGCAATGAGCTCTCTCTCTCTCTCTCTCTCTCTCTCTCTTACACACACACACACACACACACACACAAAACCTTGCCTTTATGACCTGAAATCCTTAGGTTCTGACACACTATACTTTCTTAGATCAATGGGGTGTTGGTCCAGCACTCTTTTGTCAATCCTCTGCTCATAGATCAGTCCTGGACTGGTACCCAGTAGATGCTAACGATCTTAATTTATTTCATAGAGCCTTTGACCTGAAGCATTCACCTGGTGGACATTATCTGCTCCTTTTTGAGTGTCTGTCAGAAGATGATATAGAATAGCACTCTGTCTACACAGGTCACAGCACAGTGAGCCTCAGGGTGACTGGGAGTTTTATGGCCACTCACTGCAGTGTGTTAAGTAAGTAGCTATGCAGATGGCGAGGGAATGGACGAGCAAAGCTGCATATCTGTGTGTTAAATATGTAAAAGCAAGATATAGACAATTAATTAAAATGCACAGCATAGCAGAGGCCTGTGATACATATTATCATGTTGCAGAATTGGGTAGACAAGTTTCTTATCTGGTTCCTAAAGAGGCAAAGAGCACATATAATTATACATCATACCATAGCAATTTAAACTGTAACTAGTTGTTGATTATCTGTATTTTGCTTTTAGCATTTTAGCGTGTGGTGACTTTGTGACGTTGTCTTATCTATCTGAGCTGGTATTGGCTAACTAATTGTTGTCATGAAAACGTCAATAAAAATCCCTTTAGATAAGTGATATTGGAGGTAGAAATGTGTAGTGATGTTGGTAGATGTTATGTATGGTAATGCGAGTGTGTGTGTGTGTCTGTATGCATGTGTGTGACTCCAGTGGACATGTGGTCAGTGGGCTGCATCTTTGGAGAGGTGATAAGAGGGACAGTGCTGTTCCCTGGGACTGACCGTATCCTTCTGTCTTCCCACTGCTCTCTAACATAACGTACTCTAATGTGCCTACTGTGCATAAAGCTGGCTTTTATTGGCCCTTATGTGAATGCCTCATTCTGTTTAATAATGTTTAAACCTGAATATTTTATAGCATTTTCTTGAGAGGGTGAGTTATGTTTGGGCAAATAACTGCAAACACAATTGAGTGTCAGGCATTTTGGAGCTGACAGCTTGAGAAAAAAAACTCTGCATGTTGTTTGCGTGAATCTAGCAACTTGCTTAGTAGCCATGGATAAGAACTTTAGCGGATATATAAAAAAGAAAAGAAAAGAAGAAAACATTGCTTCTCTGTGTATTGTGTGGACGGCCAAAGTACAATGGAGACAAAGAGGAGGTGGAAGTGTGTGGCGTTCCAGCAAGATGAGGTAATGGGGATCTCTGGTGGCCCTGGCAGCCGACTGCCTCAACTGGCACCCGCCTGTGAGAACATGGGGAGGGGGAGGGGGAAGGTGTGTGGTGGGGGCAGGGGGAGACATTTGTGGTTGGCAGGGTGAGGGTAGGCAGAATTGCTCATGTACCCAGCTGGCACACCACACACACACACACACACACACACATACGTGCACACACAACTATATAAAAGTGTGCGCACACACCTATGCTCTTTGCTGTAAGATACTAGTCTCTCCTGTTAAACATAAAGTCAAATTCTCATCAGTGGGCTCATCAGCAGATCTGCTATTTCATGACCCAATTTCTGTGTTCTAGGTCACCCAAACATCGGATAGGGAACCTGGGAAGTATTTCAAACAACTATCCGCTAACAAAGCACAGAACGACCTGCATCTTATTGAACCTGGCACAAGGGAGCGCTTTAAATCTATTACAGTTCCAGGAAGCCAAGGAAATAATTCCCACCAAACTGCTTGGCTGGACTCTCCATAGTACAGAGTTCGAGAGAAATAAACTACTGCGTTTAAGGAACGGCAAATGTCGTGCGAGGGAGGGCAAGAGGGAAAGGCAATGCTGAAATATTACAAAACAAAAAGTGTACGTTTATGTCTTTTTCTTAGACAAGGGAACTACCATTGCAGGTGAAGCGAGGATTGTGATGAAATACTTGATAGGATCCACATTGCAGCCCGTATTCCTCAGAATGATCATATTGTATGAATAAAACAATGTGACACGCTTCAACCTTGAACCTTCACTTCTCAGGATTGCCTCTTTTGATGTGAGATGGGAGACAGCTGTTTTGAGATTAGAGATGATTCAGGTAACTTGGCCATTGCACTTTTTAGTAAGCCAGTAGCTGTTGGTAACTCAAACCCCTAACATAATTTCCATTAGCACATATCGTGTTTGTGTGCTTTCCCTTTTCTATTTTCAACAAGGTATTAGCCCATTAAATGTACGCAGATGTTTTTACTTTGTCTATAAAACTCACTTTCTTCAATTACTTACTTTCCCCTATTTTAGATGGTTTCACAACATGCATTATGATCAATGTGACCTTCCATGAATAAGAAATCAAAAGATAAAGATTTGTATATGTCCTAGATGCAAATAGTTCTGGAGTAACACATCCAGGCCACTGAACCAGACCAGGATGCAAGTTCCAGGTGTGTTTTCCTTAATCCTGACCCACCACACCAGACATCGACCAGTGGAACAAGGTGATTGAGCAGCTGGGCACGCCCTCACCAGAGTTCATGAAGAAGCTGCAACCCACAGTGAGGAACTATGTGGAGAACAGGCCAAAGTATGCAGGCCTCACCTTCCCCAAGCTCTTCCCCGACTGCCTTTTCCCTGCTGACTCTGAGCACAACAAACTCAAAGGTGAGAGCCTGTAGTTCTGCATGGACTGATACTCGAGCTGTTATTACATAGCAGAGCTGTAAATATTCTTCAACTATTATATCAGATTGCATTGACCATGTGTATGTTGTACCTGTTATGCATGTAATAGTACACTGTCTGATGATAAACGCATCAGTCTGCCTTTGTTATGCTGCACTGAATGTATAACACTTGCATGTCTGTGTATTCCTGAAAGATGAAGACATATTCATAACCTTTGAACCCTGTGTGTGGTTTTGTGATGTATAACTCTGCAGTATTTCCAGCATGAAAGACAGTCATTACCCAATGTCCCAATAACCCAATGTAATATCACTCATAATTGGTTTGTGGTGCCAACATATAGGTAAACTGAAATATGTTCTGTAGAATTTAGTCTGTGAACCTCGCTCCCTTTGGTGAATTCAAACAATTTCTTAGGCAGAAGGTTAACCAAGACATCATCCCTTCTGTCTCCACTGAGAAAATCTCTTTTCCCAGTATTTCTAAATGTGGAAAATCCCTCCGAAACGATAATAAAATATGCTTTTCTGTTGCTCGGCTCCGACATCAAAGCCCCCGTCTGGTAAAACTCTCATGAATCACTTTTGCATTCTGGCTGCCTGTGCTCCCTGCCGGAGTGATGGTGTTAAAGGAAATGCACCCAGCGAGAGAGTGGGAGGGAGGGAGGGAGGGAGGGAGGGAAAGAGGGAGGAGGGAGGAAAACTAGGCTGCAGTGCTTCTGTTTTCTAGTGTCATAGGTAGGAGTCGACTCATGAGAGAGCATGAAAGAGTCAGTTGGGGCTTTGGTTGTCCTGAACTGCAGGAGCGACAGACAGACGTGGGATAGAAAAACAGAGAAGGGAAGGGTTGGAGGAGAGGGATTGAGACAGTGTGACAGAGGAGTGAATAGCAGCCATTTTGGAGATTTCCTGTCCTTTTGTTATTGGCATGTTGATGCTGCGGCAACATGCTGAGGGTGCGCCCGGCTCATCTTCCTCCGTCTCAGTTCTTTGCTGCTGAAGGGCTATTTATAGTATGCGTTAGGTCAGTGTGTGTGTAGGGGAGAGGGACGGTGTGTGGGTTAAGGGTTCTCTATTTCAGATCAGTCCAAGTGAGGCGGAAGGCAGAGAGACAGACTGACTGGTGATGCTGATGGTGTTTTTGTGTGTTGAGAAGCCGAATGTCTGAAGAGTATTGTACATACAAATACCTTCATAAAACTGCATTTAGAAAGATACAGTGGGAGCAGGTCATTTCTCAAATTTAACACATGAATTCAGACCAAGCTGACTGATGGCAGCCTGTCACATTAGTGTCAAGAAATTGCATTAATCAGAGATAGACATTAGATGCATGGGACAGGCCAGAATCTCCAATTTCTTTCGCAACATGAGATCAAAAGACAGAGAGTTCTGGATGTTTGACAAGGTATTATACAAACATATATTACACACATACAATGCCTGTCACTCATCAGTCATACATAATTTAAAGTCAAATGCCATCTCTTTGTTTTTAAAGAGCTCTCCCTCTGAAAAAGCATCTTGTTTTTCTGCTTTGTTTATCTATTTATCTGACAGGCTATCGCTGATTGATTTACTCTTCTCTTTATGGCCATTTTGTATGGCCTCATCTCTCTCTCTCTTTCTCTCTCTCTCTCTCTCTCTCTCTCTCTCCCCCCCCCCCCCCTCTCTCTCCCATTGTGTCTTAACATAATCAAATGGCATAAAGGAAGATTTTCTTGCATCATGATGCCAACCACCTTTTCTTGTTTGTTTGTTTGTTTGTTTTTCATCCACAGCTAGTCAGGCCAGAGACCTGCTGTCTAAGATGTTGATCATCGACCCTGCTAAACGGATATCGGTGGACGAGGCCTTACAGCACCCCTACATCAACGTGTGGTATGATCCAGCTGAGGTGGAGGCGGTGAGTAGGACTCTGGCAGATCCTTTTATTGATTAGCAGCCCGAGCTGAATCCTCTCCCCCTGTCTTTGTTTGCTCAACATTGTTTACTGATTCTCACTTTGTATTTGCACAGTTATATCTACTACTGTTGTCCTGCCATCAGTGAAAGTAATGATGTTGACTTTATTCAAAAGCACTTCATAAGAATTTTACTAAGTTAAAGCAATCATTATAATTACATGTGTATATCAATGTAGAAAACTGACCTCTACTATTATAATAATGGATATTGCCCAGTCAGTGCATTTGTAATTGTTTTTGTTTTATATTTTTGGTTCATATCTCATTTTCATTTTTCTCTCACTTCTCCTTGTCCTCTTGGTTTTATCGTTAAAGCCTGTGCCCCAAACCTGAGCTTGCATAATTGTTTAGGTTTAGCAAAATAATCTCAGACTCCCACTAGTTCTTGCTACTCCTTACTTTAAGAGAGTATAATTCGCTGCTATAATAAAGTGAAATGGCACATTATTTTTGTAATGTAAGAGCCTGATGTTCCCTGTTTATTTGGTGAAGTCTAATTTCTTCATCAGACCTTCATTAGTACGAAGTGACAGTGAGATTGGGAAAAAGCCATCTGCAGCTTGATAAAGATGTCTAGTTACCACTTGTACCTGCAGCAGTACACTAATGAGTGCATAATAGGCTGATGCAATCTCATTGATAAAGATTCCTCAGTGTAATATCTTGCTGGTTAATATGTTGTGGTTTGTAGCATATTTAAGATGTAATCACACCCCTTCATTGCAGTAATCAACATTCTGATGAGCAATGGACCATTTAGAATATTTTATGACTGTGTTGTTTTATTTGTAGCATGTCTCATCTTTTGTGAATACATCTATTTAGTTAAGCCCCCAAATACACCAAATATGATCTACAATATCAATTTTACATTACATATGTCTAATCTAGTTGATGATGTTGGTTTTAATGATGATACTATTGTTAGTGATGATGTGGCATGTATATTATGGCCATCAATGGCATTTCTCCTTCAACACATTTTCTGCTGTTTTCCCCTTCTCTAATATCATTTCATGCTGATGAAGGCCAGGGATCTCGTCCAAATATCCATGGTAAATAACAACCGCCCTACATCAAAGAAATGTCTCATATGATGGGCCTAACATACTTTTATATAGAAGAATGTACAAATAGAGAAAAGCACACTTGGTTACGTACTGTAAATCATAATGTAAATCATGTTATAGAGAATAGAACACAACATATGTAGGCAGTCTTACCAAAATGTCACTACTGGAATGAAAACGCCTCACTATACTGTGTACTGTATAGCTCCAGGTAAGAGGGGTGGAACTATTTTTGTGCATGTGTTCAGGCCAAATCCATATTATTAATTCAGATTGCATGTAAGTCATCTTCAGGTTGTTGGGTAAAGTAAAGTTAGGTAAGTAAAGAAGCTGAGAAGTGATAACTCCTGTTCTGGTAAATCTGTACCTCTTTCATTGTGGATCCCTCTATATGTTTAACCCTTTTTGAGGTGAACCTTTCACTTCCACCACATTATTTTGATCAACACCTATCTTGTACTATAGTGGCTGAGAGTAATGATACACAAAAACATGTCATACAATAGTTTATCGTTGTCAGCAGTTGAAGGAGATTGTTAAGTAATTATTGGAAGGTGCATGAAAATGTTACTGTAACATTGCATTGGTCTGGCCCACTGTGCCTGCTGAGTGCCGACCTGTAACACTATCTCTCCAAGGTCACATCAATGAGGTTTGTGAGTAGTCTTGTCAAAGGAAGTGTCACCCAGAGTGACAAAGAGGCAGGATGGTAGTGTCAGAGTCCGGGCCAAGGTCAAACACCGAATGGGTGATAAGAAGAGTTGAAGAGGTGGCAGACAGCATACTGTTGTCAGTGACAGCGCTATGGGAGAAGCGTAGTAATAACACGATCAGAGCAGGAGACAGCCAGACAGCCCGCCAAAGTTGTCGACTCATCTCCTCACGCCTGTCAATTGTTTGATCCTGATGGTCTTGCTCTTTGTTTAAAACATTTTGAGTCATTTCATTATGAGGTATGTGAGCAAAGAGAATATAGTGTAATCTCAATTTATGTAAATTGATCACGAAAGCCATTTTTTCCTATAAATGAGGAGTTTATGGTTATATGTGATCAAGGGTAAATAAAATATTAACTGTTCATTTCCCTTCATTCACATTAATTATTTTAATGTCACATATATTTATTTTAATTATTTGAAAAACATCTTGCACATTAATCATCATATGTCCTGTCCTGTTAGAGCAAAATTACCATTGCCATTCATTGTAAAAGAAAAAAATGTATCCGTTTGAAACTTTGTCAAATTATTTTAATAGTTGAGTTACTTATGCATAGATGTTTTTCTCATCGTGAACACCAATCGTTTCATGTGAACAATTTCATATGATCTTTGAAGTCGGCACATCATGACATGACATCATTACTTCGACTTGTAAAATTAGAATTCTGGCTGCAATTTGTCGGCCGCAATTCCTTTTAACTATTTTTATTGTTATCAGAGTTGTTAGTTAAGTTGTTAGCTGTTGCTGGCTCTCATGAACATTCTATGTGGAGCTATTTGTATCTCCTCTAATATCAGTGGCGCAAATTCCATGTTATATTGATTATAATTCTTCTTTCATGTGTGCTGATTGTTAGCTAAACTTCTGCTAAAATCTGTGTCTCTCCCCTCTAGCCTCCACCTCAGATCTATGACAAGCAGCTGGATGAGAGAGAACACTCCATTGATGAATGGAAAGGTGAGGATAACCACGGCAGAATCTTCCAGCAGGAAATCTATCTGTACCATAAGTGTGTGACCCGACTTTAGCAGGAGGCATATGTAATGTAATGGACGAACCATTTTCAAGAATGCATCAGAAAAGACTCAGCATTTTTAACCAGTAATTAATTGTCTGTATTTATTAAAGCTGTTTTGCATATTTTATTGTCTTTCAATGCATAGCGTCCCCAAACATCATCAATTTCTATTGTTATGTTTCAAACTTTCCTGTGTATTCTTTACTTGGTCAATCACGCAGGGTTTTATTTGAGCTTGTAGACAAACTTTTCCAGTTAGCTAGCCATAAGCCTCCCAGTGGTAATTAGAAAGTAAAGACACTCTGCTTTCACATGTTTTCTATCATTTTATGTCTTCTAATCACTTTTTTTTCCTGACCTGTTTCTTGGCAGAACTAATCTACAAAGAGGTGATGAACTTTGAGGAGAGAACGAAGAATGGAGTTGTGAAGGGACAACCTTCACCTTCAGGTACTCTCAGTGCATAACCCTAATCGCTCTGTAAGTGAATTTACTATAACCTTAATGGAGTTACCTTTGTAAACAGAGAATCCATCGTGTTGTTGACCATGTGTCTCTGTCTCCTCCATCTTGTTTTTTAAGACAATTCAATTTTTTTTTATTTTTCTGCCAAGTATGTTATTTGTTAGATACCTAATGGAAAAAATAGCATTGTATACCTAATGAATGACTGTGAAGATGACCTCTTAGTGTTGAATACTCTATACTAGACTGTATGTATAATATTTCACTGTGTGTGTATATATGTGTGGACATATCATGATTTAAGGTTGGGGTCCATGGTCTATGTTCCATCACATAAAATTTAAATCCTAAATTGCAGCTGACATTTCATGCTGTTCTGTTCTGTATGAAGGCTTTCCTGAGTTAAGCACAGTGAGTGTAATTCTCCTTTTTGCCACAGAAGGGCAGTATGGAGTCATGATATTAGTAGCACCTTGACTCACTAGCTACCAGTGCTGAAAGGAAATAAGTGCAAACTAGCTTAGTGCTAGTTTCAAGCTCACCACCTGTTTCACAATTTACAATAATTTCCAACATCTAGGCTAAGTACTATAAATGATTTTAGTCTCAGAGGGGGTGAATCTTGAAGAGGATATACTCTCAAGTCAACTCTGACAGTTAGATGGCACTAGTGTCAAAAGTCTAATTCCCTTAAAGAAAGAAAGAAAAAAGAAAGAAAGAAAGAAAGAAAGAAGCAACCAGACAATCAAAGCAATAAACAAAGGGAGGAGAGACAGCCAGAAAGCAGGCGGGGAGAGAGAGAGAGAGAGAGAGAGAGAGAGAGAGAGAGAGAGAGAGAGAGAGCAGTACCTCCACCACCCACCATCAACACCAAGGAAAATTGTGGTTAATTTATTGTATTGGCGAATTTTTCTGTTTTCTGATTGAAAAGCTCTTACTGTCAGCCCTGCTCCACTTTACTATGTTTGAGAAGCAAGTGTAAAACTAATAATTCTAACACATAAAATGAACATTTGTGTACAATGTAGCCTACTATAACAAACCTTTATAACGTCATAGTTGATTCCCACAAACTCAGCAAAATATTTTGCATTGCCACAGTCCACTTAGCCAACAAGACTGATATGTTAATCAGAGTACTGACTGACCGTGTCTAGTGGGGAAACCTACATTCTGACAGTTATTACAACCAACAGCACAACACAGCCAAGTGACCAACAACAATGGCAACAGGTGTTTTCAAGCACTAAACACACACCAATCAATCATTTTGAAGATTTGGATGCTAAATATGCTAAATGCTCCAGAGACAGCGGTATCTACTGACCGGTAAAGGCAACTGTCACAAATGCAAGTGAATGAAAGTGAATGAGCAAAATGAAAATTGTCCCCCAAAATGTCCTACTTACAGACAAACCAACATATAGAAAACAACTTGCCTTACTCACAATTTTTTCCACAAAATACCCATATAAGTAGCATCTCAGACAGTTAAGAGTAATAAACAGCATGTTAACAGTGTTGTCTTTCTTTTTGCCTCTCTACAGCCTGAAAAAAAATCAAGACTTTGTTCAGGAAAGTCAGTAAAGTGCTCTCTGGGATGGATTTCTCTCTCTCCATCTCTCTCCCTTCCATCTCTTCACCAGTAATTAAACAGATTGTGCGGGCCTACTGTCTGATGCTGAGCATAGCAGACGCAATGCAGTGCAGGAGCTCCAGACGGCACTGTTTTACTGCAGCGTGAGCTGTGTGGAAGGGAGTGAAAAGGAGGAGCTGAGAGCACCACATGGCACCTAGTCAGCACCAGTCAGGCCCAGCAGCGCTTTTATGTTTAGATTTGTGTGTTGGGTGTTGTAGATTTAGAGGCAAATTATTGCTACATCTGTAAAGCACATTTTAGCTTTAGCACAGAAAATAAAAAACATAGAGTTATAATCCCACACCATAGCTTTTTCCAGAGCTGATCTCGAAAATTTCGCTAGGACAGCAAGTGTAGGCTTAATTAATTCATGATATCAATAAGTAATTTACTCAATCTTCACCCTAAAATACTAATGTGGTTTATGGTTAAGGCGTCCTTCAAGAAGAAGGCTTATATACACTGCAGGAAAGGCAACTTTTAACAGTTAAGCACTTTTATGCTGTTTTTGAGTAAACCTACAAGTGTAGTGACTGGCTGCTGGAATTGATGCTGACCATTAATCCTGCTTTGCCCCCTGTTTTATTGTGGGTCAGCTGAAATGGCTACCCATGTCCTTTAAGCAATCTCCTCCCACAGCAACAGACACAAACAGAGAGATTTATGACCTCCCTGCGGCACTGTACATGTCCTTTGTACAAATCACTGGACCATTGGTATGCTCTGGGCTGAAAGTGGTTGTTTTAGCAAATTCCTCTACTTGCTTTTCTTAGTGAGTGGCTTAAAGAATACCATGTAGCTGGTTCTGTTTTTAGATATGGATGCACCTATTTCCTTTTCAGCTATCTTGAATAATAAACTAGGCAGCCTTATGGCAATTTAGAGGGTGTAGAGGTAGAGTTGATATTTTGCAGAGGCATATCAGGTTTAAAGCTAGCTTGTTTATGGCAAGGAAAACAAAACAGTAATGAATACTGAGCCCCTGCCGTCATATTCTTGAAGTGTACAGAACAGGACAGTATGTCAGTTGCAGTTTCCCATTATTTTGTTGTTGGGACTTAAAATTTTCAACTCTGGTGTCACATGCAGGTTTGCTTCTAAATTCATCATAGAGAGCAGAACCAACTCATGTAAGATTTTATAAAAATGTAGTGATAACTGTGCAGTGGTTCCACTTGTTCAGCAGTGATTTCAGAACAAGGGCAAAATAAGAAAATTGGATTGTTATTTGAAACAGGGCAAATTCCTGGATAATAGCCTTAACATACCTCCTTTCTTGTATATAAACCATATATATTATAAGCCTGTATGAAGAAGGACTGCTCAATAAATAGAGAACTGGGCACAACTGCACACAAATATGAGTCAATCAATACTTGATCACATGGTGCATAAATTCCAATAAGAAACACTCAAAGGACCATGCAAAGAATCTGCACACTACTCAACAACAGGAAAAAGATCCTTTTCACCGAGGCATTGGAAAAATAGATTTTATATTAAGTGCAAAATGCTCAAGTGACAAGTGCTGTACACTTCGGCATCATGGATCATTAAAAAATATTATTTTTTTCAATACCTCAGTGAAAAGGATTTTTTTTTCCTGTTGTTGAGCAGTGTGTGGATTCTTTGCATGGTCCTGCCTGTATAAAGACACAATCCCTGCCCATGTTTGGGTCTATATTGAAATGCACAACTGTCAAGCAGCTAGATGCTGGCCTGTAAATGACTCCATCTTTCCCGCCCTTTGGTTCAAAAGAACCAGGACTCAACAAAAGCATCCAGGTCTTTCTGGAAAGTGAATACAAGAAGACAGACCAGCGAAACTCATTGGACCCTAACCTTAATTACCCCCGTCTCATTACAGACACACTGTGATCGTGATGTACTACAGGTGTTGTTGATGTTGTTGATGTCCAGATTTTATATAACAAATTCAATTTTATTCAACATTGTTCACACTGTACCTTGAGTGCAATTGCAGAATACCTCTTCTGGGTGTGTTTCTGCTCCTGTCTTTAACAGGACTCTTTTACGTTGTAACCCCCTGCTGCTGTTGATTCCCTTAGCACAGGTGCAGCCGTGAACAGCAGCGAGAGCCTCCCTCCCTCCTCCTCCATCAACGACATCTCCTCCATGTCCACCGACCAGACCCTGGCCTCAGACACTGACAGCAGCCTGGAGACCTCCGCAGGACCCCTGGGGTGTTGCAGGTGACTAGCCGCCTGCCTGCGCAACCCCATGTTCTTCCGAAGGTGAAGAACCCCTTAGGAAATCACCTTGCCCCACCAAAAATGACCAACTGAAAATACAAAAAAGATCAAAATGAATATATTAAGAACAAAAACATGACTTATGGAAACATAGATTTACTAAATCTGAAATGATGAAATCTAAAGCCTGTGCATTTTCATTGAAAAACAACAATGGTATTTAAGCTGAAATAAATGAGCTGAGATATATGTTTATGAACTTCTAGTTGCTTTGCTTATATTTCCCCCACCTCTCTTGTATATGGCATCCAAAAAAATGACCAAATGCTTAGACTGGCGTCTTTCTGTAAAGTGTATATTGACTGGCTGCTGGTCTCCCAATTCCTTACACAAGCATCTATGCGTCAATCATGTGGCAAGGTGGGCTGCCATTTTGTTCACGACTGTGCAATGTAAACTTCCATTCCCTTTCTCCCCATTCAAACCTTATGTGATGACACTGCTGTATTTTAACCTCTAGGCTTGGTCTTAGACACCCCCATACTCATCCCCACCCGACACATCCCCAATGTGAGGTTGCCAGATTTGTGTGTTTTTATGTGATTATTCTGCAGGGATATGTATTTGCTCTCGTCCAGAGCAGTGCTCCCTGTCCTACTTGTAAATAATGTAATTCTGTACAGCTGAGGGGCACGCAGAGTGGGACTGACGGCCAGTACACTGGGAGTTCTCTGACTAGCGCACCTTGCCACATCACCGCTTTCCACCTAAGTTGCCCCTGCCTGTAGCTATAGTCCTGCATGATTAGATAAAATGATGCTAATCTCACTGTATGCTAAAATGAGTCTGTATAGAGACTTTTGTTTATATACAATGTAAACTAACTCAACTCCAGACATGGGGGGGTCTGGTCGTGTGTGTGTGTGTGTGTGTGTGTGTGTGTGTGTGTGCGTGTGAACCATAGGCAAGGCCATATAGAGACATTCAGCGAAGTAAATGTCAGGGCTGAGCTCGGGACTTAAAGGGTCAGTACACTCCGAATTGAAAGTGATTTGGATTTTTGTCAGACTTCACAAGATTACCTTTGAGGGTCTTGAAAAGTCCGATTTGCGTGTAACGGCCCTTTTATTCCCACTAGCAGTATGTGTTTGTATGATCTATCCCTCCACATCCCTCCACCACTCCACGGGCTGGCCAACAGCCCTGCATGTCATTGTGTACCCCATCACCCCCTCATAGGCACAGGAGGTTGGTCAGTTTCTGAGTCACTGTGGTGTCACCAGAAGGAGACTCTTCTTATTTATATGACTGTCTGAAACATAGAAGGGTTTTAGTGAGAGATCCAAGTGGTACTTTAGGTAGTTTAAAGGCAGGGTGGTGAGTGTTAACCTCGTAGTAATGTATTGTTTTGTTCTAAAGTAAATTCATGTACGTCATTTCACTACTCATGCCATGTTTTTGTTAATAAAAAGGGAATTGGATATACAGACTACCTAACAGCCAGTTATGTTAAGTAGATGATTTCTTAGCTGGGAGATTTATTTATTGATTTATTTATTTTGGTAGATGGAACCTGAATATGGCAAGTGCCTTTTGGAATGATGCAGTTTTTGAAACAGATTTAATTATGGGTCGATGGACTGTAGGTACTGGAACCCTACTGTTTTATTTTTCTTCCGCTTCTTCTTTTTCTGCCTTAAAACGATCTGGAGCTCAGAGACCGTGAGTCCCAGAGTTCCAAATCTCCTCCACTCAGACAAGAAAAGAATGCACTGATTGGCCAGATGGTGGCGCTGTAACAAGCAAATGTATGTTTTAGCCAATAACTCTTGAACTGTATGGTGTAGAAACTTTGCTTACTTTTGCTATTTCTCCTGCAAAGTTGAACAAATTTCCATGAACTTTTGCACACAGCATATTTGGACTTCCTAGATTTACAGCTATTACACAGACTTTTGAATTTTCAAAAGTGTTTGAGTGTGATACACAAACACAATAGTAACAGTAAAGATGTGCAAACAGGAAGTGAGTCATAATTTTTATATGCTAAAAGTTAGATCACTTCACATAAATGTTTGGGATGGACCCCAATGAGTGTCAGACCACACATGGTTGTGCTCTATAGCGCCACCATCAGGCCAACCTCAAAATAACTTTTTCTTTTTTTTTTATTACTCCTGCAAAGTTGAATCTCCTCCAAATTTTACACACGGCATGTTTCAACTGCCTACATCACGGCTATCCATAGAATTTTGACACATGTAACCATTCGGCCAAGACACACAAATGAAGTTGACAGCAAAGACGCATATACCTAAACATTTAATGTGCGAGCAAATCAAACTTCATGTACATATTTGTGAAGGAGTTCCACAGAGTGTCAGATCACTTTTGGTTGCACTCTATAATGTTGTTGTGAGGACAAATTGGCAATTTTGCTAATTGCGATATCTCAGGCATCTGTGTGTGTTTGGCCTATGGGCTTGGACTCATGGCCGCTTGAGGCTATATTTGATTTTAGTGCTGGAATTGAAACGTGAGGTGTTGATGGAGACCATTGTCTGCGAGGCAGGGTGATGGGTTAATGAGCGGAGGTGTCATTAGGGATCACAATCCGATAGCAGCACTGTACCTGGTTTGTATTTTATGCTGTCTCTCCAATCTCCTCTCCCTTGGCCAGAGGCGCACACTTCTTGTCACTCCACTCAAAGGAATGTGTCTAGTTAAACTTAACCTTTACTTGATTCAATGTTTTTAAATCTATTGGGATGATTTCTGTTTAGCGGAGAGGAATCCGAGGAGAGCTGGGCCCAGCTTTAGTCTGTCTCAGGATAGAGTGACCTCACCTAATTTAATTGTCCTCAGATGCACATACTTGCACCCGCTCCCAAGGCTCATGTCCCTCCCATTCAACAGATACTGCACTCTCATCATCCACCACAGCATCATTTGGTTGCATTGTTGAATGCAGAATGATGTTGAGGTGTTATTAAAACCTTCTTTTACATGCACCAGCCTTGTTGTCAGATAGAAACCACCATGTAAGACGCACTCCTACCAATTAGCAAACTGAACAGATAACCTATAAGTTCTGTTTTTTTTTTGTTTTTTTGTACCTTTTGTACCTGGTTTTTGATCAGTGTCCTTACATTTAAATAAAGGAATGACATAAGTGATTCACATTTTTTTTTGGTTTGCACTGCTGTATTTTGTGTTTTCACCCAGGTGTGTTTCAGTGCTTTTACGGGCAGAGAATAATTGAGAGTTTAGTTTAAAAGCTGTTATATTTGTATGAAGTACAAGTCAGTGCCTGTTTTAAAGAGGAAATCCTTTACCGTTCTAATAACAATTAATAGTCCTCAACTAACTCTGCTGGTGGATGGAAAAGAAATTTGTTAATATGCATAGTTTGCATAATAAGTTGGATTACCTATTTGATGGTTTGTTTGTGACCTACTTGTGTTTTATCACTTGACAATCAGGTGACTGACAAGATACAAAAATCAGGTTTCTAGACAGAGGGCATATTCACAAGGAAGATTACACTATCCATAACTGGGGAGCATCTGTGTTTATTTCAAACTGTAATCAAAACACCATTTACAATTATTTCTGTAATTTTGCCTGTTGAATATCACCCTATTTACAATTTGTGGACATAGATGGCATGGCTCGTACGCTCAGTGATTTATAATAAAGGTACTAAAACCTGTAAAGGATATTGTGACGTCCACAGTTGGAGGCGTTCTTCTCACAGTCTTGAAGAGGCCTGGCATACAGGACTGCTCAGGTGGACCTTTCATGTGCTTGTTTCTTAACGTGTCATTTGTAGTTCACTTTTTGACGGTCCTATTACATCTCTGTGATTTCCAAACCAGCTGCAGCAGCTCAGTGGTTCTCTTCTTGCATGGACTCTGCCTAATGCACCCTGTTGCTGTACATACAATGGATCATAATCCCACCCCACCCCCAAAAAAATGATAGATATAACTTTGAATAGTCACTTTGTTAACACTCTTTTTTGCCTGTGGCTTGTGTACAGTGAAACACACAAAGACTTACCTTCACAGAGCTAAGAGGGTTAGCTGAGGGTGGCGTCTCCAGCATAAGCTAGGGTTAGCTTGGCTTTCTGTTCAGTGTCTGGCCAGGGCATTCTTTCAAAACAGGGTGGAGCTTTCACTTCTTTGTATCGTTTGAAAATGATCAACTGAATTTCTTACCACTGGGTTTAGTGTGCGAGTGGGCTCCTACACCGCAGATTCTCAAAGTACTGTTGCAGTTTTTCTACAGGGCATTTTTAACCATACCGACTAAATTAATTTTTACCAGAGAGTGAAGAACTTTTGAGCGAGTTCTGTCATGTGTTCTGGTCACTGAGTACAAAAGCTGAAACATGTTTTTTGCTTATGTTCTTCCTTTTCTTTCTCTGAATGTGAACTTTTGATCTTGTGGTCCCTTCAGACAATTCTGTTTTTAATAAAAAGGTGCTCTCTAGTCCTATTTTATTCCAAACGGCTGAAGTCTAGATGATTCTGACATTACAGAAGCAGCTGGGGTGTCAGCACTGAATGTAGAAATGTACGGTTTTGCTATTACACACGTCAATGCTGCTCTGCTTTGTCATCAGTGTGTGTGTGTGTGACTTCAAAGAAACCAGCACTCCTCACAAACTGTCTATATGGTTGAATTGGATGACATGATGTGGCATCTTGACAAAAGGCAGTTATTTTATCATACATGGCCTCAGATTTTCTTGCCGTACAGGAGCGTGACTTTAGTGTCATCGCTTTCAAGGATGTTGATGGAGAGGTTTTGATGCGTGTCAGTACAGTAGCGTGTTTGGAAATTGGACAGGTGTGTATTCATGTTCAGTCATATTAACCTTAGAATTAGAATTGTGTCAAATCCCCAATTTTAGCTCCTATTTTTTTTTTCATGAGGGACCTAAGCTAATCCCTTATGGATTCAGGATTAGTCAAATTCAAGTGTTAGCCATTCATTTGTAAACGGAAGAGGGCTGACTATGTCACTCAGCCACAGTAATATTGCCAATAAGAAATATTGATTAAATGTCACAAGTTAGCAGATACATCTTGTACTCAGCTGTGCCAACATAAAATATTTGGACTCATTTCAGTGCTTGTGATCCCCAGCTTATTGATTTTCACTTTTTATGTTTACTCCTGATGAAAGTCATATTGTAAAATGTCAACAACAATACAACAATGCAATAAACAATTTATTGCACTCAGACAGGGAGGCAGGCTACTGCAAGGGCCAGGTGATGCTGATATAGTAAGTGTTTAGAGTCTTAAATGTGAACTGAAATGTGGAACTCTAAATTGATGAAACCCTGTATAGCTCATCTGAATCAGGTGGTGTTATTCTTTCATTATTTTATTATTTCTTCTCTCCTTTCTTTTACTCCGTGCTGTTTTAATGAATCATTCTGTTGACATTGTCAGGTTGAAAAATGTATCTGTTTCACGCTGATCTCAAAGCTTCAGGCTATAGCGTTTCAAATAAAGTCGAATAAAACAAATGCAAAAGAAAAAGAAATGGTTCAAAAAATAAAATTACTGAAAGCTGTTACTGTAAACACTCAACATTTTAAAGGAACTGTGTATGTAAAAAATAGTATATGTATGTGATTGAAAATAAACAAAACCTTTGACCTTGGAAATCAGTGTGCTTTGTGTTTGTTTCTTGGAGTGATGGTTATTTGAACATGTTATTGTATGCACCCATATTATTATTTGTTGCTGGTCTTCTTTGGCGCCAATATGAACCATCTGTCCATCTGCCCAATCTGCCACAGTGACAGTGAGTTCCCACCTACTGTTACTGGCACCAGAGACTCTAATCCAGTTCCAGGCCCTCTGTGTTGTTCTGGACAGCCAATCCAAAGGCTGGCATCCATTAACAGGTTGTCAGGCTGAACGGTTGAAAAAGGTAGCCTGGTGGTGCCGGATGAAAGGAAGTGCATTGACCTTTCCCACTAAAGTGTTATGTTCAATTAGCCGCATTGTTGTAACTGGCTGCCTCTCTCCTCCAGTCAAAATAGATCCTTGGACCTCATACCATCACACCTTCCATGCACAACAGTTCATGTGCATTGTATCAGGCAGTGAAATATTTTTGGGAATACTCTCAAGCTTTTGAGTATCTTTTCAGTTTACAGTAACAGAAATTCTGTCACACAGAACATGAGATGTTGTTTCTCTAACTCATTAGTTGTCTAGCAGATTTTTATCATCTTCAGCATTATCCCCAATACTAAATGCACACGTTCTCTGCTAATGAATTGTGTGAATGTAGTGTTGACCAAATTGTGTGTCTGCTCCATGACCTGTTAAATGCAAGAATGTTGCAACCTTGAAAGACATTGGCCAAGCACACTCAAAATGTCAATAGCAAAGGGACACTCACATGAAAATGCACTTTTATTCATAATAATTCAGACAGTTATTTAAAGTTCTTTGTGTGTCAAGTATCATGTCATGAAAATATTCCACTGCCCCAATCCTCTCTTCTGCCTCTCCCTTCTGTCCAAAATCTGCTCCTCAGTGTGGAATTCACAGAACGAGTTGACACTGTCAGCTTGGCTTAAGCCTATTATTTCCTGGTGAAGGGTGCAAAATGAGAAGCCCGGGCTCCCCTCCCTCCTTCAGTTGTTCAGGCACTTTTTTCATCAGTCTGCACATTCCAGAGGTCCTGCAAAGACCGGCAGCAGGCTTAAATGGGTCCTGGTCTCCACAGGAAAAGTAGCCAGCAGCGGGCCTGTGCGACTAGGAGTGTGAGTATGCACGTGTGTGTGTGTGTGTGTGTGTGTGTGTGTGTGTGTGCACGCATGAATGTGTTGTGACAAAAGTCCAGCCCCATGTCCAGTCCTCTGTTGTACCCATTCAGTTGATTTAAAGCTACATAAATAGACTCATTTCATCAATACTCACTTTATAGACATTCACTTATTTTCTGCTGACCCTCATAGACTCTGAAATGCATGCACCGTCATGCGCACACCCCTTCCTGTTAGGGGTGTGACAGCCTGGTAACTCTAGGTACCAGGCTGTCAATGTCCTCATTCAATCTTGACACACCCAATGATTTCACTCCTTTGGTTCACAGTAATGATACACAAACACAAAGCTGTGTCGGTACTTTGCACCTACAGCTTGCTCTTCTGTGCAAAGTGAGGATAACAATAACACCAGGTACTCGTGACAAGTGGGGTCAGAGGACGACCAGGGAGAGTCTCAGAACTGGCATCTCATTACAGCTCCGACACTGCTTGTTTTCTATTACACAAATTGGGAAAACTCTGCACTTCCCAAGAGCATTCACAGAATGACAACAACTATAGAGCTCTTAATGGGGCGAATATGCTGTCATCTGACCACAATTTTGAATTCATGACAGGAATTAATAGTTTATAGGGGATTTATCACGATGACCCAACTTGCAAGTCTTGGAATTTAGTTTACAAGCTACAAAACATTCTCTGATATCGACTTAATCCATTCCACATCCATCTCAATATGCTTAAAGCCACAGTGCAGACTAAGAAGTAGTGTCTACAATTATCTATAAAATATTTACAGTACAGGCTCTTTTTTTGGTCATGGGGTGAATGTAACAGCACAGAAGCATAGACACATATACAGTATATTCACCAATTCAAATGGCACACGCTAACTGATAGAACATTCGGTGCCACCTGGCTGAAACTAAACAAACATGTAAGTGCAAGGAAAACCCTTGATAAAAAAATCAAAATATCACACATTGATAGCATTGTTTAAATATCAGATAAACATTAAAATATTACTTTACTTTAATTTCTCTTTACATACATATGTCACCTTGTTTTTTTGTCAGCATTGTTTCCCTCTATGTACACAAGCAGATACAGAATTACATGGAACAATAAGTTGTTTATATATTTGGTTGGATTACAAAGGTGAATAAAGATGGAAAGAGTTTTGGTGTGGTCTGTCTTCAGGTTTTCAGGTCCAAGGTTAGTCATCCTTTTTGTTGAACACTACCTTTTGAAAATCTTTGCATTTTGTCTGGCTGTGGCAGGTAAAGTAAAATCATATTATCATAGTAGACTAGTATGTACTGTCCCTTTACTCCAGTTCCCAATCAGATCCAGAGTGAGTGCCACTTTTTTTTCAGACAAAATCCCAACAGTTTCTGAGTAGGTTGGAGAGTGTATGCAATGGTAGTTGAGCTGTTAAAATAATGCTGCATTTACAGACAATGTCAATCAATGGCATTGTTCATCATGTTCACCTCAGGTGATGTCCACTGTTGTACAGGTGGCTTGTACTAACCCTACACTTCCCATTTCTTAAACTCAGATTCCATAATCCCTCTCAACGTGGCCTCCCACCCTGCCCTCTACAATCAGAAGCCAAAACCTGTTTGGACCCCCCCGTCATGTTCAGATTATATAATAAATCATTTCCAGTCTTCCCTAGAATTTTATAAAAGCGTAAGAGCCCACATTCCCCGTCTTCCTTCACTGTATCCAGATGGTGTTGTTACGATCCGGCCGGTGGGGGTCAGTGGTTGTGGTTGTTGTGGCGCCAGCGGCAGTGAGGTCACTAAAGGTGGAGAAGAACTGCTCCATCTCCTTCTGCAGCATCTGATTTCGCCGTTCAGCATCATCCTTGGCACGCTCAGCATTGCGCAGCTTGATTTCCACCATGGTGTACTTCTTCCTCTCCTGGTCCAGCTCCTCATGGAGGCTCACCATTTCAGTCTCCAGCTCCAGGTTTCGCTGCTCCAAGCTATGAAGGAGGTCAAGAGAGGATTAGGAGAAAGGAGAGCACAGAGCTGTCAGGGTCAGTGGAATAGGCAATAGCTCAGCGGAGACTAGTTTGTAATGACAAAGCAAAGGAAAAAGGGACACATTTTTGTTTGTAACTATGATAGCCTGAGAATTTCTTAGTAAATAAAATAAAGTGGTTACTTAATGAATAAGCAACCAATGGTGATCCAAAGGCATTGACATTTAGACTGTCCACTTCAAATGGTGGATTGTTCTGTAGATATAGCATAGTGCTACACATTCGTTTTAACTCTTAACAATTTATCTTTAGCAACTTTATCCTAATGGTAAAATATAATGGTTTACAGACAGGAACTCTACCTCTTTATCCTGGCCTCATACTCGGTCTTCTGCTTGTGCATCTCCTGTTTGAGGCTGGCCACCAAGCTGTGGAGGGCGCTGTGGTTGCCGGGCCCGTTAGCAACGGGGAAGCCATCACTATTATCACTACTGCTGGTGCCTCGACTGCTCCTCCCTCCTCCATCTCCACCTCCTTCTCCGTTGCCATTTCTCCCCTCCCCCTCTCCTCCTCCAACAGACCGGGAAGGCTCATTATCTTGGGCCGGTCCATCCAGGTCTTCATAGTGACCTCCGTAGAAGTCCTGCTCTGGGCAGGTCGTGGTGGAGGAGCGACAAGAGGTGGAGTTGTCTGGGAGGGAGATCTCGCAGGAAGAGGTGGACCAGGTGGCGCTGTCCACGCTCTGCTTGTCTTCACAGCTGCTTAGACATGTGGTGGCTGTCTGGTTCTGCTGCTGGAGGTTCTGCTGGTTTAACTGGACATTGTCATACGTGGATAGACGGTTCTGACTGGACGTTTGATCCCCACTGAGGCAATCCCGTGTTTTGTTGTTGTCCCGTAACGTGACACAGCCGTTTGGTACCCAAAGACCATTGCGGCTGTTCAGAGTCCCATTGACCACATCAGTGCTGGAAATGCCCATACGCACAACTCCACTCGCGTTCCCTCCAGTGCTGCTTCCACCCGCCACGCCGCTAGTGCCCATTTTTGTGCCTGAGCCTTTGAGTGTCCCACTGCGACGTGCCTGCAAGCTCCCGCCTCCGGGCAAAGTCTGGCTCTTTTCTTGATTGGGGTCCGAGGAGGGTGAAGAGGAGCTGAAGGAGCCATTTGTAACAATTCCACTGCCTTTACTGAAGGCTGGGTTTTTTTTCACAGTCAGCGGCGGACTGCGGGTGAGGTCAAAGCGTCCTATGAGACCATTACGAGGGCTGGCTGATCGTGGGGAGCCGCTGTTGTCTACATGCTGGCGGTGCGAGGGAGATTCAGGTGCCTCCCAAACACAGTGCCGGACCATCTGTGTGTTGTTGTTCTCTGCATTCTGGTTTTGGCCCACTGACACCATTGTGATGGCAGAGGTAGTTGTGGTGGCTTGCCGCCGTGGTGACTCAATGTTGTTGTTGTTGACAAGCTCCAGTGCCATGGGGCTGTCCTCATCTCTGGGGAATAGCACATCGTGGCGGCCAATCAAAACAGCCATGAGCTGCTGGACCAGAACTGTACCTGACAACATGAGTGCACACAACATCAACTGTAAATATTTAGCTGTTCATTTCAGCTCAGCTCAGCATTTAATATAATCCCATAAGACCTGTGATGCACCATAGAACACCCTTTGGACAAAAGTAGTGTGGACTTAAGGTGTTTGAGTCCCTTGGATACTGACCTTCCATAATGGCTACTGGATCCTCAATCTTCGGCCTCAAGATATTAGGCCCAAAGACTGTGGCCAAGTTCTGGACACTCATTTTATTCACTCCTGAATATGACTGGACTTCATCTAGAAATCTGGGAAATAGGAAAATATGTTAGTTCACTTTTCATTGTTGGATAAAAGTCACAATTTGAAATGTTATCCGCTAATAGAGGCAATTAGTATACCTGCAGATGTACTTGAGAAGGTTGTAGTTGACTGGAGGTAGGCTTTCCACAAGTCTTCTTAACTCCTTCATACCCTATGGAGTACAAACATTTCAGGTAACATAAATTGTACATCAGAACATCAGAACAAATACAGAACAAGGTAGATGGATTACAAAATTCATCATCACCTTTCACCATAAGTAGCCTACCTTTCACTTTTCACACCATAAGTGTGAATGTCACACTTAAACACAACACACTATAATAAACACCACATCTGGTCCATTTACCTTATGATCAATATGGGCCTGTGTCTAACCAGATCTCTTTCTGTATCTACATATTAATCAGCAATTGATACCAAAAAACTGCTGGGAGGTATTTGTCATGCCTGTAAGAATAGGAGCACTAATCTTAGATCCCTGGCCTAGCTCCCTTGAACCATTTCATTTACCAGTTCCTCCAGGAATTACTGATTTTGTGACTGCAATATTTAATGCAAGTTCTATCATTCCTCACAATATTTGCAGAAACTTGCAACGTTGCAAAGTTGCAAAATTAAGAGCATAACTTCACCTGTCTTAATCATAAATGGATCCTTTTTAAATGAAACTATAAATTTAGTTTTAAATGTATATTTTAAAAAGACTGGAATCTAAGCACAGTACTTTCCTTTGTGGTAGCTTTGAGCCCATTTTTTTTTTCTGTTTAAGAAATAATAAAAAAAGGATGAGCACTAAAGAATTTCCAGTTGTTTCTGTGATATGTAGTAGGTCTATACTTATTATTTATTACTGATTTACCGTATGAAAGGCAGACTGGTCCTAGTCAGCAGTGAATCCAAAGTGATCTCATGGGGTCACTTACAAGCAATATACTTATTCAGTGGAAAACAATGCTCAAGACATACGGAGTAATTAAATGTTTTTAATATTGTAAATTCTACTTGTTGTGCTCGTTCTCCAGCTCAATTCCCTGGTGGCTCTCAGAGTTTTAACTGTGTTTATTCTAAAATAACTTTAGTCCTGAGGACAAACTTAAGTCCCAGGAGGTTTAAGAGGCAGAACAGCTCTGAGCCATACTTCTGTGTTAAGGGATATTTACAGATGCATACACCCACACACATGCATGCACACACAGACACGTGTGTGCATACGTATACACACACACACACACACACACACACACGGACACACACACACAGGTGCCTCTGTGCTGTGAAGACACACAAGTGTTTTCTGGAGTGAGAATGACAGGAAAGCGGTTTGGGAGACACTGTGGGGAAGCAGAGGAGTGGTCCCCTGTGAAGCGTGCCTTATGGTGTGAGAGAAATCCAATTTGGATGCTAGAAGTACAGACAGGCACAACAAAGTCATTGTACTGAGAACAGTAGGGCAGGGTATGGATGACTGGGCACTGAGAGACCAGCTTTAGGCCGTGGAGCAGGACTTTGAAAGACTGAAGTGAGAGCTTTTCAGCATTGCCTTTCTTCTGTTGACATATCAATCTAACTTCAAAAACATTTCAATCATACTTTATGCATTCTTGATCTTTTATCCACAAGGCATCTAATTTATGTATGCGGCCCGGACCCTTGTATGGCACAGTAGGGGTTGTAAGGACATTGAAATGTGAGAGTGATACAAAATATTAAATGAACCATGAATGAACTCCACCAAATACCCCATCCCAGATTTCAAACAAATTCTACTCTTCTCTTACCACTCCGTCGTCCTTGCTGAGGAGCTTGGTGCAGGCCAGGAACTCCTCATACTTGGAGAAAGGGATGACAGGCTCCGGCAGCTCTCTGAGATAGAGCTTCATTAGAGATGCTACTGTGTGGACATCTGTGTTGCTGTCGAGGAAGGGAGACAGAGGCAGAAAGAAAGGCGTTGAGGCGAGTTGAGATTAGAATTAATTACGGCAACGGGACATGGAGGCAGCAAACACAAATCACTGCGGGGATCCCTGTGGGAGGAGTAGGAGACGGATGGAAAGAGAGGGGAAATATACCGTACGTAGATTGAGGGACAGAGAAGATGGAGCGCCTGAATTTGGGACTCGCCATAAATCAGTGCAAACCTAACCTGCTCTTAAATCAGTGGGAGAGGTGTGAGTAGAGAAGGTTAAATGAGAAGGAGGAGGGCAGAGATGTGTCACTGTGTAGCTGACATGATAGTGTAAATGTGATCCTGCGCTCTGTGTTTCTAGGAAGGGCCGGGATGTTGATGTATTGCCTAGATCCCGACAATCCCATACAGGTTTAATTTATGGCCGTCAGAGGTGATGGTGGGAGCGGTAGATGGGGTGGAGGAGGGAGGGAGCCGGGCAGAGCAGAGAGAGGAGAGGGAGAGGGTTGGAGGTGGCAGGTTAGGATTTCATCACTCATGTGCCTCTCTGTCATCCTGAGTTATGGATGAAGGTGTCACATCACAGCACTTCTGTCTGCCGTATACGGAGCAGCCGCAGCTTCCTACAGTGCACAGCGGAGTCTGCATGTCTCTCTGTCAGCTGTCAGCGTTTCCCAATAATAACGCATGTGCCTGATTATCTTCACTCTAGGACTAGTTGTTCTAAAGTCACAAAAAAGAGATAATCCAAAGAAACAAAGTGAGAGAGAACCCATTTGTTTGTTTGTTGGTAGTGGACTTCCTGGTTTGAAAATGGTCTATCTGATGACTGATTGAAATACTGAAAATTTGGACTTATTAACTGGGCACACAAGAATTTTCCATGTGGAAGAACCAGACTTCCAGACAGATTTTGACTTTTAACCTGAATGATCTGTATTTTAAGGCGTGTCAGTTGTTAAGTGCAAAAATATAAGATTAATAAAATAACCCCCCTCTCTGTGTTTTACTGATCCAGTGTTAATTTCACCTTGGACAGCCTTCTTAACTTCTTAAAGCCTTCTTAACTTCTCAACCTATGCCAAATTAGACTGCTCTTGTGTGCTGGATGCTCTGCAACATTGCATTGCACTGAAGAGAGCAAAGACGTGGATGGGAAGGAGCAGGATGAATTTCAAGGGGATATAATTGCACAAAAATATCAACCCATTATTTCTGTCATGTTTCGCGCATACTCAAAGCCCAGTATAGTGCCAGTATTGTCCCGACCTCATTTGCATGACAGGTATTGGTAAATTGGGCACCCATGTAACCATCAATGGGTGTTCACTGCAGAAAAAGCTGGAAGAACCAACTGAGTTGGTTGTTCTCCTCTCTACTGCTTCCTCTCGACTCAAGAGTTTCAGAAGAGTAACCATGCCTGTGTTTCTTTCGCAAATTTGACTCACCAAAGGACTACCAGTTCCCAGTTGTTACAACTCAGTGTGGTGAAGGCTAGACATAACTATCTGCCAGTTAGCACCTGGATAATTATGTTTTCAGCCACAGAAGTGCAGCACAGCTGCTGAATTAAAAAGGGAACACTAGCTACATTAACACTGTAAAAGAGCAGTTGGAAAAACATGCTCACTCAGAGAGAGCTGTGAAACAGACATTTGTTTTACACCAGCTGTGACACATGAGCAAAATTAATGTAGCCAAATTATACAGCTATTTTCAGTGTAGATGAGGAAACATTTTCAGTTTGTTCCGCTGTCGAGTAACATGGCTCAAAAATACATTTTTCTACTTATATAAAATCATTATGTCAAAGTATCTTGCCATACCTGTATTACATTGAATAATAATGATACAATAACAACAAAAAAAAAAAAAAAAATACACTATGTACATATATCCTTTATTTGTAGAACACTTATAAAACTAGTGTTATATTCCTTTTTTCACTCACTCCCGACAACAACATGTCAGGAGTGAGGTTTTTCTTCTTGGTTCTCTTCGCCATGGTTTCTGCACCTTTCCTCTGGTGCTTTCTATTTTTACACAGTCCTTAAGTCAGCAGGCCTTTTATGGGGTTTCCAGGGTGTCTACCTATGCTAATCAATATCTATACAGGCACGGAAATTTATAAACAACTGATATTCATCATCAGATACACCTGAGGGCATGCACAAAATCGAGGAGCTGCACATGTTTCATGAATCTCATGTTGGTTTTTCAATTGCATTTTTATCAAGAACAAAAGTAAGAAGAACTTCAGAAAAGTTTTGTGAATGAGGCCCAATGTGCCATGACAATTAAACAGTGCCTACATTAATTAAAAAGGGTTAGCATAAATATGGACTAAGACTTACACTATGTAATATAATCTCTGCTAGGGTCTGTTATCTTATGAACTCTAATGAAATCAATTTCTAAAAGTAGATTTAAAGGAAATTCTTTTCAGTTTCTATAAAATTAGAGCTTAATGATTTCTAAATCATTTTAAATTTATGTGGTCACCAAAGACAGTAACACCAAGCAAATGCATGCAAATCTCAAATGAAATGGAGAACATAGCCATTTTTGTTTAATAATCAAAGAGTATGTGGCAATTATTTCTTTTAAATGACACTAAAGATCACCTATTCATCTATCTTGTTCAGACAGGAAGTAGGTCAAAAACCTTTCCTCTTTATTTTCACAGGGGCAATTTCTACTATTTCTACTCCTTTTGTATTAACTTTTTGTTAATATCTATTTTTTCAAAGTAAGTTACTAAATGTGCAAACACTGCATCAATGCTCTGTGGGAAAATATTTTCAGTGTTAAATCTTCATAAAATGTCCACAGCTGAGTTTTCCCAGTTGGCCTTTTTTAAAGCAGTACACTCACTCACTCTACAATTACTCTACTGTTAATTACTATTACTATTATTGCATATGATTTTTATTCTTTAATTAGACACCGGGATAGTTGCAAGGTGAGAAAACTTGATCCTCGGCTGGCAGGAGCGCACATATGGCTCCAGAGGTGGAGGACTCAACCACTCAACAATCTTTGAACAGATCAATGTTAAAATGCATTAAGGAAACCCAACCAGCCCGAGCCTCCACGTGTTTTCTTACCAGTCAAAGGAGGGTTTCTCTCCACAGTCGAAGGCATCCTGCAGCTCTTTGACCAGGTTGGCCTGCCCTGGCAGCCTGAACAGGCCCTCCTCCCGCAGGCCCCACTGCCGAATGAAATCCACACACTGCTCCACCAGCATAGGAGCAAGCTTGTTCCCAAACCGCCGCTCATACCGTACAGTCTCCTCCAGTTTCTGACCAAAGATCCCTGAAACACAAATCACAATGTTTAACAATGAAGGATGATGTAAAAGAAAATGGTGTATTATCAAACCATGGCAATGCAACAACCAATTTCAATTTCAATTTTTAAAAGTGTGCTTTCAGTAGAGCATTTTTACAAATTTAAAAAGAGACTAAGCCAGTAACCACAGGGTGCAGTGAGTGAGTTCAACACATCAAAGGGAGCACAGCTCAGAGCAATATCTTTTTATTGAGGTTCAATAATGTTTTTTTTTATCATAGATAATTTGGTTCTCCATTTACAGCTTGAAATATGAATATTGTAATGATATCCTGCACCAACACCATTAACCCTCCCTCACATCTTATCCCCAAATAAAAAGAGCATTTTTCAAAGAATTACAAAAGCATTGGCTTACTGTCTGCAGCCTCACACACATCAAAGACAGAGGCTAAATTTATTGGCGTAATACCAAAAAGTTTTTCTCTTGATCTGTGATAAGGTCGGCTAGACAGTCCAGTCAACTAAAGAATATGTAAACCCACAAAGCCTTAGTCTGATGATCAAATCTCTAACTTCCTGCTGAGTACCTCTGGCCTTTTGTCTGTGTCAGGCGCAGTAGAAAAAGACTGATTCCCATTTGCAGGGGTCTCATGTGGACGCAATACAAGAGGGGATTAAGGCCAGCCTTCCTGAGAGATTTGGATCCGCATACTTTTCCGGTCTCCAGATACAGACAGAGGCTACTCACACACATACACACACGTGGTGCGATAAGGTGCCGAACAGTGACTGAACTGGATTGAGCTTACCAGGCTCCTTATGCTTTTAGCATTTGACACAGAGAGATTTTTTTAGCACTGATTTGGCAAATGATTAAAAAAAGAGAAACTTTTATTATTAGTTACTTATTTGAACACTCTTTGGAATTGCATCTTACAGTAATACTTTCATAAAAGTACACTGATGCATCATACTGATTCAGAATGTGGTTTTGTAGTAAACAGATGTAAACAAAAACAAAAAAACACTGACAATGTTCAACACCACCAATAAGTCAGGAGCTTCATGCACCAATACACTTTCAATAGACTGGTTAAGTGGTTATAATGATATATGTCTGCTCACTCACTACTGCAAATTATGGTGTGCTGCACTCACCCCTCTTGAAACCGACACATCTTCTAATTTTCCGGTAGAAACGTCTATTAATTAGAGTGTGATAAGACAGGGCACCAGAGGTGCAAAACTTCAAGTGTCTGTATTCTAGCATCTTGCAAAAAACAACTTCAGTCATTAAAGTTATGGCTGGTAGTTGTGACATAATCAAAGAAACAATGCAGAAATAAAGCAGATGCATCAGTCTGACAGCAGGTCAGTCAAGCTGTCTTCCATTTCCATCTCTCAGAAAAGAAAACATTTGATTAACTTGTATTGGAAAAGAAGACACCAAGCAATTCACAGCGGAGCTTGTGTTGTTTTCTCTCTCCTCTGGGTCAGTTACATCCCACTGCTCAGCCAGGCTTTAGGGACTTGTCCTCTGCAATCCTCACAGAGACCCAAAATAAGAAACATAGCAAACAGTCACGACTTCCCAAGAAATATCTAAAACTTTGTATCCATTTTCCAAGTCCCAGGGGGATCAGAGTGACAAACAGATATAAGCCGAGGTCCAGCAGAAAAAACACCTTGAACGATGGCTAATCCACACAGAGGTACAGTATCCAAACAAACAATGGAGAACAAATGAGAAAAAGGAGTGTGACTGAATGAAAACGAGGTCATCTCTCTAGACGTTCTGGTCATGAGTCTAGGAATGTTTTCCTGGGTCACATGTAACTCTGCATGTGTGGACTAGCTTAAGAGGTGTGTGTGTGTTTGTGTGTGTGCATGTGTGTGTGTGTGTGTGTGTGTGTGTGTGTGTGTGTGTGTGTATGCATGTTTACTGTTCCCACTGCCACATGGTGTCTCCACCTTTCTCCTCCTCTAACATAAGAGCGACACCTCACACCACAAGCAATCAACAGGTTCCTTCAACACTCTCAGGTTCTGTCAGCTACCCGGGCTCACTGCCACACACACACACACACACACACACACACACACACACACACACACACACACACACACACACACTCACTCCCCCCTAACCCACAGAGAAACCCAGACAAAACAGTCTTGGTGACCTTTTCCCTCTCCTTCATTAGTTCAGACATCCAAAGGCAAGGAGTGTCCGTCTCTCTCCTGTCCTCCCTCTATCCGTCCTCGGCTCTAGTTCTGCAGTGTGTTGAGGCAGATGTTCCCAAAACACGTGATGTTATGCTGTTGTTAACTTGTGTCTTACTGAAGTATGAGTTAATAATCAATAACCATGAAACAAAAACAGACTCATCTGTGTTACAGGGAGTCTTAGATTATACATTGACCCCTGGGTCTTATGGGAGTACCATGCACATGCACTAAGAGTCTTTCTGCACCAAGGGATGTTTGGAAGGACAGCAGACAGAAGGAGAGAAGATAGGGGAGAGAAAAAACAGATAGAGGGATGAAAGAAGGATAGAAAAAGAGGGAAAGAGAGGATCAGGTGGAGATATAGGAAGCAGATCACTGACCTGAGGCATTTTGTTATGACCTGATCTCTCCATTCCTCTCTGCTGGAGGAGAGCTCCACACAGCGTTCAACCGTTTCACAGGACTAACCTCAAGCTGGCCATAAGGCTCTCAGCATATTACTACTATTACATTGGAATACAAATTAGATTGGAGTTTGTTTTGGAATAAATATTTATATTTCACTGCACAAACTGTGAAGACATTGTATAACAAATGTCAGCCATAATTGGTAAATATTTGACAGTCTGGTAATGCAGGCAGATATTACATAAGGTAAATGACACAAAAGACTAGACTTTGCCTGGGACTGGTTTTGTTCTTAAATAGCTATGGTGAAGCTAAGTGGCTGTGGGTGAGTAAAAATTTCTAGGGAAAATTATATTATTCTATCACGCATGAAATAATTACTGACAGTTGCACGGAGCCTCTCAGACTGATATTCATACTCAGATAGGACCATTTAAAATGTTGAAATGAAAAATATCCTAAGATAGTTGAGTAGCTGCTCCTCTGAAACCACGTGCTCCTGCTAGTCTAGATCAAATCCCACCACAGCTTTCTCCTCTACTCTCTTTCCAACTGTCTGATTAAAGAAAAATTACTGAGGGAGAGTAGACTGCCAACTCAAGTTTTCATAAAATCCAAACACAGACATAATAAACAGAAAAAAAAGAACCTTTCCTAGCTGTCAGACAATATACTAAAAGAAAGTTGAGCTGATGGGGAGTTCGGAGCACAGAGGCAGAATGTGGAATACAGGTGATGACTGTTTATCCAATGTCCCTTGACCATCATAGTAACTCAACACCTGAACGGTGTGCCTTGATGGACAAAAATAACTTTTCTAGTCTTTCAGGCTCGTGCCCATGCTGATTTGAGGGGTAATGATAGAGGACATGTCTGGTCTGGAGACCTTTGATCCCGAGGGCAGGTGGTGTATGAAGAGGATCATGAGGAACTTTATCCTCCTTTACACAGACTGTGACACCAAGTAGAGAGCATCCAGGGACATGCCGTAATAATAAATAGAGTGTCTTGATTCATATCTTCATTCATAAACATTTAAAAGTTGTTGTTTTTTTGTTATTAAATCTTCAATTAGTTAAACATGCTATATTTTGGAATCTTCTATGATGCTTCTGACTAAATCTAATCTACCCTGACAATCTAACTTGAAAACACTGTCTTATAAAACTTATATAAAACTTGTGAAATGACCAAAGACATTAATAATTAGTGCAATATATATATAAAAAACATAGCTTTTGAATTCAGAGTTAGGCTGGTGGGATGCTAAGCTACTGTTTGTCACTTCACCAGACCCATGTGAAAAAGAAGGCAAAAGGTTAGAGAGCAACAGATAAAATAGATATTTTCACATATGAGCTGAAGAGGATATGGATTATGATAAATAAAAAGATTAAAATATATGCTACTATATGCTAGTAATTTAATTATCTTCTGTATATTCTATATGCCATTAATCCAAAATAATAGTTACAAAAGCACAAATCATAACACAAGCACTAATTACAAACCACAAATAAGTGAAAGGCTTTCCCAAATCACAAGTGAACAATTGCATATTACCATCAGTAATATCTCCAAAGATCCAGATGGAAAGGCCACAGCTGCACATTTCTCTCAGGGATCTGATTTCAGACTCTCCCTTGTCCAACTGTTAGTCCAAGCTGGTCAACAATTAATTCAACATCTCAGACAGTGTTCAGCAGAACATGACAGCAACACTATAGGGGCTCCAAGCTCTGATACCATTCTAGGTCAAACACAGGGGCTGAGTATTGGGAGCTCCCTCCCTGTCTATCAGTCTCCAGCAATTGAACAGGGCCCTGGATTTTTAATCACACCTCAGGGGCATTGACTAGCCAATAGGCTCTCAGTCTGTCTCTGCCGCTACTGCAGTATGTCAAAGGGAAGGGCTGGAATATGAGGCTTTGTGTGTGTGTTATGCATACTTGTGTGTGTGTGTGTGTGTGTGTGTGTGTGTGTGTGTGTGTGTGTGACAGAGAGAGCTCTGCTCCACTCCAGCATGGAGCCACCTTTCTTGTGGCATCTTTGACAAATGACTCGTCCTTTTGAAAAGCAGTCAACTGCAATAGACATCAAACTCCCTGCACTGAAAACAGAGGGGCCAACTCAGCCTCATCTATTCACCGTACCACTGAGAACTGTCCCGCATTGCCTGTCCAGTTACAAACGCTGGACTTGTGCCCCGCTCACACACAATACAGGCCAATGTCGGCCAGTGCAGTCAATAACATGCCACAGGAGCCCAGCGGGAGACACAGTAATCAGCACATCGATGCCGCGGAAGTCAGAAACAAGTGAATGAGAACAATTACAACATAATGAACTAACAAATAATGGACATACATTATGGTCAATGATAGACAGAGCTGCAACTGATGATGAATTACATAAGAATTTTAAACATACTGACATTTATACTGAACAGACCACACAAATCTATACTTCCTTGCTATTAACATCTTAAAAATCATCATATTGTATCCAACAGAAAATCCTATGTTTTGTTGATCAAACATACAGTATGTTGTCTGTATACTGACCTCCACCAAAGGGTGCCCATATGACCCTGCGGATGGTTTTCACCCAATCCTCCATGTCATTCTGGGTGCTGGCCATAAGAAGGTAGGTCTCATGGTTGGCTGTCATCCGCTCCCTGTCTCCCCCTGTTGAAATATTTGGTAGAGATAAAAATGCACATGAGTATACAGAAGCCAAATTTCACTCTCCTTTCAAGGATTAATGCAGAATCATACCATCCAACAGTGTTCTGGATGGACAACAAAATATGTAAATGTGAGAGGAAATACATTTAAACTGACTCCAGTGCAACTTGTTTACTGATGCTGTCGCTTTAATCTCTTAACAAACAGGAACCGTATCACAGGATGTCTGTAGCCAAAAGCTCTAACACATAACACACAGAGGGATATTTATTGTATAAAGTCATTCAGGCAGTGACTAAAGGACTATCCACACACACAGAGAGAGAGAGAGAGAGAGTGACTAAAGGACTATCCCCCCATATCCACACACACACAGACACAGAGAGAGAGCGAGAGAGAGAGAGAGAGATTTTTTTTAGATTTAAACTAGATTAATTTATTCAAAATGTACAGGATTGAACATACAAGGCGTAGCTCAGAGCCATGTCTGACCTCCTGACACCCAACACATTAATGACATCAAATGTGTGGTAATTTTGCCCTTTTAACTCAGTTGTAGTAATACATCAAAGTAAATGTTTATATCTGAGGGCATACATTGATATTCCATTAGGTCCAGGCTCAGCTATCCTGGTTAGGCTATGGATAATGGCCACAAGCACTCTGCTGACACTTGACACCGGATGGGTCGGGGCATGGGGTCAAGGCCTGAATCACATATCCAATCTGGTTGCAATGACATCGCTGTTATTACCATGACAACAGAACCACACTTCCAAAGCTCTCTTTCAGCCTTATTAACATGGAACGCACAAACAAGGAATAACTTAAAGCATTTCATATTTATCCACCTAGTCGACTGTGGGAAGAGGAAAGTAACTATTAACCGAAAAATGGTGCGACACATATTCATGGATTTCTTGCTCTCTGCACTTCGACACAACCTCCAGGGATCCTGCTCCAGCCTTTCCATTGATTGCATCCCAAGATGAGATCCGCTTGTCAACTAAAAACGGTATTTATAGACTACAGCACAAGATGACAGATAGTTGCAGGCAGGGTAAGGGCTCAGGTTTAGTGCTCTTAACTCCAAATGAGCTCAAACAAAAATGGATATTCTCCCTCAAAATAGTTTTCGAATATGTAGCATTAGTTGCTTAAAAGTTTGAGAAGAGTGTTTTCCCCAGTCAGAATCCCCAAAAGGTTCATGCGAGGGTTTGTGGTGGTGAGAAGAGACTCACTATAGGGCCCTTAGTAAGATGGTGTGTGTTTACAGACCATCTGTTGCAGCATATACACACACACACACACACACAGTACAGGTAAACAAGACACAGATGCAGGATAAGCAGATCGTTCCAAAGGAAAATGAGCAGCAGAGCAGCCGTTCAATTCACTTTCAATCCAATAAACCCAGGAAGTGGATTTTCTTTAGAATTCAAACAGCAGAAGAAGATTGAAGATTCAATTTACATTTTGATTTGTGTGCAATGGAAGTGCATTGACCCCAAAACCTGGCAAGCCGGACAGTTCAGAAGAACGGTGAATGAGTTATGGGATAAGAACTGGTGTGTTTTTTGGGGTGGCAGAGAGGCCTGGCGGTCAGAGACCCAACAGCTATATTTGGAGTTAAACTCTGACGGTGAGATGGACGCTCCCTGTCAGTCTTGATGAGATCTCGTTAGCAGGCAGCAGATGCCAGTGTTCGTCCTGTGAGGTATGCAGCATGTTCAGAATGTTTAGTATCCTCTAAGCTCCATTCACAAACACAGCCACATCCAGAGTAAACTCTGTGACAATGATGAACCTAATTGCAGCCATATGCCACAGTCTCACAAAACTGTGAACTGCACTGCCTGACAGAATACCATCGCACAGAAAGCGTTAAAGGTGATGAGTCAGTGATGATTTCAGATACTGAGGATCAAAATGTTCTTGATAGATTTGAAAAGTAATTTCCTCTCTTGAATTGTTGATGAGGATCTCAGCACCAGTAACTGCTGCACTGTGCACTAATGCCCAGAGGTTACAGCTCATGAAACAGGCAAAATTAATTATCTTGTCTGTTTCATTTAGCCAGCTGCTACTTTTAAGAATCCAACTCATAACAAACTGTCCTAGTCTAATATGATATGCTTGAGCCCTGCGATGAACAGGTACCCATTTAGTTTGTGTATATGTGTGTATGACAACAATAATAGCAATAATAATAACATCACTTATCAAAATATGTTGAAACAAAAATGTAAACAATGTAAACTCAATCTTGCTTCCCAGACACTATCATAACACTAATATAATTTGTATTTGCCTATATTATATGTATGTGTACATATATATATATATATATATATATATACACATATATACACATCTCAACACAAATTCACTATAGCTGTACTTATGGATTATAATGAATCCATCGTGAACCTGGAATTTTTCATTGATAGTGAAACAGTGAAGTTTGCTGTTCAAATGTAAAGATTCCAATTTTTGCCCTGTTTTAAAAAGTCAGATGTTTCATGCTACTGTAAAAAGACATGGTGATTGCTTATATGGCTTTCAAATATCCAAATATCATTATTGCTAATGAATCCAGTATAGATGGGACCTGCTTATCCATCCATCCATCCATCCACCAGCTTTGTCCCTGTAGTAACAGTAGGCTAAGTAAAGACTAAGCCTGTGCATGGAGGCTAGAAAATATCCATTGAGATATTAAAGTTCTGACCTATGTGTCCAGGAAACAAGCCCTACATGTTATTAGTAAAGACCAGTGCCCCCAGAGCCCCATTCATCTTCAGGTGAGTCATTATCTGTTCTTGGTAAGTCCATGATGGGCCACTAACCCCAGCTGCTATTGACTTCCACTCAGAACCACACTAATTACTCCCCACATAGACTAGACAGAATTGATTGACTTTGTCAATTCGCCTGAGATATAATAACAACTGCCCTTCTTGTCCTTGAATATGCAAGCCAACAGTTGTGTTATGACTGTATTAAACTTAGCAAATTAATATCACTAATATTTAGATAAACAAACCCAGTAGCCTACTCTGTTTGCATATCGGGATTGGTGGTGCAGCATGTAGGCTATAACAAGATTAATTACAGAAACGTAAAGAATGAGGCAGCTTCCACGCACTTCTAATTGCTGTGATCACATCCACGTAGGTTAGGTTATTTCATGTTCCAAAATCGTTCCTTTCAAACCCGCTACCACAGGCTAGTCCAAGTTATAGGCTAATACGCTTTGTGCAGCTTGACCAACTGGACGCTGTTATTCCTCTCTGCGATTCCACTTGTACCGAAGCCGAATTTGACGAAATGTATTATTCTGGGATGCGCAACAGATTTTCAGTGAAGTTATTTGTCAACAAAACAAGTAACGAAATACATGCACTAACCGGTTAACCTGCAGGTCAGATGTATTCGCACACGTGAGTCTTTGCCATCTGGTGTAAAAAGCTGCGTCGCTCCAAAACAGCCCGCTCGTGAGAGAGCGCTTCAGATTTGGGCTATCAACACACAGTCTCCGTGCAACACGCTCCACACACCGGCTGACAGACAATGGATTTAAACGCTCCCTTTTCATCACGGAGGGGTGTGCACAGAGAGGGGGGGAGGGAGGGAGAGAGAGAGAGAGAGAGAGAGAGAGAGAGAGAGAGAGAGAGACACTAGTCCCATAAATATAGAAAGCCTAGTCACTATACCTACTCACTGTGCAATGAAGGTTCTCTATTGAAAACACAGTACGCTTCATTCTTCATTCATTCATTTTTGAATTGAATTGAATGGAGAAAGTGAGAGAGAAAGAAGAAGAAGAAGAAGAAGAAGAAGAAGAGAGAGAGAGAGAGAGAGAGAGAGAGAGAGAGAGAGAGAGATAGATAGATAGAGATAGATTCATCAGCTGAGGAAACCTATTGTCTTTGTTTAGCTGCAACAAAGGATTTCTTAATTTACCATGCCGCCACACGTGCAGACTATTTTTGTAAAAAATCTATCAGGCTGTGCATGGGAAAATGTACTTTGTGAGGTAGTTTATGTTTTTATGTATTTGACTAAAAAGGCTTTATGACTAAATCTGATGAGAAAATATCCTAGCACACATAACAACACACAATATCTCCACATGCACGTACACACAGGGTTGTGGAGGCAGAAACAACCATTCACACAACTCTTGGATCACTGGATGCTTTTGGTGGAAGCGTTCTATTACTCAACTGTGAGTCTGACGCTCCAGAAGAATATCCGTCTCTCCTCCTGCCGCTGACCCCTGCTGTGGGCCTTTCAGCTAGCTCATCAAGGGTTCAGTAAAGTCGACGCATCATCACCATTATATACAGCATTGTATACAGAGTGAAGCGTCTGACTGAGCCAGAAACGGCTGACTCAGCCACCTATTTTATTAATATACACTGGAGAGGAACACTGAAGGTGGATTCCATAGGGACACCAATTTGTCGCATGGGATGAACATCTGTGTGGATTTAACTAGAAAGATATTGACATCTCAAGTCACTTTATTTACATGGTCTCAGGCCAATTTGGTTTAAAACCTGCCTGACAGCGTTATTTGCATTGATTGTCATGCAAACATATTGTGATTCCCTGGTGTCCCTTTGAATGCTTTTGTCCACATTTAAAATCAAACCACCCTACAGTGTCTCTGTCTCCATGACTCCTACAGAAGACAGCATTTCCTTTTCTGAAACAGCAGTTGCGAAGCTGTTAAACAGGCGTGCAACAGGATTATACAGCATACCATCGCTGTTACAACACAGTACTGTCCTTCCTGCCATTTCCTGTTGATAGTCCACTTTCTTCCACAGTGGCTGAGTTGGGCGCATGGTTTATAAACCAGGGTCAGATGTCAAACTCACTTAGCACATGGATAGCTTCCTGGATAAAACCTCAGATTGAGGTTTATATGAGTCATTACAAAGGTTTGTTCGACATCACCATTTCTTCAGGGGCTCTAGGGGACTTGAGCCAATATATTTGTTATCTGCTTTCTATATAGTCATACTTTGAAAAACTCATTTCAACATATCGTATAATAGGCATCTGAGCATCTAAAATAAAAACTGCCAGTTTCATTTTTTGTGGGAGCAGTGGATAACTGTTCTCTGAAGCCCTTCTGTATTATTATTGTTATTTATCTGGTGCAGAGATAGTGACAGAGTACATTTGTATGTCGCCTGTCTGTTGAAACAAGAGAAAACATCAGGAGCAGCAGCAGGATGGGCATCCATTCCCAGGCTGTTTGAAATGGCAGATCATTTGAATAATGAGCCTAACCCAGATACAGTACAGGACCATAATAGCTCAGAAGCTAACAACAGTACACAGAAGAGGATGACAAAGGGCTAATACTTTCTGTCTTGATATGGAGATCCAGATAGTTACTTGTTGTCTGGCGGAGGCTGCCTGCCATGCGCTGAAGAATAAGGAGTTGTTTACAGTAAACATATCGGTCAGCCTTTCAGCCGAGTGGTTCCCCATGCAATCGCTGCCACATTGAAGCAGTTAGATTACCCATCAGAAACAGCTGCGAGAACACAATGACTACAAACAATAGGTGGAAACTTGAGCAATGCGGCATTGATGTGTAATGCAGAGGTGATACGAAACTTGAAAAGACTGATTCAAATAGTTGTCTTTTATATGGGCCAAGTAAAACCAATCATTCATATGTTATCAATGAATTTTGAAACTTGTCTATTAAACATTTTTTTAAATTATTTATTTTTATAAACTAAGATAAAGTTCACATATATTACAGTATAATATCTTTTGGCCTTTTGCCGTTTTCATTTCCGGAAAAAATAATTGATGGCTTATCTCCCTGCCTTGCAGAGAACATGTTGAATTGATGCAGCCTGTGTTTCAATAATTTGCATTAATAATAGATATTATATAATAACAACAGTTTTAATAATAGATGGAGCATCACTTATTAAAGGCCTATAAAGGCATCCTAACTCAAGAGGCTACCGGACAGACTGGGTGATATATCAAATTATTGCCTAAGGATTATGATAATTTGAATACAAATTTGCTGCCTGTCCCCACACTCAAACCTCAATGTCTTGGTCAAACGTCCTTTTTAAATTCGATAAGAACTAAAGCACATAACAAAACCTAGGTCTAGGAGCTGCAAATTAATGAGTAGGCAGTGTATGAATGAAATAGGTGCTATATAGAAAAACTTTGATCCAACTAAGCCTACAGTGTTGCAAACACATATGCAAACTTGGCAACGGTGATTTGTCTAAGTTTTCTTCTAAAGAACCTCCTTTTGGCCAGATGCCTCCATGATTGTTTAGGGTGCTAGTGCCAATTGTTTGCCCAAATTACAAACTTCAGGCATTCCCAGATACCACAGCATTGTCTCCTGACCTCTCCAGACAAGTAAAGGTCAATCAGTGACTCGACCCCAGGCCAAAACCACAATCGGAGCCGAAGAGGAAACCAAAGCCCACATCCCTGTGAAGAACAAACATTAGTTTTTCAATCCCCGATCTGCAGCTTTTACAGCCAAGTCAAGACAAATATGATAAGGGATCACATAATTCTTCAATGAGATTTTAGTCACTAAGTATTAACTCCTGAAAGATAAGAACATTTAGATGACTGCAGGCTCCCTTTGGGCAGATTCTTTACTAGCCTTAGGTGTGGCTAGGCTGTCTTCACGCCACCACCCACTTCTCCAGCTGCTCATGCCAAGGCTGCTGCCGTGTCTCAAAGAAACCTTCGATCACAGCCTCTTAAATGAGACCAATCCTGCCAGAGACAGTTGAGGATCTTCCCCACGGCACCGCTGTATCTGAAGAGACGACCGTGACAGCTGTCACAATTCCCCTGATTCACCATGCTTTGGCACAGCGCTGAAAAGTTTTAAACTCAGGGGGAGCTCTTGTCAACTTTAGAGAGGCATGCAGTCTCATACTTCAGAGGACAGCTGACATGAAAGTAGGCACACAGACTTCATGAAAAAGATGGGGAAAAAAGAAAAGGTCACATCCTTTGGCAAGAACTTTCAGTTCTGATTCTATTGGCAATATTCTCTGCAATAGAATAACATATTGAGTGAACTATATCACCCAGTAGTGTGACAATTCAATTTTATACTAACTTCACCCACTCACATACTGCTGTACTACAGATGCTACAGAACAAAAACATAGTATGTGGTTGTTAGAATCCACAGTAAAAGTGGAAGGCTTGGTGATGTGCTCAGAAGCTGTTGACCTCAGTTCAGATGTGATACAGTACAGCACTGGACTGGTGACCCTTAAACTAGATTGAACACAGGAAATACAGTGCTAAAATCAGCTGCATGCTATAATGGCGTACCTCTGAAATAATTGCATATTGTCAAACTGAATCATGTAGCATGTATCAATAAAAAGCCTGCATCATTTGAACTTATTGGAAGCTTTTACATTAATTTTAGTACTCTCTGGCTGCGTTCGGAATGGTTCACTCATTCCCTCACTCACTATTCCCCATGTAGTGTTTATCATATAGTGAACTATATGGGCAACGACCAAACGAAATTTCGGACACTACAGTAAATATAATGGCGTCAAAAAAATGCGCTGGATATTCGTGTGACGCACCGGGATGCGCCCAGCATCACGTAAATAAACCAAGCATCATGACAGCAGGTTGAAATGGACTCAGGTCGTATTGATTTTGACAAGTTTTCAGCATTAAATTACAAATAAATTGTTGAAATTCTAACCATGTGCAAGTGTGGTTTTGTCAACTTTGGTGCTGTCTGCTAATGGCAGCGAGCTGTTTTGGTTTGGTAAACAAGCTTGTGAGCTAATGACTAGCAGAAGCTTTCATATCACCTCCTGTCCTGTATTGGTGGATAAAGTAGTTAGCTGACCTGTAACGATGATTCCTACAGTGTTGCTGCTCTTGGTTCAAAACGGAGGAAACTCGAATGAGGTGTCTAATACGTCTTTTGTTGATTTGCTAATGCTGTCAACCGGTAAATAGACCAGTTTCTATTAGCTAACATGTTAGCTAGCTGTTTCTTCTTCTTCGGTAAGACACGATCACATTGCATTGTGGTATACAGGAGAAATTGTAGGGTACACTGTCTGTTCACTACAATTTGTAGTGCATTGTGGGTATCTTATAGTGGACTATTTAGTGAATCAAATTAACCGTTGAGAATTCGGACACTAGTAGAAAATGGCGGATACACTATATAGTGCACTATTTCTGTAATAGGGAACGGTTTCGAACAGAGCATCTGTGTGTATGTCATAATTACCATCCCGGTTTGGTTGAGTGCACACAGCTAGCAGCCATTCCTTCCACTTGTGACCACTGGCCTTAATAAGTGGCCAGACACAGCAACAGACTAGTCTCTAACTAATGGCTCAAAACAGGTGGGAGACAACAAAGGCTCCCACTGTGCTGTAGTTGCTCACAAATACCTGGAACCCCCATACACTCCACTTTGACCTGTAACGGCAGGTATTTCCAGAAAAATGCCTCCATTCTACAGTATGTAGACAGTTCAGTATAAAGAGAGCATGATGTCAATGTTTTGCTTTTGTGCGACTTAACAGTATGAAACAGCAAGCATGAAAAAAAGATTCTGTGTAGGCCTATTTCAAAATGGAATAGAATCTGTGGGAGACGTGTTCTGGAAATGTAAATTCCTTGCAGACTTTGTGCTGCTTGCCAAGTATGGAGGAAGCAGCCGCCACTGGCCCGGAAAAGAGACAACTCAGATATTGGCTCAGCTTGCTTTGAATGACTAAAATATATGTCATGTTTCTTCAGGTGTGTGTGTGTATGTGTGTGTGTGCAGTGGGAGAGAGAGTGAATGCATCACTGTGTCTGTAAAAGTGCTCTCTCTTCTCCCCTGGCTGGGAGCGCTCTTGTTTGCATGCAAGCAGGGACAAGTTGAGATTCAATATTGTGTCTAATGATAGTCTGGGAACTTCTCAGAAGTCCACACATCATAAATACCTCCAACAGTACAGGAAGGCACTCACTGAGATTCACAGGTTATTCACCACTGTAGAAAGTAACAAGGGGCATACAGACAACATCTGCACCCATACTACACAGCTAAATGCTTCGGTAACAAGGGTAAAAAGTTGAAAGAAAATCTAGCCTTATTTTCTTTTTTTGTCTTGGGTTTACTAATGACAGCACACAAGCTGAGTCTATTTCATTCATGGATACTATCACTCTACCTTCATATCATGTAATCCTACAGCACAGGACAGCTGTTACAGCAAAGCAGTCTACAGTATGTTCAGCATATTGAAGAGAATGGCTGTGCACGTCCAGAGAAATACATTTACCAAGTCTAGAGAGCAGACTGTACATGATCAGCCAGCAGCAGGCTCAAAATAGCCACTCTTTACCTGGGTGTGAAGATAGTAAATCTGATAATCCATACTGTGGTAAAAATTGAACCGCCTGATGAACCACCTCCATGCTCCCTCCACACTCCTCACTCACTGGCAATCCAGAAAAGAAGCTTCCTGAGTTTGTTCCAAAGTCCTGGACGCTTGGGTTAACTGGAGGACTAGAGTGTCTGACTCTGGAGCTACTCCACCAGTTTGTGGCCTGGCTCAGAATGAGTGAGTGAGCACAGCTGAGAGGGTGTGAAAGAGAAAGGGAAGGAGGGGAGTTGAGGATTCAAGAGGGGGTTGGGGAGTACACACATACACACACACACACACACACACGCACACACACTCTCTTAAGCACTGTAATGGGAACAATAGGCAGATCTCTCAGTCCGAGGGCTTGGCTTGGTTTGACACCAGGGCATGACCCCATAAGCAAACAGGGAGTCTCTCATTCAGACTGCAATGCTTTGTTGACATAGTAGTATTAATATTAGTATTACTACGTAGATGCTAAATACATAGTTCTTCACATTCAAATCCTCCATGCTAGTCTGTATTGTAACAGCACTGAAAAAAAGGAATGAAGCAGAGAAAGAACAAACTAGATTCTTTTATATCCGATTTAGAAAGAAGAAAGAGAGGGAAAGAAAGAGGGAAATAAAGAGAGAGAGAGAGAGAGAAAGAGAGAGAGAGAGAGAGAGAGAGAGAGAGAGAGAGAAAGAGAGAGAGAGAGAGAGAGAGAGAGGAAGCCAAGGGTCTACTGGACTAATTATCAGGGAGGAAGGAGACAGATGACTTTGCTGACTGATGAAAAGCATAAATGCCTTTATAAGCATGCGAGACAGTTATTTGTTTTGCAGTTACTTATGCCTCCACAACCCTGTGTGTGTGTGTGCGTGTGTGTGTGCGTGTTTGAGACAAATTCACACAATGAATTTACAATGACTACAACAATAAGGGGATACAGATCCTATGTATGATCCTATAATAAAATAAAAAATTAAAAAAATAGCCTACTATCCTTTTTTGTAAAACTGACACTGACTATATTGTCTTATCACCTGCATTTTCTGATGCTTGATAATGTAAAAGAGACACTTGGTTACAATCTTAGTTTGACCTCCTGATATGATGATGTTGAATGATAGTAAATCTATACCTTAGTGTTATTCAGTGTTATCCAAGAGGGCGTAACAATCATTGTAACTGGCACATTTACCATGTTGTGCAGACTCCAAACAAGCAATGTATGGGCAGAGTTTCTCTGCCACAGACAATGGTTGAACTGCATGCAGTCTAACAATGTACCAGGTGTAGATTTAGCTCCTGTTTCTGGGGCCATATCTTCCCATGTATCTACACTAGGTGTCCTGTTTCACTTGCCCCCCAGTAAGGTAGAGGTAGCTAAATGAGTGGATATAAGGTCTTCTAAGTGTCCTGGTGTTCCTTGCCTGCCAATAGACAAAATAAATGGAGACACATAAACATTAGCCTCCACCTGAGTCCCTGAAGACTTTGTCTCATAGAGAACATAGACTCCATAGTGTTCCTATGCTATCCAATACCATCTGATGCTGAAAGAGCTACAAAGTGAATAGCAAAGGTTAGGTCAAAGGGGACTAGGAGTGTTTGGCTCTCCTGTCCCTCCCGGGCCCCCAAAGGGAGGTAGGAAATAATGACATCAGATAATGGAGAACAATGGCCAGGTCCACCTCATGTTCTTTGGTGCTGACAGGCAAACATGATACCTACCTGGGTTCTGTGGCAGGAAAAGTTAGGATGGTAAAGCCAGATGGTGTGCCACGGCAATGCAGGGAAATAAAAATCAATGTGGTGAAGCAATGATAATGCTCTCATATTATATTTATATAGTTGACTGACATGAACATAAATACATTCAGTGTAACCTTTTACCTAAATCTTTTCTTATCTCTGATATTTTCATTTGTTTCTAATTTGGGAAACTCTTTAAATTCTGCTTGGCACAAACTAGTGATTCAGTCTCTATGCACACCACAAGGTGTCCTTAATATTTTACTCCACTGTGCCTACACAAGCTTGATAGGGAGTGAACTCCACTGGTCAAAGACAGCTGTTGAATAGTATGAGTGAGCACAGTAGAGTTGTCAGGAAGACAGTTAGTGAAGTGATGGGTCAGTTCGTTCAGAGAGGTCACTGGGCTGTCAAAGAGCCAAGTGTCTCTGTTCTGATTTCATGCCAACTAAATAAAGAGCTATGTCTGTGTGTCCTGCCAGGGCTGCTGTAAATATACCATTATGTAAGGGGAATCAATTTCAACTTTAGGAAAAGGAAACATGGCTCAGACTTCACTTAGGTACAGAACTTGTGTTGGAAAATAAATTGAGTGATAATTGAAAAGACTGAAGACTAAAAACAGAACTAAAAGTGAGTGGTGCAGTGTCCAATAATACCTACAAAATGAATCATAAATGACATGAGCTTATGGAAGGTCTCAGCCATTGGCAAGAAACCACCAACATTCTGTTCAAGCTAATTTTATTTGTGGTGACGTGCCATATAACTTAGAGATTCATTCAAGATTCATTCCAAACATCACAAAACTATGTCTCACAAACGCTTTGAGGTTTGTCCAAATGCCAAAATCCTTAGGAGCACCCCATTAAGACCACTGACAGCTTCATTGGCTACTGACTGGGGATTAATATCTCATTGAAATGTTAGGAGTGTTGACTTTTTGTGAGGGGCTGGCAGCTGTTGTCACTTGAACACTCGCACGCAATGTTGGTCCTGCTGTTGTGCTACAGCAAAGTATGGGAGGCTGAAACATCACATCAGTGATTGCCGACAGGCTTATGATACATCACAGGGATTAACCTAGACTGGCTCTACAGGAGATCTTTCTAAAGTCAACATGACACTAGGATTGATACCCTTTTAACACTGTAATGTCACCATATACTTGCTCCGCTCAATGCCAGATAATTCATGTTTATAGTGTTTCATGCACAGCGACAGGTCCTATATAGGATCTATAATCAGAATAGACACAGACACACATACACATATGCAAATACACACACACACACTTCAAATTATTTGGTGGAGTTAAAGGGTCCTGACAACCAGTCATAGAGTGCTTTTATATTCATCCCTGTGCTTACATGCATCTGTGCGTTGTGTGTGATGTATTCCGTGTGTGTGTGTGTGTGTGTGCAAATATATGTATCTGTACAGTTATGTAAACATACGTATCTCTCTATGACAGATCACCAATTTGACAAGTGTATCGTACAACCCATTGCTTCAAGACTGTAAATCCTTATGGTCTACATGCCAGGGATTCATACTTGGTTTGCACTCGGTGACCCCAAAAAAGGTTCGTTCTAAACCCAAAAAGTTTTTTGATTTAGGTACAGGGAGTACAGTGTCAAAGCTAAGCTACATACACAGAGACAGACACAGACACAGACACACACACACACACACACACACACACACACACACACACACACACACACACACACACACACACACACACACACGCTACTGCTGAACCCATTTTCATTTTCTGTAGGAAATCTTGGATGTTTTGAAAAGGCTTATAGAATTTTGGCTCTGAAAATAAAAAAACGGTAGGGGTCAGATTGTGTTTTCAAGTGGCTGGGAGGGAGGGGGAACAGAGTGGAGGCTCCTGAGATTTGATGAGAAATCTCAGATCATATTGGCTGCTCTAACAGGTCATTATTTACGATCTCATGTGCCAAATATTCCTTCTGTCTATATGGATGTGAGGAGTCTTTGAACAGACGTTTATTTTCTTAAGGTTAATATAATATTTCGGCAGAAAAAAAAAATCCAAGCCACTCTTCCCATACAAAAACTAAAAAGCCTTTATTATTTATTGGCTAATGTATACCATACACATGTTAAAACTGTTTAGAAAGTACCAACGTGTTATTTAGTTTTTATTTCCATTTAATTTCACGCCTATAGCTATGACTATAGCTGGTGGCAGCATCTTGCTTTGGTTTTAATGTTGGCTTGACTGGGTTGTGACCGACAAAGGCGGGCCCTAACGTAACCGCCAACAACATCAGCTATTTGTTGAAATTTTTATTTTGAAGAGAAAATTGGACACATAGTGACCTGAAAGCGGTATCTTGTATCTTCTTGTTTACAAACAGAAGGCAGAAGTAAGACCCCCCCTCCTGTCTTGTCTTGGCTCTCGCGGTGTTCTCAAATGCGCGCATTAATATGAAGCGGTGAACAGAACTTCTTTCAAAATGTAAAGGTTTATAGCCTGATATTAGCATTCTGGTTCAACTTTGCAAAACACGATTGTTGGTCGTGCACAGTGATGGATTACCTTTACCGATCAAATTAGACGCCTCAGAAGTTTTGGAATTGAATGGGAAACTGAGAGGTAAGGCAAAACTGATTAAAATATTTAATCGTGGCACATGCATCTAAAATCAGAATCATCATTAAAGGGATGGAAAATGTAAAAAAAAAATGTTAAAAAAAAAAGACAAAAAATCCCATATTGATTAATTCACAAAGAGTAGACCGAGACAAACATCCTCAGAGTCACAGAAGGAAGTGAACATCCCATCATCTACACAATGACTGAAACAAGGAGTGGGCTTGACAAAGCACCTGTTGCTCAACTCACTAATACCTTCTAATACCACCTTTCAGCACTGATGAGGGCTTGAGACGCACACCTGCACTCCCCACAGCCAAAATTGGTAGGTTGAGTCAGCCTGGCCTTTGGAAAAGCCCTTTGAACTTTCAGACAGGGCTGCAGAAATCTGACTTCTGATTTATTAAGACCAATGGAGGCATAGCAACCTGTTCCTTCTCTATTTCCAGATGAGATCTTGAATGAGAACTGACAATGAAGGGTGCTTTCATCAAACTGTGAGCTATAGACATGCTGTCAGTCAAAACCTTTGGCCAGAGAGCTAAAGAAAAATGAAGAAAAAATAAATGTTGACTGTTGTATATGAAGAAAAATGCATTTCATGCTTTTCAATTCAACTGAAGTAATTTCACTGTAAAATGAATTAATTCTGGCTATGTGTCTTTGTAAGCATAAATCAACATTTTCATTTGGAAGATTGCTTCAGGAGATTGAACGTCCTGTCAAAGGTGAACATATTGTTATAGAGTACAGATAAATACAGTACAGATAAATCTAACATTCATCAATCATCCCTTTGTAAGAGCATTTCCCTCCACATTCATTTTTCTACATATTGACTGATGGGGTGGTATACTGAATATGAATGACATCATTTTTGGCGCACAAATAAGGAACATTTTAATTGTCACTGAGTGTAAGCATACGTGTGTCACATGTCACGTGTGTTAGTGTAAACACGTGCATGTGCATGTCTTGTGCCAGCATTTTTTTTCTTTTCGTTTCTGTTGTGTGTGTGTTTGTGTGTGCATTTGTGTGTGATGGCCTATTACTCAGAGGGATGCACCACAAAACCCCCTGTTGACTTGCTGCCCAATTATTTGGACAGCCAATGGACAGCGTCCATCAGCTTCGGCAAGATAAGCGTGTTTTGGTTTGGCCATCGCAGCAGTCCTGTCTGCCTTGCCGCTCCACATCCTCGTTGTTTTCTCTGACAAAGCTGGCCAAAGCACTGTCCGCCTGAGAGGGGTGCAGTGCAGGGAGAGTGCGGGCAAACTGGGTCAAAGAAAAAGATGGGTGGTGATCTAAGTGGAGAGACAGAGAAATGCTGACAATGAGGTTGGCTCTTTGTGTGTTTGTGTATGTGTGTCTTTGTGTGTATGTGTTGCTGATCTTCTATTGATATTACCACTTATAATCTGTGGTGGGTCAACTCTCTAGGTTCAAACCTATAGTATAAAATCTAAATAAAAGTAGCTTTCAAAAATAATGAGGGACATTGCTTGGCACCACCACTGTGCACCATGCATGCATTCTGTACCTTGTGAAACCAGTATACTGCTGCTGTGCAGTATAATAAAGCATCTGCTGTATTCTATCCCTGAGTTTATTTAGATAGTGTTGACGTCAGCCCTTGGTAGCAAAAGTGCATTAGCCAGGCAGCATTTAGAGATTGAAGTGGTCTTTAGTATTGCCCCATTTGACCTTGTGACCCCCATCATACTCGCTCACTTCCACAGTGCAATCTTAGCTGTGAGGTTACCCTGTGGTAGAAAAGCACAGATGTGGAACACCCAACACACCTCTCCCACCTCCTACTTCATTCTTCTTTTCTTCTCCCTTTTCCCCTTTCACTCATCTCCAAATCTCATTTATGCTCTCTTTATGCTCCTTGGCTCCAATACCAATTAATGACATATCACCTTGTCCCCATCATCCATTCACTCTTGCTCCCACCCTCTTCCTCTCCCCTCTGTTGCTTTAGATTTCTGCAGGAGAATATCTTTACTAGGATGGATTTACAGGCGGAGTGGGAGCTGTGAATTCAGTAGCCTGTTATCTGCCTGAAGGAGCAAAGTGAAATTTGAGCCAGCTATGAGAATATTCTCTTACAAAGCATGATGGTCTGACAAGATTTTTTCAGCTACATATTATGGCGGTGTAATATTCCAAACGTGTCTGGGTGGCAAGTTGAACCACAAAGTTGCTCAGAACCTTATGGTTATATTCTGTACATTCTGACAGTCAGGTTTTACATTGAAATTAGTTGCATTTCTATGAGTGTAATGTGTAATGTAATGTGTAATATATTATTGAAATGTTGTCACATAGCAATATAAATTGAGTGGTGTATAATATAAGTAGAAATGGAATAGCTATCGCTGAAAGTATTCTTTTGCTAGCACTCACTCATTTTATGGTCATAGAAATACTGTAAGCACTAAGTCCCAGACCTTTGCGCTCCCTATTTGTTGCTCGCAATTTTTGGTGATGAAACGTACTCTACATTCACACTCGTTGTAAGTTGCTCTGGATAACAGCGTCAGCTAAATGCTTGTAAATGAAAATGTGGTCATTCTCTTGTAGCAATGAAGTAATTTCTGTATTGGTATATAGAAAATTAAGATGCGACATGCACAACATGAAGAAGACCTCTAAATAATAATTGATATCAATCACTGACTAGCCTTATCCATGTAAAGTAATCAAAGCCATCATCCTGCCAGTGTCCATGCAGTGCTCTTCAGTACAGCCCTTCTGTAAAAATATTATTATTGGTGTTACTGCTGATTGAATATATTGTTATAACAGAAAAAATAGAATTCCATTATTCATGGAACGTCTTTGAAAATGTCAGAATACTGAATAGTAGACAAACACTGAGGGGCATTATCACCACCACAGCTGGGAAGGCAGGAACGCAAGCATCATAAACTCCTCATCTGACATCACAGCTGCAATAAACATTATCTATGAGCCGTAACTTTTAAAACACCCATTTGCTGACATGATAAACAGACATCAGCATATGGAAAAGAAAGTGTCTCCCTGTCAGAACAATGAGTACAATGCAACCGAACTGCAAGTAGCTTTGTGTCTTAAGTTTAAGATGAGGGAATGAGAAGCTGTTTGATCACATCAACAGTTTGAGAAACAAAAGAAACAATAGGCAGTGCAATCTTAAGTCTAATAATGACCGCAATGGGACATAGTCCAAACCAAATGCAAACCTGTTAGTATTTAATACTAATATGTAAAGACACAGACCTGGGTTGGAGTTAAGATCCATGGGGTGCAGAAGGAGACTGTCCCCCTCTCGGCTGGAGGTGGAGGGAGCAAAAGCCGTGCTGTTGCTGCTGACTGTAGCCGCCCCGATGCCACTTCTTCATCTGATCTCGTCCTATGTCACTCAGAGATAGCCTCTTCTCCCTCTGCTACACACACCACTGCAGCTACTACTACCCTTCCTATTCTCTCCCTTCTTCCCTCCGTTCTCGGCCTCCTCCTCTTCATATAATTCCTCTGCCTTCACCTTCACTGGTCGGTAAACTTCATCTTGTTAAGTCAAAGGCAGGTCAGTGCGACACGCTGATCAGCAGCATTTACACAAGGTCACGGCGAGGCTAGTGCTGCCCGTCTGTCTGCCTTTCAGGGAGCCTTTCTTCTACATATACCTCTTGCAAGGGAGCTGAGTGAGCAGAAGAGGTGTAAGACACTCACATGGGAGAGCCGTGGAACTGGGCCGGGTGGGACAGCAAGCCCTTAAGGCAAGAAGGTCTGTCTGTGCTTCTCTGTAGGAAGTAAGGGAGGGGGGGGGGGGGGCATCGTAAATCAAGCAGCCCGCCCCAAAGTGGGGACCAGTAAATCTGGCGAACGAAGAGTGGGCACTTGGCCAAATGACTCATCCACAGAGCTCTATAAATACAGCCGTGCAGGGTCGGTAAAGCAGCTACTGGTGGCCAACAGCCCCAGAGACACTGGGGCTTCTCCCTCTCTGGCCGGTCTTCTGAGGAGCCTTTAATAATCTCCTTATCTTTCTTGGATCTCCCTCAGTCTTATAGGCAGACCAAACTTCATAGGCTTCAATTAACCGACATTGAGAGTGCCCCTCTGAACCTGGGCTTGCAGGGTGATTAAATTTAAGACTATACTACCTGTTGGATTTAGCTCAGAGGAAAAAAAAAGAAAGGAGAAAAAAATAATCGAGACATCTAAATATTTATCCAAGGTGAAATTAGTTTACATACCATTGATCCGAACATTCAAGTCAAGTATCCACATTAGACAAACAGATATGTAGGCTACTGTCGTCTAGCAGCAACTTCAATGAAACACAGAGGCCAAATTTGCCCCTGCAAAGACCTGGCCAACCTGATACATGTGGGGGCAGGGGTTATGGAGGGGAGTTAGGGTTGGGGGGTGGGGGGGCTGATGAAGGAGATTGGTATTTGACATGTCAAATACCGATCCCCTCCATAAGGCTGTTATGTAAGCGTCTGAGTTTCCTGTCCCTCTCTATGGCCTGAGACCAGGCCCTTTACAGGCCTCCGCTCTTAGCATTCACTGCATCTCCTCAAGAAGAACTCACTGCTGCTGGCACTCATTGATCATTCCCCCAGACTAACAAATAAAGTACGTAGAATCCACACTCACTCTGACACACAGAAACGTTAAGACACACACACGCAAGAAAGGAAGAAGTGAGCCCTGACCTCTTAGTGGAGGATGGATGAGGAAGAAGTGGATATTTCCAACAGCATTCCACCACATACAAATGGTATGTAGCTTATTGTTTGGACATACTGAATTCCTCACTCTCCTGTCTTTTCTCACTGTAGGAACGCATGTTACTTTTCAATAGCAGGTCATGTAATTTAACATTTTGGAACTTACAACAGCCCATAATACGAGGCAGGATATCAGTCTGTGGCTGGTTGAAGTGCATAATGTGTGCATCTGTGTGAGTTTGTATGTTCAGGTTAGTGTGCATGTAAAGTCAAGAGGTTCTATTCTGTTCAACTTGATTTGAATCAATTAATTTTCCACATGAAGCTTATTTGTCCTGGACACAAAATGGTACAATGTTGTCTCACTGAAAATGTGTTTGCTTAAACTCGAGCAAGATTGAGCGGGTTTTCACACTGGCCTTTTAGTCCGAATCTGGGTGCGGTTGGTGTCAAAAGTTGAGGTACGAGGTGGTCTGAGTACGGTTCCAAGTGAACTGTGGTACGATTCGCATCAGTGAGAACACAGTCCGTACTCATTAAGGAATTAAAAACAATGAGTGTATGCGCTTCTGCTGCCACGTGATGGAAAATAAATCTGTAAATTCTGGCCAGTAGCAGGGCTGTAGTGATAAAACCAGACCAGCGATGCCGGGAGGCTTGGGAACAATCAAACTCGGGTTCGGACTCAAGCAAGTGTGAAAACAACCTGACTTATTAAGTGCCAGCACATGTAGATTTAAAACACTCTGAGTGTCCCAAAAACAGTCATTAAAATCATAGTAAATAGCTCTTGATGCAATGTCAAAGATACAAATGAACACTCTTTTAAGACTAAGTTAGTATATTGTACCATTCCATAGAGTTAGTGAATGTCCAAATATTTGTTTGAGAGGAAACTAACAACAACTCTGACATTGAATAATTCCCTGTTGTGTTGGAAACATTTGCTTAAATGAAGTGATACTCAGAATCAATTTAATCAAATGTTCACAATGGGTTTCCACACACAAGAGTCGAATGGTAACAGAGCAAACAGCAAAGTAGGTGTTGACTCTCACACACACACATACACAAGCATCATTCTTAATACCTTATATACCTTTTGTTGTCTTCCACAGCCCAGATACAAAATCAGCACCATAAGCTGCTAGTTTATCATCTTTTCATGATCCTGACAGCTTTGTTAGCAGCTAATGGAGGATGCAACATTTTCTGAAACATCTCTCCTTTATACTTCCAAATGTGTGGCGGGCAACATTCCGTGTCCACTCACCCTACATGTTATTCCCCTATGTTGTTATTGTAGCTGTCTTTTCCCATTTAGTGTTAGATCAATCATGGTTTTATGACAAATAGGCTTCATCAACCACTCTGAAGTATGAGCCATTAGGTAGGTCCCTACGGGCTTTGGTCCCACCATTGAACTACACATTGTATGGTCAGAAGAAACATAGGAGGACTGTAACCAGGTTGTTGACAAATCACATTTGTGCGGTGTTACAACTGGAAAGATAATACATTCCCATTAATGCAATTACTGTAACAATTATTACATTCATGGGAAAAGCAATTAATGTAAAAAAAATTGCATTTTTGGGTTTATTAAGTTTAAGTTTATTACTTTAACAGACAACACAACAAAATGTCACCCATTGGTTATTATATATGAATATGGTCTTTGGTGACTATTGTAAATGGTGTGAGTATAGTACTTTAGCATTATACTCACACATATGAGTATAATAATAATAAATAATATAATAAAACCATGCCTGGCTCTGACACCCCATAATCCCACAGTGTCTTCCACACGATACCTTGGGAAACATGGTCATAGACCTTTTCCAAATCCACAAAACTACATCCCAATGTCAATACTCATCGATTATTCATGAAAGGGTAAAAAGCTGGTCCACTGCTCCGAGATTAGGACAAAGTCCACATTGATCCTCTTCAATGCACGGTTTGATAATTGGCCAGAGTCTCCTTTCCAGCACCTTGTCTTAGGATTTCCCAGGAAAGTTGAATAGTATGATTCCACAATTCATTTGAACACACCCTCCAATCCCTTTTTTTGAAAACGGGTTGTCTGCCAATCCAAAGGCACTGTTCCCAAATTCCATGCAACACTGAAAAGTCGTGTCAACCATGACAGCCCAACAAAATCCAGATCCTTCAGCATTTGAGGACAGATCTTGCCCACCCCTGGTGCCTTGCCACTGAGGAGCTTTCTAACTACCTGTCATGGTCCCTGCCTGGCCCTTGTGTTTTCCTTGTGTTTCCCCTTTCCTGTGTTCCTAGTGCTCTCCTGTCTGTCTCTCTCCCTGTCCATGCTTTGTTTGTGTGTGTGGGCATGGTCTCCCTTCCCTGTTCTCCTGGCTCCCAGCTCAGCTCATTCTGCACACCAGTCTACAATCAGCTCGTCACCGTCTGCTCACCTGCTTCCCATCAGCCCACACTTTATAAACCCCAGTTTGCCATCCACTCTCCGCCAGATCATCTTCTCTGTCATGAGTTCACCTCAGCCAGACTCCAGCCTTTTGCCTCCAGTCTTCCTGCCTCGTCTGTCTCCCTTGTTGGATCCTCGCGCTCTGGATCCCACTCTGCCTGACTCTCCCCTGCACTTTGCCTGTCCTGCCTTGGCCCAGCTTTGCGCCTCACCTCCAGGTTTACTACTTCCAGCCACGTAAATAAACTGTCATTGTATTTACTCTCTGCCTCCTGTCTCTGTGTTCTGCACTTGGGTTCACTTGCCTCCCCGTGACACTACCCCAGTGACCTCTGCCAAGGAAATGGACTCAGACCCTTCGAAATCTTCCAGCACTCTGGTTTAGGAGTTCCTTAAAGTGTTTCTTACACCTCCCAACAATGTCCCCAGTTAAGGTCAGCATTTCCCCGCCCCTGCTAAGAACAGACTGGGTGATGTCCTGCCTTCTCTTCCTCAGTCGCTGAATGGTTTTATAGAAACCCCTTTGACCCTGTAAGGTCATCCTCCATAGTCTCTCCAAACTCCTCCCACACCAGGTTCTTGGACTGCCACCATAACAGCCACAGACCACCGTTTGACCACAGCTCCAAGCAGCCACTTCCATGACAGAGGTTTTGAACAGGGTCCATTCTGACTCCATGTCCCCAACCTCCTACATAATACAGGAGAAGCTTGTTTGGAGGTGAGGGTGGAAATGATTCCAGACAGGGTCCCTTCTAGACCAAGCATTCCCAGCAAACCCTCACTGCCATCTATGTCCATGTGTAGGTTTAGTCACTGGTCTATCTTTATTTATAATGCCATTCTGGGAAAGCTTCCTTCTTACTTGTGCCTTATCAGCAAATGTGGAGCTCAGTACAGTCTGAGGTTAGTCTGAGTCTCCTAGTAGAACTATGGAGTCAGTAGGTGGAGAATACTCCAACACCCCATTCATCATCTTCAAGAGGGTTGAGTACTAAGAACTGCTGTTAGGTGCATATGCGCAAACAACAGTCAGAGTTTTCCTCTCAACAACTTGTAGTCACATTGAGGCAACCCTCTCGTCCACCAGAACACACTCCAACTGTGCAACAGCCAGCCAGGGACTCGCGAGAATCCCCACACCCTCTCACCCTGGACAACACCTGAGTAGGAGAGACCCCCCCCCCCCATCGAGGAGTTTGGTTCCAGAGCCAACACTGTACGTGGAGATGAGCCCAACTATATCTTGTTGGTACTTCTCAACTTTCCGCACAAGCTCAAGCTCCTTCTCTCCCAAAGAATTTATGTTCCATGTGCCAAGAGCTATTTATTTTCCATTGCCAAAGTCTACAACTACCCTCCTCTGCCCCTGCCCTTTGCCTGCCAGGCATTGCACCCGACCCCTACCCTTCACCTTGCAGGTGGTGAGCCCCCAAGGCTTAATGTTCAGCTGCTTATCATTTCAACACGTTCAAGTTCTGGCTTTTCACTGTGCAGGGTAGAAAACAAGACAGGCTTATGAAAGGTTGTTGTGAGCATCAGTAAGTTGAGTTATATGTAATTATATTGTTTAAAAAAAAAAGTACAGAAAGCAACCTGCCCTGACCTCATTGCCTTTCTGTACCATTAGAAAGGTCCCCAAACAACAGATACTTGCATTAAAAATGCATGTTTGCAATGTCTGCCTCATCATTGCAATTCAGCAAGTTTTAGCAAAAGGCATCTATGTTCTCTTAACAGTTAGCCATAGTAGCTTGTGGTGCTGTGGTGCACCATCTCTCCCAATTCTTCCTCCAAATGTGACCCAAAGCCTCTCTAGCTCTCATCTGTAAGCCCAAAACATGCATATAATTTAGAGTTAGGTAACTAATGTTTGCTTGCCTTGTTTCACTGTACCATAGCTTGCGTAAGTAAGTTTAGTTTAGCTCAGTAAATTTGTTAGCTGTGACCAGCAGTGTCATTACTTGGTTGGTCAGTTAATCCCAGCTAAACTGGTCGCAGTTTTTCACAGATTATGTGCTTGTTTCTCAACTACAGTGATTCTAACATTTTTGCATGCCACCTAAACGTGTGCAAATATTTGTACCAGCAGCCTGCAGATGTCGTTGCATTTAATTTGCTTTTACTTTATCCTTGATTATAAACAAAAAACAATGTAAAGCCTTGGAGGAATGACATTTTATTAAGGTAGACTGTATGATTTGCATTGCTGATGGCTGATATCATGACCTAATTCAGTATGGGATTTTAGGCAATGACATGGAGGGAGAAGGAAAACGTTATTGTCTTTTGACTTTTAAACTGAAAGTAACACAATGAATAACAGTTCACATGCTAGATATAGGTAAGGAATAAATTCACATGTATTCTGAATTGAAAATGCAGACATTTCTGGGTTATATTACAGTAAATACAATATTCAAATGTAGCTCAGACATTTTTTGAGCCACTGTCTTTCTTGGACTGTTTTTTTCACCCGATGCTGCCACAACAGTGATATCCACTGTGTACGCCTGTCTGGGATGGCCCTCTCCCCCTTGGTGATGCTGAACACTTGGGGTAATAAATTCAGATATCAAGAGAACAGCAACAAGGGATGTGAATCTGAGAGGGCCCAGATGAGAAATGTCAACAGCAGACTGTCAGACCACAGCTCTCCCAGGAAGCCATATGGCACTGTGACAGAGACACCAGGCTATTGACTTCACATACACAGTGGGAAAGCATGGAAGCGCATGAGCACATCTACAGGGTTGCACACACACACACACACACACACACACACACACACACAAAGAGAGAGAAAAGAGAGAGACCACAGAGAAGTTCAATTTGTGACCTTTTCGAAAATGTCATACCACAAAGAAAATTCTGGAGTGAAAAAGGACATTGGCCATGAGGAGGCGTACAAATGAAGATAGTCAATATGACTTATTCTTCAAGATTTTTATATGGAAAGGATAGTTCTGTCTCATGCTCATGCTTTTCCATGTTTCATGTTTCCGCCTTGATATCCATTAAATGAATTGCTCCCTCCTTCCTTCATCATGCATGCCTTGATATTGTTGCTTATATTGCTCGTGGATTTATGATGCATCAGACATAGTGTTAGCAAATATATTAAGCTGTCTTTTACATCAATACATCAAAACATGTAGTTTGCAAGAGAGCTGCTCATTTATGGCACGTGTGTCAGATCAGTTTTATCAAACTTATGTCCAAACCTCTCTTCCTCAAAGTATTCTAATGGTTGTGTAGCATGCAGCTTTTCAAAAGAAAGAGAAAACTGGCTGCTCCTGACGGCCTTTTTATTGATCATAAACAAGTATCAGTAAATTAGCAAAACATGGCATTGCAACTAGTGACTGCTTGGGAGATCTCCATTAAACAAACGGTAACGCTTTATTTTACAGCCCGCTAATTACGGTGTAACTAGTTTGTAATTATGGGGTACTAATAAAATAACAATGCTATAGTTACAGGGTAACAAAACAAGAAGTCTGGGAATTAAGTGGTAACAATTTTGTAATTATGAGAGATTTATAAGGTAGTTATGGTGTAACTGTTTTTGTAATTACTGCATACTTAAACAAGACTAGGTCAAAACCTAGTATATGGCTGGACCTTGTATGGGTGTTCCACGTGCCACGGCCGACCAATGGCGTAACTTCATCACTCAGTCAGTCAGTCAGTCAGTCAGTCAGTCAGTGAGTGACAGACATTTGCGTTTATAGGGCTGGCCCCGCTGTTGCGGTCCAGCCAAAAATAATTACAGGGTACAATAACATAATTAGGGGGGACAAAACAAATGTTATCGGTGCTTGTTCCCTGTAGTTATGGAGTAAGTATTTAGACCTTAAACTGTTTATGAAGGTTTTTATTTTACATTTTATATTATAAAATTGACATATGATATTTAATCTCAACATGCTGTATATTACATTCAATAAAGCTCTTGTATGTTCAATTAAGTCTGTTACTGTGTGTTGAAGTTCCATATTTTTTTGTGTATGTTATATTGTTACAGAAATGTCACCAAACTGTATTTACAGTGGAGCTTGTTTTTTTTTTTTTTTTTTTTTTTTTTTTTTTTTTTTTTTTTACAGAAAACAAGTGGTACATTAAAAGCAAAATGGACTCACAGCCACATTTACAATAAATATTGATTATATTGTTAGTAATAGAGGTATAGAAAATGTTAAAGGCCAACATATACAGTATTTACTAATTCCATTACACTTTCACTGCTTAAGGCTACAGGTTACCCATAACTGCAATAAAGGTGTGTTTTGAAGAAATGTGCAAAGACACTATAACAGTAGTGTGCAAATAAATGTATTCAAGTAAAATGATTCAGTTGTTCAATTGTGTAAAGTGGACAGGAAGATGACAGGAGTTCAAGCAGGGCTTTGGCTCATCTCCTTCTGTTTGGCAGGTCTGTTGGAGTGGCGTCTTTGCTGTTGCAGCCATGTTGTCAGCAGATTTCTTGTTCTTCCGCCGGAATATGCGGGACAGCCAAGAAAAGAAGCCACGCTTCTTCTTCTTTGGTTTTGTTGACAGGCTGTCTTTGGCACTGGAACTCTGAGGTCCTGTAGGTTTGACCAGTTGGACGGGTGAAAGTGTCTTTTCCAGGGTCAGACCGGACCGATCCTTGGTGTCCTTGGTGGAGCTTTGACCTCAACCTGGATGGCTGGAGCCTGGGACTCCAGAAGCAGGTTGGTTGATCCTTCCTTGAGCAGGTGAATCAGGGTGTATTCAGCAAGAGAGACGGGAAGAACCTCCTCTGAGGTGGAGTTATTGTCAGGTCCTGCAGAGAGGACAGGGACTTTTGTTCCCTCACAACATTCAGGTTGATGCAGGAGACTTTCAGCAGCGGCCTCAGTCTGTGCACAAGAGTTGACCATTTCCCTCTTGATGATTAAAGGACATTTTTCGTCCTCCTTCTCCAAGTCCTGGAGGAACAGCATCAGTTTAGAATCAGCTTTGACGATTGGCTCCCATTCATCAAGATGATCTTGAGTAGGGGCATGGTGTGCAGCGTAGGCAGCCATAAATGAACTCACTGTTGAGGAAGCATTCATGTGCTTTTCAACAAGTTCCTCCTCCTCCAGGAGGACTGAGAGGAACTGCATCAGGTGAGAATCAGTGCTGACTAGTGGTTCCCATTTGTCAAGCTGGTCCAGAGTCGGCCCATGCTGTGGGGGGCAGTCAACTACAAATCTAGAGAGATGTGATGAAGCATAGAGGAGCTCCTCACCAAATCCCTCCTTCTCCAAGTCAAAGTGGGATTTGACCAGTGGCTCCCACTCATCCAGGCAGCCCAGAGTGGCTCCACAGGGTGAGCAGCAGTCAGACACAAATCCAGATGTGTCACATGGGGGAGCATAGAGGTATCTCTTTCCATCTGCCTCCAGGTAGTAGTCATCGTCAAAACCATTGGGGGAGTGCTGAAGCAGCCTCAATCTCTCAATAATTTTGAAGTCATCAGTCATTTGAACCTCATGGGATGGAGCCTCAACAAGGCGGAGCAGGTTGGATTGAGCCTCAACATGCTGAGCAGGGTGGATGGATGCTCCAGCATTACCTAACGCTGTGACTTCGGTCATGAGAGGAGACTCTTTCTCTGTGGGAGGAAGGTCTCCTTTGTCCATAACAAAGAGAAATTTGTATGCTGATGAAGCTGCACTGGCTATTGGTTCCCCATATATTGAGGCTCTCAAATCCACAAGCAGGTTTGGAGCTGAGACCAACAACAGACTGAGGTGAAAGGTCACAGTCAAGCTCAGCAGTCACTCCAGAGAAACTAGAGGCTTCAGCATAAAGGTACTGCTCCTTATTCAGGACTTTCGCAAACATGCAGTTGATGTTTTCATGGCGATCGTCATTAAGGGCATTGAGTTGATGCTTCAACACAAACAACTAGTCTATCCTGAATGTCTGTCTCTTGTTTGTCTGTTCAGCAAAATACTCTGTACTAATCTTTTCCTTTTAAATAATAAAAATATAAATACATGTGGCTTACCAAGATGGAAATCATTCTCCGTGTTTTCCTTTCTAAAAGGTAGATATTGTTTATGTTTCTCCAAATTAATGCAATGTGAGTTTTCTGTCTCAGTTTGCAGGTGAACACCGATCAGAGATGAAACTGTGAGTCTGTCTCTGTGTTCAGGTCAGTCTGTCTTTATGACACTGACATTCTAAACTCTATGAACTCTGCTGCATTCTGTACAGCTGCATTATGATTCATCAGATGAAGCTCAGGCTCCAGTAAACTCTGATGACAGAGATGTCCCACTTCATACATGGTTTATAAACTACACATGATTAAAAACACATAACTGAATATTTGGAATTTGTATTAAGATGCCGTACTTTTTATGTGGAAAACATCTATTTACTTGCTAATTCCTATTGCACTTTCGCTGTTTTAAGCCACAAGTTAGCTCATTCTAATCTTACTACTACCTACTACTATTACTACTATATATTACTATTACTTATTACTACTACCTACTATCATATCTGAGGGGATAGTTTATTTTTTTCAGAACAACCTGCATCAACCCATGTAGTTAATAGAAACATGGGTCGCACTTTACAATGGCCTTTTTCCAGTGCATGAACCTTTAAGCACCAATAACATTTGTTTTGTCTCCTAATGAAGCATCGCGTTAGTTCAGGCAGGGCACGGACGTCACACGTTGCTAGTCATCTACCAGCTGATCACCACGCACACCAATCAAAATCCATTCTCATAACAAGGCGGTCTATTTAAATGGCCTCCTCCTACACTGATTCCTGGTTCACAACTGCTGCACACTCTGCTGCTTGGTAAAGCTTTATCTCCACCTCCCCAGCCTCCACCTGTTATAGTCTATGCAGTCGAGCCCATGGTGGCATGGTGTCAACACTGCTGAGTGTTGCTGCTCTGGCTCTGCTCTGTCCACTCCCATTTGCATGGCGCCCCTGCTATACCTTCAGCATGCTTGCTGGGTAAGCAGGGAGCTGCTAGAGCAGAGCCATATCCGCCAAACATAACTGTATTACCATTAGTTACAATTAATGGTTTTATCTTGTGACTAAAGTGTTCCTGACTGAAATTACATTATTGTACCCTGTAATAATTTTTTAAGTATGCAGTAATTACAAAAATAGTTACACCATAACTACCTTATAAATCTCGTTAGTACTAACGTTAGTACCCCATAATTACAAACTAGTAATTAGTGGGCTATAAAATAAAGCGTTACCAAACAAACAGCTAGTGGACAAATACTATAGAGTATTTGCATTTGCATAAATGCATTGTATGGATTGCAATCTGTTCCCAGTGGGATGGCAGCGGGATGAAAGAAAGTGTTAATGGTGTGTGTTTGTGCATGTGCCTGTGCGTGTGTGTGTGTGTGTGTGTGTTTGTGCGTGTGCATGTGCGTGCGCGTGTGCGTGTGCGTGTGTATTGGGGTTGGGGGACTCATTTTTATTTCCAGAAGCTGGTTAATTTATTATAGTTAGGTGGAGCTCTGTGGAGTTCAATAGCTGGGCCTGCTGTGAAATAGAACCATAGAACAAGCTGTGAGTCATTGTTGCATGCCACGTGATGGGGCCTTTTGTGGGATTAAAACAGCCCAGGGCCTTTTAGACACCCCATAAACACCATTATGCTATTTGTGCAGTGAAGTTGTAGAGTAAGGAATGCGAAAATGTAAAAACTTGAGAGATAAAAAAAAAAAGGGATTGCGCTAGCTAAGCTAACCTTCTGAAATGATCATGGCTGCAGTGTAGTTAAAGCTGCACCTGTGGTCTTTGCACCTTGTTTTATAATCTCGTCTGGGTGTTATGAATTTCAAGAACTTGCTGGATGATAGTGTGGAGGGATTTGTGAATGTGCATGTGTTTTGTTCATCATTCTTTCTTTTTTTCATTGCGCAGGTGCACACACGCAGTCAACAACAGCACAAGAACCTTTACATCACTAGAGTGACATGGGGGCCTATTTAAAAAAAACTTCCATGCATCCATGACACTGAAATGTCAACACCACCGAGTAATATGCATTCTCAATTGCTCTTCTGGGGCTTCCTTAACCCTAGCCATTGATGTCTGGAGGGTAACATAAATTCTGAGCTTGCCATATTTTCTTGCCATCAGTGAACAACTAGAATAATTGTCTGGGTTATTAAAGGCCCCCCTGCTGCTTGGGGCTTTTTGTTTTTAAATTCACCCATCTATCATTCCATCATCAAGTTGAGGTACTTATGGTCTGCAGGCTGCCTTCTGGCTTTGCCAACTTAAAATTAACCTCTGGCTACCACATCCTAATGAACAGTACAGTGCTCCGTGGTCTTGAAATTGCAGATCTGTCTTCACCCTCTAATAGTAATCTGTAACATTAGACTGGCATTCAGTCATTACTGTGTAATAAGAAGTTTTATTGGACTGTTTTTGAGTGAGGATAGTATATTATTCTGTTGAAACACATTCCTAGACTTTGACCATAAAATGACAGCTTTTATTTAATTTTCTCATTACCCAAATGATAACAAAATCTATGAACTCTGAACATTTTTAAAAATCCCTCCTCTGCTGTTTGCCTCTAATTTACTCCCACTCTGGCTTCCTGCCTACTCATAATTCTGTGATACATGAGACATATCTCAGCGAAATATGATATCATAAGTCATTGCAGGGGCCATGAAGGTGAGCTGCAGGATTTAAGACCTGTGAGGCATAAATGGTGTAAAAGCGGCCCATTCAGTCCTAATTTGCATTTGAAACGCTGAATACACATTCAGTGAGTTGCATTTGGACACAGGACCATCATGGATCATTAAACTCAGGAAGAGTAAATCAGTGGCATGAAAGTTAAGCACATTATGGGTTAATATTTAAAGCTGCAATGAGCAAAATTTTCTGACAACTAGAGGGCGACGGAAACCACAAAACATTTGCAAATAACACACAGCAAAGCCAGTGCACTACGGAGGCCCACCAAGGACAAACATTGCAAAGCACCGTGCATAAAGGCTAATAGCTAAGCTAAATGTGCCTACAGAGAAGTCTGGCCTGTTACCGTCTTACTTTGCCAGAACTTTCTCCCACTGAAGGTTACGTGTCTCATAATGACAAGTGAAGAGGTAGGTAGCAAGTTTACTAATTTAATAAGTTTACTCGCTTGCTTCATCCATTACGAGAATATTTTCAGGAATGGGAGGGATGAGGGCCGCTTTTAAACAGCAAGAAAGGTGCCAAGCTAGTTAAAAAAAAATGAAAAGCTACTGAATGGAGCAGGAGGAGCTTCGTTCAGGACCAGAATTTGACAACAAGATTTAGAAAAGAGGTGAAAAAGAGGTTTATTTCATTATGTCTCAATGAAATCTCCACATAGCACACATTAGTTTCAGGATTGGTTATTAGGTCTGACATCACTTATTGCAAGTTTAAGTTAAGAGTCATCTAAAGACATTTGTTGATAAAATAGTTTTTAAATAAATATTAATTTCTGAGGACAGAATCATTCACACTATTTGCTTTTTTGTAAGTAACCTACGGTATTCACAAATAGTTTACCTACAGTATACGTATACACAGTTAACATTTTGACAGCAAATAGTGCACATAGTGCACACTTATTTATTATTATCTCTATTTCTATGAATGAAGACAATTGATTTCAGCTTGTAGGTGATGTTCCACAAATAAAGTGTGAAAAAAATAATACCTCTCAAATGAGACAGCACTGCTAATCAGAAGCTTAAGAATCATCTTAAGAACACTGACTCAGAAAAATGTATTGCTTACTTTTGCTTACATTAATATGCAATATAAGGATTAATCTATTCTGTATTGAAGTTTTCCTAATAGTGTAATGATTTGAAAAACCACATGAGGGCACTATCACCTTTCTATCAAACAGGGGCACTGGGGCTTTCCCACACTGAATAGCCAAGTACCTACCTGTCTATACAATTTTCTCTATGTTACTCCCAACCGCAGTATGTGAACTCACACCTAAAAGGAGGAAATTCCTTAAAAGCCTTATTCAATCAGCTGGAGCCAAACATAATCTTATGATACTGGTAGAAGAGGAAACACAACTATATATTGTGCACTCAGGCTTTGCTCTGTAAACAGCATTTATGCTAGAGGCCATCCACCTGCTCACTGCAACCTGATCCCAAGGTCATCTTATGTATCATGGGATGGATGCCTCTGGGGGTGACCATGGAAACATTCCCATAATTCAGTAGCAGTGCCTTGCTGTGGCCTGACCAGTGAATAGTCTAGCTGGGCTATGAAGAGAGACTGAGAGAGAAGAAGAGGAGAGGAGAGGCAAGGAGAGAGAGAGAGAGAGAGAGAGAGAGAGAGAGGGAGAGATAGAGAGAGAGAGAGAGAGAGAGAGAGACTAGCCCCATACACATAGACATTTAGAAATACTCCTAGTGTTTGCAGCATGCACACACTTACACACACATACACACACGCTCACAGTGGATCTGATGTTTATTGAGAGAGAGAAAGAGTGTGTGATTAGTAACGTTGAGCCTGAGGCAAGGAGAGTGTGGCATACAGTACTTAGTACTAAAGCCCAACAAGCCAAAGCACAGTGTTTATTAGACCTTGGGGATAATAGCGCATACGGCTTCTCCATCACAAGCACAGCGGAGACTACTTACTTCATCAGATGATTAATCACAGGTGGACCATGGGGACTGATCTTTGGCTACGGGTGTTTATTCAACTGTGACAGATATTTATATTCAGTCCTAATCAAAGCCATTGTGAAAAAAAAAATGAATCAAAAAATATAATTCTTAAAAAAAAAAAACGAGACAGTAATAAAGACAACACTGTATTTGTGCATGCATATTGATGTGTTATCTTTTCATATGACTTTTCAGCGTCTAGCAACTATATGAAAATTGTGTAAAATATCATCTCAACCCTCCGCAAAATTTGAATCACACATGAAAGCGTTGAGCTGTAACTCTCCCAGATTCATAAGTACCACCTGCCTCAGACTGTGCAGGTCTGACATAAGATGTACTTTGGTACATCTGGTATATTTGATTAATTTGGTACAGGCAGTCTGCAGAGCTCTGCTTGCTCTCTCTGTCACTGTACCGCGGTCTCAAAACCCAGACCACTGGCGTTCGGAGCTGTGTCATAACAGGTTCTGTATTCAGATCATACCTGACATTCTTGGGAGGATTCACCATCATCAGATAAAACTGCACACTGATTCTGAGCTGGCAGAACATTCAGATGTGTATTCTGGCTATATGGACAGAGAGAAATCCACAGTTTCATTCTGTCAGAGCTGCCTTTGTGTGAGAGAACACGCTTGACTTGGCTGGAGTGACCCAAAAATCAATACTCAGGAAGAATCCAGTTCTTCTGCGATCCTTTAGGAAAGAACAGAAGTAAGTTGCAGGTGCGTCCAATATCAACTGCACAAGAAACTGAAAAACCATTGAGCATTCTGTTTTAAATGGATCCTTCAATGTAAAAACATGTCTGACAGATAATCTTAAAAATAATAATATTGGAAATAATAATTTACATATGTGTATTCATGCATTTTTTTTTCTTTACCTTGTCCCTTTTAGCTAAGCCTCTCTTTGCTTGCACATGTTGCAACATGTGTCAGTGCTGTGCGTCAACACAGCAATGTTGGAGAAGAACATCACAGGTGCTTATAGTCTGGGCACGCAAGACAAAAGCTCCTCTCATACTGTATTTGTGTTTATCTGTGAGACAGTTCAACTAAAGAGATACCCATGATTCTAGTCTAAACATTGTTGGCCCTGTGGCAAATCTGCCTCATACGACCCCTCTCCCAGTCTCCGTCTCTTTATCTGTTTCACTCTCACCCCCTCAGTGAGTCTCTCTGCATGCTTATCACTGTGACAGTGTGAAGTGAAAGAGACAGGCAGAGACACAGTGACAGAGAAAGTTGCGTTTGAGGAGAGAATGGAAAAAGTGTGTGAAACTGTGAAATTCAGGGTGCATGAGAAAAAAAGAAGAGAGCAGAATCGAAAAAAAATAAGCACACAAGAGAGAAAAGCATAGGCTAGTGAGAATAACAGAAGGTGCAAGGCAGTTCAGGTCAGCACTGACAGGCTGTCAGGCAGCTGTTTGAGCTCCACAGTATATGTACTGCAGGGATGTTATCTGAACTGTTTTGCAACTTTTCCCGTTTTTACAAGGCACAGAGTGATTGGCCAAGACTTTACGGAAGAGCTGAATAGTCTTCTGATATGCGGACAAATGCGGGGCTGTGTATTAACCTTTAGGCTACAGTTGGGTACTTGCTGTAGAGTTTCAATCCCAGTGCGGCATTTGTCCTGATGTTCCTATTCAAGCCCCCTGGCAGTCAACAGATACCCGGCTCCTGTCCAGCCCCCATTATCACCCATACTAGACAATGGACAACACTGTACTATTCTGACTTACACTCCCTCTCACTCACAGTCCTCAGCCCCCCTCCTCTCTGTCTGCCCAAGCAGACCCAGATGGTCCTGGCTCTAGCTAGTCTCTATGTGTTGTGTTCATACTGCAGGGCCGCATTTAGACCAGTGGAATCTATGTGTTGTGTTTTCCTCTCATTCGCTCTCTCCGCTTCTCTTAGACTTCTTTATTTGCTGCCTCATAAGCCGCCCCCTTGTTTTCCGTCAATATGGCCGGGTGGCGGATGCTGCAGAATGGAGAAACCAGTTTCATTTCAGTGGTACGAGAATGCTAAAACTTTCTTAAAGTCTCTTGTATCCCAATATGTTTTAGTAACCCACAAGGCCCTGTTGTGAACATGCTGGCAGTCACATTTTCATCCACATGTTTTGGTCTGCATGAGTTCATTTATGGCATCTCCTCTTGTTTGAGACATGGCCACAACATGCCCAGTCTTTGATAGTTTGAGAAGAAAACACCCTTTCATGTTTTTGTCATAAAGCTGCCTTATAGACTTCAGCAGAGTTCACTATGGAAATTGTGGCCATGGCAATCAAAGTGTGTGTGTGTGTGTGTGTGTGTGTGTGTGTGTGTGTGTGACTGCGCAAATGTGTTTGCAAATGTATGTGTTCATGCATGATTGCTCTTTTATGTCTTTGTGTGTGCACATGTTCGTATATGTGTTCTTGTGTCTTCATCTTACAGTTTTCCCTCCTAGGAAACAAGACCATCTTTTCTCTGACTCCACCGATTTGATCTTATCGTATCCTTGCTGTCTTTAAGTTGCACTGGGAGCTAGTAGCAGTAACGCAGACCTGACTGTCTGGCATTGTAACTTCATCATCAAACTGGTCAGTACCACATCAATTCTTTGATGTGGTACTGACCACACAACACACACGCTTACACACAATAGTACTTAATGAAAATCCCCCTAAAGCAAAATGTACTTAAAAGGGTGTGACAACACAATGTAAGTACACAGTGTGTAAATGTAATGTTAACAGTCACCAACCTTTCTTTTTGTTCTGACTTCCTCTTTCTTCTACCATTTCTCGAACAGCTTCTTAGAACAGCAGTTGAGTTGGAGTAAAAAAAGGTGCCAGTACTCCATAGGTATATTGTGTAAGATTGCGCATTTTATTTTTACAATAAAGATACAAATGATTTAGTCCTGGAAACCCTTTTCAAAACAATACACCAACATCCTATAAATAGGATCAACACTGTCAACACTATAAAGACAGAACAATGAAAATGTTACATATAATGAAAGCTGGTAGTGATGGCCTTGGTTTCAAAAACAGAGATCTGGTGATGTAGTCATGGACAATTTTGGGCAGCCCATTGGTTACTACCAAGAATTCTATCATAACGTGACATAGTATAGTATGCAAACACCTGTTCCAGTTTATTTTCTGCTGGCAACTAATATAACACATTACCTTGTATATTAAAATCTATCAGGGACAAAAAAGAAAACAGCAGCAAATATTGGCATATCACTCAACAGTTAACTCAGGTGCTGGAACTCTTTTAAAGTACATATTTTGGTGCACCACATTTATAGGGGTGTACACTTTGTATCTACATTGTGTTGTCACACCCTTGGAAATACATTATGTATTAGTACTTTATTTCAATAGCTATTTACACAGAGGTTTTGTGTACTTCAAACGCTGTTCCCTAGGTTAATACACAGTTTAATACACTGGAGTAAAGCCATTATAACCATCATTCTGGTACTGTTTATAGCAAAAAATGTGATAAAAAATGCATCATATAGTGCTAAATATATAATCTTGCCCTAGCATTTGATATATAATAGAAGACGGCAAAAAGACAATGCCATTCTGTACTACAGCAGTTAAAATATCTTTGATTATTAGCTGCATAACACCATAAAACTGCACCCTGACAGATATACAGCATGGCCACAGTCAACAGCATTTAGGAACACCGAAGACACAACCAAGTGTTGCATCAAACCTCAGTATCAGACAAAGTTTATGATGTAACCAAGATACTACAACATATGACAAAAAGTGAATATGGCAGCTGGGGAATACCTGGTTCTGTGGAAATCATGTTACCATGACCACTGGTATCTAATAGCTCTGCTATTACAGGTAGAGAAAATTGAGTCACTGGTATTTCAAATTTCCTCTCCCCTCTGAGTTTTTATTGTAGATAATATAGTCTGGTCCCACAGGAAGGAGCCAGATAAAGACTGTTTTCTATAAATCCATAATAGGGTGGGGGAGATTGGAATGCACACACAGGAGTCTCATTCAGAGAAGTTCAAAATCTGTGCATTATATGAAGTATACTAAAGTGCATACTATCTCCACAGGGTTCCCTAGTTCAGTATATTATTCAGTTATACCTAACACTGTTTGTTAGGTTTCAGTTCATACCTCTTTCAGTATAACATGATATTTCACAAAAAAATTGTTCAAAAACAGCAGCACATAACTCCTGTAAAAGGAGGAACTGAAAGGCCTTCTTCTGATGGTGCCAATAGCCACATCAGCAACAATGAGTCAGTGAAGCATGTGATTATTATTTTTATTTTTTATTTTTTTTTGCATACTGTATAGTTTATCTTAAAATCTAAAATACCAAGTTAGTCTAATAATAGTTACACTTGATTCTTATTTTTGACCCTTCAACAACAGAATGACATCCAAAAGTGAAATACACTTTAAGCAGGAGAGGGGAAAATGGACAAAGATGCCATGGTAACAAATGAGCCAATGGCAGATGGACTGCCATTGGTTGTTGGCTGTTGACTGAAATTTGGGGTGATAGTTTAAGGTAGGATTGGCGTCAAGCTCGTAGCATGTTAGCTCATGGATATTCATTAGTACATGCATCAGTTTCATCTTGGAAAATGTATTGTTTACCACTAATTATACAAAACTGCTTTCCAGATTCTAATTACTATTTTTTACTCAGAATTGTGATTATTGGGTTTAATGGTTGCAGACCTTAGGTATATGATATAAGGACCATGGGATTGGATGCAGACATGATATCCCTTAAACAGGACATACTCAATTGTTCTTTGAGAGTGATTGGTGCATAACTGTGTATATTTGTGTCATACATATTTGTGTGTCACAGCAGCAAATTCTGAAAAGCAGTTAGTAAGAGTATGTTTTATACTTATTTGGTTTTCAAGGCTGTAGGCCTATGTGTTAAGAATAATCTTAACAAATCTGCAATGAAGCAGCATGCCACTTTAACTACATAATGTTCTCGAATATGCCAGGTGTTCATTGTTGCACACTATATATAACCCAGTTTTGTTTCCCTGCAGACAAACCTCAGCACTAACCCTGTGTCTTTTCCCTAGCAACAGTTCAGTCAACTGTATAAACATGCCATTCTGATAGCAGAGAAAAGAAAGTCACTGACACCTCAGCTATTTTAAGAAGGGGTAGCTATTTGCAACTGAAATACACAAGTGTTTTCATGTGGAAATAAAAAAGGGAAGAGAAAATAATGTTTAGTTTCTGAAACGTTCCTTTTTAGTCTTTGATTGAGGCAGGGTTTTTGAAACTACCACATTAATTAGGAGGCCATATAAAACAGCTTTATCTAGCCAAACACTGCTAATCAATCTGAAACATCTTAATAAAATTGTTCTGAACATGTATGATATATGATTGAAATCTGTAACTGACTCCCGTTCTTAATTTTTTTGTTTTTGATGAGACGTACCATGATTTCAAAGTAATATGAAGTGGTATGAAAATATTATATACATGGGCAAAGTATGACAATGCACGAGACAAAATAAAAGTTGAATGGAACTTCTAGTATACCGTAAAACTTCAATTAAAAGCCGAGTCCCAATTAAACACCGAGTCCCTTTACCTGGCCGGGTGTGGCTACATGTTTTGACAAATAAAAGCCGGTCTCAATTAGAAGCCGGTTGCCATTGACGCTTTTTATCAATAACACAAGTGAAAAGTACAACCTCTTGCTGCCATAAACTTTTTTCGGCTTTCATCCTTTCTAAGGTAGGCTACAGGTATTTTGATACGGGTCTCTCTCTCTCTCTCTCTCTCTCTCTCTCTCTCTCTCTCTCTCTCTCTCTCTCTCTCTCTCTCTCTCTCACTCTCTCTCAGTGCATGAGGTTGGCCTAGATGTGCTGTCTCTCGGAGCGAGATCAAATGAATGATTCGTAATTGTTATATGTTATACTAATTTTTATACAAGAAGTAATATTCATACTGGTTTAAATAAACAATTTGATAGTATTTCCCATCTTTGCTGAGCAAGAGCTTTGTGCGAAAGGAATTAAAGGCCTGTCCCATATAGACGCCTGTCCCAAATATAGACCGGTTGAGTTCAGTGTTTGAAGCAAATAAAAGCCCGGGCTATTAATTGAAGTTTTACGGTAAAGTATATGGGATAAGATAATGAGAAAGCTTTTCGATTTGCTTTTGTAAACACACACTGTTATGTAGGACTTTCCTGGGAAAATCCCCTGGCGCACATGGAAGTGATACGTTTTACGTGTCCGGCAGCAGCAACAGCGGTATATTTATAATAAACAGAAGAAGAACTGGGTAGTCATGGTGCATTCCATTGTACTCGGAACTCGGAGAAAAACGACTTCCAACAAGGAAAAGTGCAACAGAACGGTTGCTCAAGTCGAAATTCCCAGTCAGAAATTCGGGAAAGATTAATTCCGCCCGAGTTCTCCGACATAAACACAGCTGATGTCACAGCATCAATCTGTACTTAAGAAAACTTGATTTTACTTGATATGTAGTTTTTGGTGTTATGAAAACGTATTGTAACAACTTTGTAGTTCACATGTGTTCCCGAAAAGACGCACTGGAACGCATTTGGATCGGAGGTCTGTGACTTCCAATGGAATGCACCTTTAGCATGAGCAGCGTTAGCCACCATGGCTGAACAGACAGAGAAGAGAGCGCCACCTACCGAAACTCCAAGGAAAAAGTACTGAACACACTGTTTCATTGACAAGTGATCTCTGGGCAGTGTAGTGCAGAAACACCACAGCAATGACAACAACAACACAGATCTCGTAGATTACTATTTAAAAGAATTCCATGCGTCACTCATTTAAACCACATACACATACTATCTTTAGAATCTCAATGTGGTTTTACATTGAGAGAATAATGTATTTGCTCCATTATATTACTGATACATCAAAGGTTATTCTATTGTGGCAAAAGCACACAAACATATGGAAAAAGTGTGCCTAAACTAATCCCTTGTGTACTGTTGCTCCTATAACACAACTCACAGGAACAATGGGAAGAAATATTTATCACAAGTTGACAGGACTCCAATGGCTTTTCCAGCTCACAGAGAAATCACTCTATCAAATCCCTTCTGAGAGACACAACAGATGCAATGTCCACCACTCCACAGCACTGGTACACTACAGTAGTGGACAGGGCACACACACACATGCACACACGGAACTCTGTTAAACTATTAAACCACTATTAAACAATTAACTATTAAACCAGCGAGGAACTATTAAACCAGTCATGAACATGCCAAAACAAAGATATCTTCGGGATTCTTCCAAACAAACTGCCAACAGGCAGTGACACACCTGGACTGTTCATCTGGTAATTCTGGCCACTGGTCACATGAAGGAAATCTTTTGCTGATCTTTTGTCAACAAATGTTTACAAGAATATATTTGTACCACATCATTTTTGTTTGGCTAAATCCCTTTTGAGTGGTTGGTATGTATATACTGTATGTACATGGGCATGGTACATTTGTATGTGTGTGTGTGTGTGTGTGTTCACCCCATTTCAGCAATGGGGGCCATGGTTCACAATACGAGAAAATTCCCTCTGAGAGAAATACACAGGCGAAAAGATCAAGACAGGCAGGGTGTGAGTGGTTGTTGCACACATCCGGTGTTTTCTATTGGGATTCAGATGGATCGATTGGTGCTGGTCATGCATTCCGCCACCGCATCTGAGTTTAACAGCTGTGACTCTATTTCCCCAGAGTGCGTATGTGTGTATTTGCGAGTATGTGTGTGTGTGTGTGTGTGTGTGTGTGTGTGTGTGTGTGTACATTTAGAAATCCATTCCATAGACTCGCATTCCCTGCATTTCTCTGCCTGGGAAAATACCCCCCTTTTCCTTTGTGATGTCTCTATTCAACCCTTTTTCCATAAAGGCTTGGTGTGTGTGTGTGTGTGTGTGTGGATGGGTGTGTTTAGGGTAGGGTGGTTTTCTTCAGCACAGGTTCTGTAATCAAAAGGTGTGCCATCAAAATAACCAATATAAGCATCCATCAGTAGCTGTGAGTGTCTCTTCATTGCACAAAGGCCGGCTAAAAGAAACTGGGAAGCGAGAGAAAAAGCATCCTAACGATACGGACATAAGATTACCAGTGCAGTGATCTTAATTTCATGACATCTGGCCATACTTTTTCCTCTTCTTCCACTGAAATTTCTGCCCTTTATTTCCCTCCCATTTGCAGTGTCACATTCATCCTTCCTTGTTTCTGTTTTATTCTGCCTTCTGGGTGCCTTGGGGAATCAGCAGCCTAATGCACATACCATGTACTTGCAAAGTTGTGCGCTCAAACCCATCTCACAGCATTTGTTGCATGCAAGCCCCTCTCTCTCATCTTCTCTGTCACTCTTTTTTGCATCCTGTCACTAAAGAAGAAATGCCTTACAAAGAGGATTTTTTTTTTTTTAAATATAATGCCTACTAAAGCACAACTTTGTGGCTCATCTGTCAATGCTTAAATTTCACACCATGCATAACAGATATGCATGTAAAGTTCACATTGTAATGTGAATTGGCTCCAGAGTTCTTAATTTTCTTTCACTACACACATGCAATCCCAGCAGCCAATACAAATGGTTAGCATTGCAAATTACATAGACAGCAGCATGTGTAATGTTAAAGCTGTATGCTGAAATTTAAAAATTAATGGTTCAAATTCATCCAAATCCAGTTGCTCCGAAGGCAAAACTGTTCAAAACCCTGATTTGTTCAAGGTCCATTTCATATTTACCCAAGACAGCAAGAAAATATGAGGATTTGTGTTGAAATAGACTATTCAGTTTTACAGTTGCAGGTTTTTTTTTTTCAAAAAGCTTCTTTTTTTGTTACTGACAGTATCCAGCCAATATTGCTATCGTCTCTCCATGAAGATAAAAGGTAATTTATTTGTTTTCCTACCTGGAACGACCTCGAAAAGAAATTTTCCCCCTTCATCCCCACTGGTTGGATGCTCTGTAACTCTATTTCCAGGTAACAAAATGGATCCCTGTGGAAAAAACAAGAGGAGGCAGAAAGAGTTTATCAGAGGCAACACTGATACCACACACACAGTAGTTCAATGAAATCATTCAGGACTCATTACTGACTCATATTAGTTGTGTTTACATGGAGACTTTTATACCACTAATAATCAGAATAGTAGCCCAATCAGAATAAAAATGCCTCATGTAACCGCAATCAGAATAAACAGGCCCATTCAGTCAGTGAAATTTAATAGTTTCCGGGAGAATCTGAATCATGGCAGGTGGAAAAGAAAACTGGGCCACATTCGGAATGGGATATTACTCACACTATACAAACTACATGCAAGATGTAACTCTACAGCACATGTAGTATGTTTAGTATGATAGAATCCCATTCTGAACACGACCCCGGTCTGTTGCTGACACAACATTTTTGTCGTTTTTGATAAGTAGGAGCTGCGGTAAAGCTCATCTCGCACTCCCCTATAACTTAATAATATGCTCTGATAAAACTGTTGCTTCATCAGAAAGAACAGCAGTAAAGCAATAATGATCCATATTTTAAAAACGTATAAGCCCATGCTAGAGTGCTGGATTTGATATTTTGTGCATGTCAGGAACTTTTATTCTGTTTACATACGATGGAGCATGTAAACACACACCCTATACGATCATTTTATTCAGCGGTCATGTAAACACTTGACCGATTTCTTCCAGAATGAAAAAATATGGCTCCTGTAACCACTGGCTCACTACTCACTTCTAGTACCATTGTGATTACTTTGTGCAGACTTATCCATCAGCACTCTTGGACTCAGCAACTCCAACCCCAAGCGATTATTGTGAGAGAAACATGCTTATGTCACTGTTTGTTAGGGGATTCTGCACGGTCATGTGTATCAGCAACTCTCCCATCCAATGAGATGTAGTGTATTGGTCCCCTGGGGTGGGTCTGGATGACAGAGCTCAGCCGTTATTAAATGTGTCAAAGTGGCAGCATTATTGGAGGAACACCATCTCTCTGCCTCCCTGGACCCACTCGGCCCTGTCCACAACGATAGATCAGCGGTGTGACACTAAAGGCCAGCTCCCTCCTGCTTTAAATAGCACGAGCATCAGCATCTTTCCTCAGAGTCCGCCCCACAATAATAACCTTGCTGCTATTAATAGGGCTATGAGGGAGATGTCTGGTGCAGTGTATCTACCTGAGCTGATCCACGTATCTATAGCCGAGTCTTCACTGAGCGCCAGTGTGGTATCACGTCCATGAGCAGGCATACTGAGACACTCTATTAATAGACTGGGCCAGAGATTATATTACCAACGATAATGCATGATGTGTAAATATTAACGTCTAATGCGGCTGGGCACAGATGGGTTAGAGAGACTATATCGGTCACAGCTTGTGTGTGTGTGCAAGTGTATGTGTGCAAGTGTGTGTGTGTGTGTGCAAGTGTATGTGTGCAAGTGTGTGTGAGCGAGAGCGAGAGAGACATGGAGAGTGTCATTACAACTGCTAAACAAGATGAGAGACTGCTTGCATATTGGAAATTGGCTTCACCACACTCGGCATTTTGGCAAACTTTCCTCAGTCACCCTCTGTACTGGGTATTTACTTGGTAAATACATGGTGAGAACAGTAAATTACCAAGAATCTGCAGCTGTTACTCAGGAGGTAAACGCTTAAAAATAGCTGAATGACTTCAAAACACTTTTGGTATTACTCATCAGTTCCAGTCACTATATTGAAGTTGTCTCATGTTTAAGAAGGTAAAAGAGTTTAATGGCATCATGCTTTCTTAGAAACACCTTCTCTATTAACCCATTATTTCAAGGAACAATCTTGTAGGTGCTGAACATTTATATTAACAAAGTTGAATTGTGTAAGAATTAAGGCAATGCTTTTAAGGTATGCTTTTAATGAGTCCTTAAGTAAAAAAATTCCTTTTTTAATTTACTATAGATTCATCCTAAAATCTATTATTTATTTTCAGTTAAGTTCTTTGTATTACTAAAAAAAAAAAATTATTTGGAAACATTAGTCCTGTGTTTTTTTTTTTTTTGTTTTGTATTCTGGCTGTCTTGACACTGGTAAGATCTAAGCCCTTTTCCCATATGAAAAGCTACTGTTATATACTGTATTTAAAAGGGCAATTAATATTATTATGACTTATCAACTTCTATCGGCAACCAAGGAACAATATCAACAGGTCTCTGGTACAGGTTATGGTGCCTGTTATTGACAAAAAAAATATATATATATATATATCATGTCACATTTTCACAATAGAGACGATTAAGCTAGCTAATTAGAGCAAAGTTCCAACAAAAATGTCTAGTGAAGAGGTAATATATCATGATGCAAAATAGGCCTACTGTAATAATATAGTATTGCTTTGTCATTTGCTTTTTTAGCTCAAGAACAGCATGTGCTGTGATGCCGGTCACTTGCTCATAGCGCTGTCAACCATCTTTGAGCAGTTGAAAATGCAAGGATGAGGATCTTGTTCCAAAACAGAGAGTACAGGCAGGAAAGAGGTTTTGAAAGCCAAAAGTACCATCACCTGGGGAAGTAAGTAAGTAAAAATCTTAGTTAATGTACCTTTAAGGGTGAGTTCTGTTCTTGGTTGTTTGTAAGACCACAGAATTAAACATTGCTTCCTTTTACAGCTCAGTTTCCATTTGCTGTTTTACTTTTTACTTTTTATGATTTGTTTTGCTTGGTAACCCAGCAGAAAATAAATGATACAAGTTTATCTTTATTGCGTCGAAAGGCAATAACCAATTTTCTGTGGAAGAACATGGTAATAATATGGGATTAAATGTTGTTTCCTTTTACAGGTCAGTTTCACCATGCTTACTCTGTACACTAATGTTTATTACAGAACATTTATCATTATCACATTGGCAAAGGTTGACGTAAGAACCTAGTCAGACCAAGCGTTGTTTCCTTTCACAGTCCAGTTTCAGTTTTCTTACTGAGTAAACTGGAATGCTTTACTTAGTACCTTCACAGAAACCTACAGCACAAGTTGTCTGCATGGAAAAGGAAATAACCAAATGGAATGTTTTACTCAGTAATTTTGCAGAACATACATGGTATATGTTGGCCTTAATATATAGAGTTAAATGTGAATCTGGTAATTCCATGGACACAATTAATGCCTTCTCTTACAGTCCAGTTTCACCTTAGTCTCTGAAAAAAAATTAGAAGGTATTTCTTAGCACTACTCAGTGTAGTGCTAAGAAATACCTTCTAATTTTTTTTTTTTGCATACATGGCAGCCATTCAGCATGAAACTAGAGGAAAAGTGTGTGGTCTCAGAGTTTGTATGAGGTCATTATTGATACAATTACCATAAATAACATAAAAACAATTTTGGTGATATCATGAAAAGTTTACTTCACAAGTGGGTACAGCCATGAACAATTACTATGTAAGAAAACCTAGGAAATACACAATTAAACTTGGGCTATTGCTAATAGAATATGGGCTATTGCAGAGAAGCATAACCTAATTCCCTGGGAATGATGCTGTCAAACTCAAGCTTTTGCCATCTTGTGACAACTTGTTACCATCTTAGGACAACTACAATGTAGTAACTTGAATTGATGAGTAATTACTTGGTAATTTAATTCTTGCCATGTTTTTACCTGGTAAATACCTGTTACTAAACATTACTTAACAAAACCAACTTTAAACCGACCCTTTCTGCATTGACACTTAGCAACACTTGGAAGCTTAGCAAGTGGTATTTCACTTCATTAACAACTTGGACCTCGGTGCCACTATGCAGCATCTGCCAGTCATTAGAATGACCTCTATCTAGGTTAATGCTAATGTAGACAAGATGTGCATCTGTGACAACATCAGTGTTAAGGACCCACAAACATTAACGGGATCTGAGGGGAGTCAGTTTCCTTCCTGCTGAGAGAGAGGCCTTTAATGAGCCATGACTGTGACAACCAGGAAGTGGAAACCCTACCTGAGGCCCCAGATGAAGTGCTTTAAGAGGGGTTATAAAGATGGCACAGACATGCTCCAAAATGGAGGAGTGAGGGAGGGTAAGAGCTCGTTTGATGTGGTTGTCAGCAAGAGAATCTGCTTAGCTTCAAGAGCTCGGGAATAAAAGCAGCAACATTAAGGGCCAATTTTCAGATGACACAGTTGTTTCATTTACATGCATCCTGTGGCTTCCAGGGAAACAGGAGATGACATACAGTATATGAAAAGTATACAGCAATTCACATATATTTACTTCTTTTCTTTTTTTCTTACTGACTCTGCGTGTGTGTGTGTGTATGTGTCCGATTACGTGTGCTACTTTGTTCTTGCTGTCAAAAGCACAAGTTCCTCCATACTGTAAAACCACAACACCACTGATGTTCCTCTCCTCCGCCTCTTAGCCACAGCCACACTTTCCATAATGACATCGCCCATGGTGGCCTGTTGTTTGCTGCAGACAAACCCAGCCACAGACAGAGCAATATTTACCCAGCCCACATTGGCCCGGCCTGGCCCAGCCCAGCGGAGTGAAAAAAGTAATCCTGGGGTGTTTTCTCTATTTTTATATCGCCGTTAACTTGGGTGATGTCATTTTTGGAAACAGTATAATGACAAAAACCTAATTGTCTTTTCTTTCCAATAAAATAGATTGACACATACACAAAAGGCACACAGAAAACTATGTGAGAAAAGCCACTGAAGGAGCCCAGCCTTGTTGTGTGGGGGCTGAGGCTGAGGCTGAGGCTTTCAGGAGGGTCAGATCTCAGTGTGACGGCGCGCCTCACTGCCCCCTGCAGCCTTGGCTGTCTAAATGTACTCATTAACCCTCAGATCAGACAGACTCTCTCAGTAAAGCAATGGGAAGTGACTGTGGGACTAGCTTGTGGATAAAAATATCGCATTATATGTCATCTACTGCATGCATGTCGTTCTAGTGGCTGGGTTTACCACAGAGTCATGGTGTGTCCCCTCTACATGAGAGATGGATGGGGTTTCAGAATAGAAAGGCATCATTATGTCACTGGCATTTCCCTCCAAGATGGTCTCTCTAGCATGAAAGAAATACATGTTCTCAAGGCCAGTGAAAAAACATGAAAGCCTAAAGTTCAAGTTAAGAGATAGCCTGAGTTTGTCAAACAATGATCCTGAATGGATAAATGAGAAAAGGAGAAAATTAGAAAAATGTGGCAAGGCAATGAAATGCAGAGCAATCTAGTGTGGAGGAGTAATGGATTTCAGATTGCAAACAGATAAATTTGAATGGCCCCTGCTCATACTGGGGTCAATTAACCACAAGTCATTGGTGTAACAGAGGCCATTTAAGAGGTCATTAACCTTGGCTGGTTGATCAGCCGTCCTTTGGTCCAATAATTACTGTTCTCCTGCTTCAGTGGCCTCTCTGTCACTCAGACACAGGACGTCAAACTCAGCGGGAGACCTGGAGGTGTCAAGTAAACGTTTTGCCTCTGTGGACTGCATTAATATGTGTATGTGTGTGTATATCTATGTGTTTGTCTTTACCCAGTCTCCTTGTCTACGTCTCCCTTTGCCTGTATGAGGTGTTACCTGTAAGAGTTTGTTAAAGTGGCAAGGAGGTTGTTCTGCTCTGATCTCTCCAGTGAGCGTCATGTCCACCACTCCAATAAGTGTCATCATCCATCCTCAAGTTACATATCTAAAGCAGTACTGCTTTTTTTCTTTCACCAATAATAGTACAGAACAGTATTAGAACCTCTTGAAGCTAACCTTTTAAAAAGCAATTTCCAGATGTAATACAAACTGAGGTTTCTTAACTCATGAAATGTAAGGAATTATATAGTGTTATATTATATAACTGTTAGAATTTTAATGCCGTGTGAAAACTACACAAAGAGGGATGTTGCATTGGTTTCGTCAGTCCAACAGGAAAGGCCAAAGCAATTTACCCAGCAGTCTTATAAAAGTATGGGGACAGAGATTGCGGGGACACAGTCATCTTGGCATGTGGAAAAAATGTAACACCTTAAGAGCTGTATAAAGAGCCAGAATGCAATGGTCCAAGAATGTTATTAACTTCTAGTTTCCATTACCTATATCTGGCCTAATTAATTTGATTTGCTTCCCAAGTCCTCCACCTCTGGGTTTTACACGTTTTCACCTCCTGAGTAACATCTACTCTATGTCATATTTTGTCAGGCCTTAGCCCAAAATAATTAATAATTTCCAACCTGTATATGACTGTATGAATAACTCCAACAGTTCTATTCTTTGATAATTGTATGGACAAGTTAGCTGTGCAAATACACCAACTCCAACACTGTACATTCTCAAGATGTACTGAGTAACTCATTAGTGTCGAGTTTCTCCTCTGCAGTGCAGAGCAGAGTCTCTCTGGAGAACACAGTTAGCTTTGATCCCTATGTGGGAAAAACACAAATGACCCAACTGATCAAACTCTCTGTCTCCATGGTCGTGTCATTAGGTGCTTTTTATAACCTTCTCAAAGGTAAAGTGTCCCCCCATGCCTTATTGGGCTCCCTAGGTGCAAAGTCCTCTCGGAGCTATAGCCTGCATAAGATGATTAGACACAAAGCACTGTGACACTGTAAGGGCTTCTTTCTACAGCTTGCTGGTCATACTGCACACTGAAGGTAGTTAGTTTCAAGGTTTCTCTCACTTTCTGAACTTTTGGCTTCTTCTGTGCAGTCAGACAAACATGATGAGAGTCTTTTGAGAATAGAATTATGGATGGCAACATGGAGGCTTGAACATGCAGATCATATGTGTATATATTTGGAACAAACCTGTGTGAGCTCTCTATAAATAAAGTTGACTTGACTTGACTTGACACGTTAAATCTGATATCATAGACAATTATGTACTTACACTAAAATCGAAGTATGAGTTTGACACGTTACCTGTGAAATTAGCTTATGGCTAGTTCAGCTGAAAATCACAGCTATATTCTTGCCTTCAAAACCAGAGCATAGCTGCACATTGTTCTGGCTTGCAAAGTATACAAATTACCAATCACTAACAAAACAGGGAGAAGCCAAATTCCTGCTCATCAACTAGCCTATTGTTGTTCTGTAGTTAGGCGGGGTCCCTTATGAGTGATCAACAACCAATATTCGGGAAGATAATACTAAAAATAACAAATATAAAATAATAGTATGGCATCTTCCTGGATACCTTAATGATATAATTTAAAAAACTCACTGCCTTGTTACATTAAACCAGGGAGAGAGGAATAGATGAGTAAAATCACCTAATCTCCCAACAGACTGCTTAGACTCTTATATGGTAGTCCTGGGGAAATTAAATGCTAATTGGGTACTAAGAGAAGATATAGCCTAGACATTTGACTAAGGATAGATCCTGTGATGATATTTAGTTCTGCTATACCAAAGGTAATGAATGAATGGTTAAGCAAGGTTGGTTGGTTGGATGGCTGGATTACAGTAATGAAAACACATGATGCTCTCCTTTAACATAATGATGACCTGGTCTCAACTTTAACATCTGTAGTAGTGCAAGAAGTCAGATTTTTATTACCCCATAGAAACAAAATGACCATAATATATCTGGAGTGGTTGATAGGGTTGTTGATCGGTACCAGTGACTCAATGATTACTTCACAGGTGCTGAGATTTCTGGCTTTCAAAACTCTTTCCAGACCGTACTCTGTTCTGAACAAAAACTCCTCCAACAAAATCCTACAAATCTGCTGTAGCCATTTGGTATTTTGTTTGTGGTACTCAGTACAGACATGTAACACCAATGTCCATAATAGCTTTAAATTGTATGAATTATTAAATAATATAATTATTATTGTTTATCCAAGATCAGATGTTTATTGGAATTTAAAAGTCAATTTATTTGATTTACTCATCAGCTAGACTGAATTTCTGGAGTCACTGAAATACTGATTCTTCATGAGTTGTTGTAATATGAACCATGATAAATATGAGATATAGAGAGGGAAATTAAATAAAGGTAGAAAATAAGCGTAACAAATGAAGAGAAAGGGATGTGAGTCATGAGAAAGAGAATAATAGACTATAATAGAATATAAGAGTGAGAGTTACAGCCAGGTTATGATGCAATAGACTTTTATCTGTCTCTAATCCTAATTACACTTCATTTCCTTCTCTTCTTTAACGGCATTCATCCTCTCCTACTTTCCTTTCACCCCTTCCAGTCCCAGTCATTATTGGAAGGAGTTGGTGATGTGGAACCTGAGCAGGAGGAGGGTGAGGGAGTGTTGTTATTATCACAAACTATGTAGATAATGTCCTTGGAGAAGAAGAATACATTATTGAGGCTATTCAGTTCAGATTAGTAATCATATCTAACAGACTGACACAGCAGAGAGCATTGTCTCATACAGGCTCAGTCAAAGGAGAATAAAATGAATGGTGCATAAAAGCGACTTCTAGAGAATGCAGGCAGCACACTGATGAATACATTAATTGTCCATGAATATATAACCTCTTTAGCCTGCATGCTGCATCACTCAGAGCCACCAGTACACAACAGTATTCGTCATACTCAGTTCAGTAGTTAGTACAACAGCACTGCTCTATCCTAGTGGCCAGTCAGAGTGAAAGAAAACACGATCTGGTCAATTATAGTTCAATAGAGAGATAATCTATCTGCAATAGAGATATCAGACAACTTTGTCACATTGTATATAGCTTTGTCAATAAGTTCAAGTCTGGATGAAAATAGGAGCTTTTCAGTTCCACATAATATCAAACTATCGTACAGTACTTCTCATCATCACTGGACAGTTCTTTTGTAGTGATACAGTTATGCCACATCAGACTAAATCTATAACACCTGGCAGTGTAATGCAGGACAGACAGGTCAGGTGCCCTAGTTACCCCAGAAACACCTTTGGACTTAGTTGATGGATAACTGTGTGCTGTGGGACTCAGACAATGTGTATGTGTCTATATTTCCATTCTCCTCTCAAGTGTTGTTGTCATTTCGGGGCTTTTGGATTATATCCGGATCCATATTTTTTTTTTCACCTATGGCAAAAAATGTATGGGATTTTTGGATCCCGTTTGCCAATCATTTTGTTCTTAAAATGGGTGAAATAATGTAAGTAGAACTGACATACAAAGTTATAACATATTACAGTTACTGAATTTTTTTAAACAATTTTGTATGACAGCCATGGGGTGGATGTTGCGTTATCCTCCTTACAGTCTTTGTTATCCTCACTTCACAAAGCCATGACATGCTGAGCTGCTGCCAAGCAAAGTATGGCTAGGGATTTTTCACTGTTTTCATTGCAGCTTCAAAAAGCCCACCACCTCAGAAAATAAAGAAAGGCATAATAGAGGAATATTTGAAAGCAAAAATAATCGAGATTAGAGTTGTACATAGTTAAATCCCTTATTTGGGCCAAAGAATTATGTCACTTTTGAGAGGATTATATGTTGGTGCCTGTTTGTGTTTACAGTAAGTGTGTGTGAGAGTCTGTCTGTGTGTGTGTGTGTGTGCGTGCGCTTTTTGCCCTTGTGCATGTACAGTATGTGCTCCAGCTTGACGTACTCTTGGTGGGTACTCAAGCCCTCGCCCTCTGGCTGCCTAATAAGCTCTCTGAACCTGATGTCTGGAATTACCTTGCCAAGACGTGATATAGGGTTTATACCAATCCTCAAGCATGGCTCTGATTTATTTGTCAATCACTTCATAGCAAACTCCAAAAAAAAAAAAAAAACATGACTCTAATAAAACACCACACACAAAAATTTATGGATAAGACATCTGGGATGCAGGATGCAAGCTTTCACCACTGAAACTCAAGAACTGAAGTTTCAAACAGAGATCTGGTGATGTAGTCATGTATGTTTTAAGCAACCAGTACTGCCCAAAACATGAGCATACCTTACAACATATGCCTTAGGTTAATACACAGCTTACTACACTGGAATAAGGCCATTGGAAAGTAAAGTATTACCCATTCAGTCAGAGAAGGTCACTGGCCCTGGCATACCAGCTTGGACCCCTGCTGCGCATAAAGCCAGTGTGTGAATCAGCACTGCACACGCTCCTGTACAGACCTCCAGCTCATTGTATCCTCTCACAGGTAGTGGAGACAGTGGCAGCGCTCAGAAAAACACAGAACTCTGTCTGTTGCAAGTCCAGTGAGAGTTGACTGGCAGAACATTTCCACCAATCAATGCAGGGCTTATTAGAGACAGTCCCCTTGAAGGTGTCCGAGGAATCATTTCTTAGTCTGTTTAATCAGTCTGTTAATAGGAATATTGACAGCCAGATCTATATTCATCAATGATTCATGTTTTCCTGCTCTGATGTATAAAGCCTACTTAAGAAAGCACATTTGTGCCAAAAACCATCATGTTAACATCAAGAATAAGAGAGGCTGCAGAAATGGGCATTTGGTAAGTAAGACTGTCAAAGTATGTCAAAGACAATTTCAATTTAAGTCTTTTAAAAATTAATGGGCAAGCCCATTTTGAACTTTAAACAATTAATGTAGCGGTAAAGGTCACACCAATGGTTCTGCTGTTAACATGTTTCAACAAAACAGCAGCAAAACACCATAAATTGCAGTATGAATAATTAAAGAACTGCAATGGCATTTTTTTTTGGTCCTGTTAAATGCCAAGGGCAGAGATCAAGCTCCTGCAGAAAAACAAAGGATTTTCAGTGTGTTGTTATTGATTTAATGTAATTCCTAATTAAAGCCAACTACTTTACTTCAGCTCGAGTTCAGACAGTAGCCCTCTCTTCTATGAATATTAACCAACTTGTGAACCTTGTTGTGGCTGGAATAGTGATATCCTAATTACATTTTAATTTGTGTTCCATTTCATAATGTATTATAATAAAATAAATCAGCTCAATGTATTCATTTACAATTCTCTCATTCATTCATAATACCTTGCTTAATTCATAGCCATACTGATAAGATGGTAAATGGTTTGGATTACAATAATCATACCATTTCATCCACTGAATGAGTACAGTCTTTGTTTATGGCTCAGCCAGATGACGTTTGAATATGTGTGTGTGTGTGTGTGTGTGTGTGTGTGCGTATCTAAGTGTGTGTCTTCATAATGGGCTGAGCGAGTAAGGGCAGGCAGACGGCATGTTGATGCCAAGCCCACACGTGCCGCGCCCCGCGCACGCTTCAGTGACCCTTCACCTCCATCCGACTCCCATTCTTGACATTCCACCCATGGCTCAGATAGGCTCGGCCTGACGGCATGGGACATGAACATGATCCGTTACAGTGACGACAACAATACACTGTCACTAAGAACATTATGTACTCATCTTCTTGAGGTGGCTTGTGCATCCCAAAAACATCAGAATTCATATCAGCAACAGTGAAAACAAAACTTCTCCTCATCAGACTATAAAGTGAAATTACCTGTATATTATATTACACTTACATACCTGAAAGTGTATGTTGTGTCTTTGCATGCATTTATGTGTATTATGTATTATGGTTTTCTGTATGTATGTATTTGTATGTGTCTGTATGTGAGTGTGTGTCAGTGTGTATGTGTCCAGTGCATATGTGAAAATGGTTATGCCTGAGCGTATTAAAATCACTCCTCATTATCACCTGTTTGAGTTACTTCTCTGTGTGTTTTTATATGTGAATGTGAATGTCCACATCTAATCAGTCCTGGCTTTGTCCTGTGCCATGTTTCTATAGGCAACAGAGAAGGGCAGATGTTCCTGCTCCTAAAGCGGAGACAGCAATTAGGCTAACGGGGCAGGTAACAAATGGAGTCATCGCATCACATCAGAGAAGTAATTAATAGCCAAACTAAATATGGCACCACATCATCACATTTTGTGGTTCGTGCCTCAGGACAGGGTGTTATAACTGCACTGTGCACATACTGGAAGTGCAGACACATGTATGTATTCTTTTTTTGTCTCTTTCTGTCTCTTTCTGTCTGTCTGTCTTGATCTTTAACATCAGTTCTGCTATAATTTGAAGTCAGTGTTCAGGAACAACTTCAGTCTAGACTCTCTCCAGTTTGCCCTACTTGTGTTCTTTCTCAAGTCAGAAACCCTAGACTAGTTGTCTTGTATTCTGTTGGGTGCTGTGTTCTGTTTGGGTGCTGTTTTTTTGTGCTGTTCTGCACTGTTCTGCTTTGGAGGTCATGGAGATTTAAGGACTTTGAACACGCTGCTCTGTGACTGGCCTAGTTTTATTGAAGTTTTCCATTGTAGACAAAAAAGTAGCAGTTTTACGAATAAGTATCTGAAATTTATGTTGGCTTCATTTCAGAACTAGGCCAAAGGATGGAAAATGGCAACGCATAACACAGTCGAGTGTTCCTCAGGTAGTTGAAATTGTAGGGCCGTTAATGAATAACATTTCTGGGTGGATAAACATAGAGAGCAAAAAAAAAACATGGGAAAGGGTAACAAATTGGTTCCTGTCATTTTCTGTAAATTATTAAGAAAACCTGCTATCCAACACTTGCATCATTCCCTAAGCATATTCTCAGCACAGAGAACTGGAGCAAAACAGAAGCTGGTGCTCCTATTAGAACACAGTCCTCTTTACACACAATGCTTAAGAACAACAGCTGCCCAGGAATAGCAGTGAAGAATAACTCCTCTCCCTGTGTCTGGCCAGCGGCCCACCTTTAGGTCTGGAGCTTTCACCTTGAGAGCCTTCCACTGTAGAGGTGGTCTGGGTTTGGCTGAGCTGAGCTTGCTGGGAAATCAGCCAGACAATGAACCGTGGGTGGATGAGCAGAATTAAGATTGTACTTGAGGACATTTCAAGCCTGCAGTTTTCCCTGGAAAAATAGACTGTTGTTTGTGGAGCTGATTGTGGTCAATTGTGAATTTTCTGTACAGACAAAGAACAGGATCTCTGAAATTAGATTAGTGATGTGCTCACATGCAAAAACTTCAACCTGAAGCTCAGTTACAGTTTCATTAGTCTACAGTAGTTTATGATCACTTCATCACATCATATGATATGATCAATTTATCATTTGTAATGTGTAGTATTAGAAATGCAAAACCATATTTGATAATTCCAAGTATATATTATAATGCAGCAGCAATCTGAACCACAAATTATTCTTACGGTAATACAAAAATGGGTGGTATAATCCACAGCCACTGCATAGATTCCTTTTGCATCAGTTGTCTCATTGGCATGCAGAGAATTACTGCATTTATAAAACATCAAAAACCCAAAGATCAACCCTAGTTAAGAGGAGGCTACAAGGCGAATACTGTCAAATCTACTTTTGAAGTTGATGCTAAGGAGGGGGGAAATTATGTTGAAAAGTTGCCCTGATAAGATAACTTGACCAATCACATTGCTACTGCAATGATCTTCTGAAAGAATACCATCTGATCATGACGTTCAGCTACATTACACTGAGAGGACGCTGATCAAAGCTCAAACTGAGCTGAAGGGAAGTGAAGATACAGAAGTCACTATAACTACTTCATGCCTTAATCAGATTGCAGCAGCACACATCAAATGTAATCACAATTTTTAACTTATGTTACGTACTGTAAGGGCTAATTAGCATTGATATGGTGCTCTCAGTGACAGATGCTGTATACTGTGTGGCTGTGCCTACCACCACAGCTATATGAATCTTGTTTTTTATAACTTCCTCCATATATTTTTAGGAATATCTTCCAATTAAGAAGTTGTCTGTAGCACTGCAAGGTATGACACTTCATTTGTAAAATTCACAAGTTCTCACAAGAGTGAGAACAGTAGACAGTTTATGTTGCAGCTTCTTAGAATATCTGTCTCGCACTAGCCTCCCTCCTCATATCCCACTTCCTCAGCCCCCTTTTAATCAACTCATTGAAACTATACTTGTTCTGACACCTAGATTAGTCAGAACTGTTGCTCTGAAACACTGCTGCTCTCAAGGACTCTGCTCAGCCGTTTATTATTAAAATAGGTCTCGGTAAGCCGATTGTGTGGTATCCAAGGAGATTGACTTGCCCTAATTTAGTATGGTGGATGTTTGGTTTTCTTTGCTGAATTATGTACATATACGCCTTTTTCTATCACTTGTAATCTGCACTCAGTCGTCCTTGGTTCTGTGTTATTGAATTCTAGCTGAACTAATGCCTTGCTTCAATTCCTCCTGTCCTAAAATAGAGGTACACGATTAATCAATGACAACAGAGGCTAATTTGTCTTCATCCCAGTCGTCAATCTAACTCTATCTAAGATGTAGTTTGATAAAAAAAAAAAAGAAACATGTGCAGTGGCTTATCACTGAAGTGACTTGTTGGAATTACTTCAATATTTATCCCTTCTCTTCCGGAGCTCCACATTTCTGGGGTTTTCTGGGGCTTCTTCAATCTGTCTGCACATGCCCAGTGAGACAGGCTGCCTAGTTACAGTAACTTTAGAGACGGCCTTATTATCTGCATTACTCATCGCCTGCTGTTCATTAGACTAGTTGTCTGTGTTGGCTTCAGTGTAAGCAAGCACACAAAAGTTTACTCTGTCAGACGTGTGCAGTCAAACATAGTCAAAACAACCCGGCTAATCTGAATCGGTGTCAGGTCTTGTTATCTTATGTGGCTGCAAGATGCATCTGCTCTTTCGCCCCTAGGCTTTTGTTGTCTCAGTGACATGGTATTATGAATGTTTGAGAGTCTGTTTTGTGATTAAACTTGTGTGATATTTTGGAGAATGCACACACAGACACAGACACAGACACAGACACACAAACACACACACACACACACACACACACACACACACACACACATAAACACACACATAACATTTGCTGATTTGTTAGTACTAGTTTGCATACAGCAATACACAATGATAGAATTGACACAGAAACAGAAGCTTCAAACAGAGACCAATGGTCGTTATACAAATCTATTTCACATTCAAGGCCCTGTGGGTGGAAATGCAAATCTACTGTATATCAACTGTACATTTGTGGAAGTAAGTGGAGAAAGTGGGATAGAGGATTTCCAAGCCAAGGATGTTTGTTAAGTCATGGTTAGAGGATACAACCACTTTACAAATTACCTCTATTCATTCTAGGCTTTTTAACAGAGCTATCCTCTGTTAGAAAAGCTAGTTAGTTTTGCACTGTGAGGTATAAAACAGTTAACTTATCATAACTTAACATATCCCTTTATCCTTTGTTAATTAAGTAGGTATTAATTTTCAAATGTTGGTGTGAGCTAAAGAAATAATGCAATACCTTGTAAAAAGCTTCAACTTTTATTAGTATTAGAACTACAACTAACTTAAACTTGGGACCATTTGGTTTCATGGTGCACAAATGAAGTGGATTATAGCAGACTCAACAGCAAACTGAATTCAGACCATTTAGCTCATTATTCCCAAATAAAAACTCTGGTGTTTTCTCCCAAGTATTTTTGACATCAGTTGTACTAACGGCAATGCCATTGGCAACACTGGTACTTCCTCCAACAGCAAGAGGTGCTCATGGGGGCTTAGTGACAAGTAGCTCTACAGGATATCAGCATCGTGTGGCATAGTTAGCGTTAAGCAAAATACCAAAAAATTCTCCGCCCAAAATTCACTCCCTTGTTTAACCTGTACATTAACAAAAAGATGAAAACCAAAAACATTTCACATATATCTTTATTTTAGTTTAGTTACATAGCCAAGGTAGTTTTAGTTCAGCTTTCGTTTTACCATAAAATGTAGTTGTGTCAGTTTATGACAATGTTTTTTAACAACTAGTTTTTTGTCTTAGTCTTAGTTTATAATCTTGAGCCAAAGCTATAGCTATAATAGATATCTATCCCTTTGTTCTTTGAAGTCATGCTTGGAAACAGTATGTAACCCCAGGGCACAGAGAGTGTCTGGTAAGAAAGGGTGACTTACCAGGGCTTTGGTCTCCTCCTCGTCTTTGTAGTAGTAGAGCTGGTCCCCCCGCAGTACGAACCAGCGAGTGTGCCAAGTCTTGACAAAGCCCCCTTGCTTCCTCAGCCACCCACACCTGATGACGTTCGACCTTCCCTGGCTCGGGCCCTGGGTGTGGGCCTGGCCTCCACTGTGCTGTGGGCTACTGTGGAACACAGACTGGTCTTCCATTGCCAGGTCTGGACAGCAACTCTAATCTGCAAAAGGTTAAAGAGTTTTAATTTAGGTTTGTCCATCTTGCATCCTATTTGCAAGCAACCTGGAAAAAATATGAGTGATATTTAGAGTTACAGAGATAGCACTGATAATAAGTCTGTGTTTCACTGGGGATCAATATAGCAGCCATGTGCTAGTGAAATAAAACATTCAGTCAAAACAGGAAATTTGCCTTGGGTCAAATGTGCCTGTTCAACATTACACCAATGTTATTTTCCTTTTTTCTGTTTGTCTTATTCCCCATCGTTGTGCTGCATGTGTTTGAAATTTTCCAGAAAAGCAAATGTGTTATGGAGTGTGAGGCAGGCAGGGAGATACATGCTAGTTCAGCGTTGTATGAGACAAGGACAGGAGTGTAAATGTGGGAGGAGGAATTCAGAGGTCAGATAACAAGACCACAGGCTAAACCTCCAATCTCTTTTATCTGTCTGCCACTCACCTACCTCCTTCTCCTCCCTCCCTCCTCCTTTCTTTGTCCCGCTATCTTTCTCTCACCTAGCTACTGATGTTGTTCCTGCCTGCCTGTCTTTCTCTGTTCCAGTCTGTCTCAGTCTCATTTTATGTCTGCCTTCTGTCCCCTTTGAACCTTCCACCATTTTAACTGACTAAGTTTTAATTGATGATAATAGATTTAATGATGATAACAACCTTAATTAATTCAAGTGCAAACAATAATCATACAATTCGATGTAGGTGGTTCACACTGTTAACCTAATAAAGAGTCATTCATTAGTCACTGCTGGTGTTCCTCTTTTGATCACATACTCAAAAACAAAAAAAAAAATACAAAATAAAAGTCAAAACAGCAGTCAGTCAAGACAAAGATCCCCTGTCTACAACAAGGAACAGGCAACTTGGAAACAAGGATGATCAGTTAAAGGTGCAATAAGGTACAATAAGTAAAAGTTTTAGTAGACAAGTTTAGTATTTGGAGAGGTTAAATGTTCCTATTCGTTACTGGGGACATGTTTATTCATATGACATGAATTATGTAATGGCGAAATTATTTCTTTTTTCCCCCAGACTGCATAATACACATATGACCTTTATAGAGACATATGGGCTTTGGTGGTCCTCTTCAAAGACGTCTTTTAACCAGTGACCCTCCAGTCACCCTCCATTTTCATAAACATTTCAGAACACAAGACCACCTTCAAATGAAAAAGGCTGCTGACGATTAATTTCACCTCATGTCATCTCACAGGTGAACGATTGTGTGTGAGTGTGTGCAGCTACACACACACATATGCAATACCCCCCCTCCCCGAACCTCCCAATATATAATTTTCAAATGCATAATACTATGCATCGTTCATTCACATATGCTACTATTTTGAGACTGCTGCTGTCAGCTTTAAGCATTGCCACGTTATCAGAGGTTCTGGTTTAGCTTGGCCTGGTGGCGGTCCAAACAACCCACAGGTCCAGATGAGGACCAGATGCAGCCCAGCACTGTTTGTTCCACTCAGCAGTGGGACAAGTGCAGCAGGGCTGCTGCGGTGCTGCAGGCACTTTATTTGGTTCCATGCACAGTCCAGACAGGCATGTCCTGTGTGCATGTGGATGCACAAACACCCATGTATGCACAGGCAGGCACACATGTAAATGCATGTAAACACACCACCACTATCATCACTACCAAATAAGAAAATGAAGAACCTGTATTCTATTGTAAGTCCATATCACTCCAACCGTGTCCCCTCACTCTTTGAGTACTTGCTTTCCTTAAAAGAGTGTCTAATGATAAAGATGGAAGGACACAGTTCATTATGTCACTGTTCTGTTCTGTTCTGTTCTGTTCTGTTCTGTTCTGTTCTGTTCTGTTCAAGGAGTTTGAGATGGGGGGAGGGGGGGCTGCATTAGGCCGACTCATAACATACTCTTCCTAGACCCTGCTCTGTTCATTTCATTACATGTTGTGGAGATGGAAGATGATTGATATTGAGCAACTAATGCCTGGAGTCTGGACAAAGCAGTCCACATTATTTTACCTGATGTCTGGTATCATCTCTCTCTCTCTGTGGTTTCATTGGGGGTGAGGAGAGAGGTGAGGCTGTCTCTGTCCTACATAAATTCAAGAGCACTGACTCACTGAATCTTTATGTCTTTCTCTTTAAAGTTAGATTCTGTAAGTATAATGTTGTCTTGGCCTGGGTTTTACATTGTGACCACAAGGATAAATTAAGAAACCATTAAGCTTGCTGTTATATTGGTAACGTGGATGATAGAAACTGTGTCAGAGATCAGCTCCACTAGCTAGGGAGACTAACATTAACACTAGTTTACTGACATATTTCTACTGCACACGTGGGTGATGTGGCTAGCCACTGTAAGTAGTGCGAAAACCAAGTGTGAAGTAAGATGGACAATACAGACAGTCTGGCAGTGGCTTGAATCCTAATTACACTATTGCTTTTTTAAATATTTACTGTTTATAGCATACTATACTTGCAGCTTTCTGCACTCCTCTAAAAGAACACTCATATCAGCTTTTGTCTTGCTTTGTATGGTGGAGGCTGTAACCCACTCATGATTGCTCATCCAACACTACTTTACCCTTGCTACTAGCATGCTAGACCTATGTGAAAGAAGTAGGCAGTGCCCTTACTTTGCCTGTGGTGAAATCTATTTCACCATAAAAGACCCATTGAGGATCCTCTGAGACGATTCATTCAAGGAAAAATTATTTTTTGCGGCGGACAATTATGCTCTTCAGGGAGGTACATGTCCCTTGTACCCCACATGCTTCCTATGTTCTGTTATCTCAAATAACATGTGAGCATGCACACACACACACACACACACACACACACACACACACACAGCATAAATCATGGTGTAGAGGTGACACACCCATCTGTTGACGGAGTCACCTGCTGTGTGTTGCCAGTCTTGTGCCACAGTCCCTTTACCATTCCAGGCCTCCTGCCCTGTGATTAATTGACCCTGGGCCTGGTTAACAGCACTGCTGGGACTGGCCTGTGCTATGCCTGAATTGAAACTGTAAACAACTGTCATGGAGCACAGTTTCGTAAGACTGTTTGGGGCTGTCTGAGAGTACACTATTTTTAAGTTTCACCGTAGTCTTGTCCAGACGCAATAGATTATATTTGCAACACTGGAATGAAATGCATAATCATTACTAAAGCTATAAATTACAGGATCAATGGAATGTGAGATCACATTAAAAGTTGGTTCTTTGATCTGTGTAATATAACTGCATGATCAATTGTGACCTTTTGAAAGTTACTCATTTTGATGTATATGCCCCTGGTAAAAGCTTCTTCATCGGTTCGGTCAGAAACGCGCAAAATTATGGGAAAAAGATTTGAGCATCTTGCCTTAAGATAAGGCAATGAATCCTAAACTTATTCAACAGAATGAAGATGAAAATGAATGGCTATGGTGTAATAGAGGGCATTCAGGTGACACTCCCTCAGGTCCTTGTTGCAAATTTGGCGACTTTACCGCTAGATTTAGTGACTTTTCAGACCCTCTGGTGACTTTATTTCTCAAAAGCAACGAGCAACAAATCTTGCAACTTTTTCCGACTATAGGGGAACAATGTTAATGTGTTGACTCCCAAAGCATTTGGCAACAGCATAGCCCCCCTCCCTCTGCTGAGAGCGGGGACTGAAGCAAATATTGATATGCAAACTACCGTTTGATGTCATCTTCTAGCAACTTTTTGGTCAGCCAGTAGCTACTTTCCGTGGAGAGTTGGCAGCAGTGGCTGAGAACACCTGATTGTGTTTCTAAATGTACTGCTTGGGCATCTCAGCATAACAGAAAATATATGGTTATTTTCTGTGTTGTTTTTGACAGGGAACTGAACATTTCCCCACTGACACATCTGACCAATTTTGTGTTTAGATAATTTGTGCTTGTTAGCAGCTAACCATCACTATCTTCTTGTAAAAACATCTGATTTGCGCACTGGCTAACATATCTACTATAGCCCTAAGAAATGTATCTAGTAGGCCTATTAGCAAACACTAGCAGTGGCTAGTAGTCACATGTTACATTAACATTGGGTGCTTTGCTGATTTAGCTTACTGGCTAGTTAGCTAGCTGACAATGCCAAAAAAAAACATCTGTTTATTTAAGTTAATTGAGCTGACTCTTCTCAAGCTACAACTCCTAGTGCTTTGTAGTAGAGACTAGGACCAGAGGACAAGGGCTTAAATGTAAGATAGTTACAGTAACCTAATTTTGGAAACACATCTACCTTATCAGACCGATCAGTTTCACTTATAACATTACTGAATTGACCTACACTCACACCACCAACATTTTTTTTCAGGCATGTGTCTTTTTCTAATGAGGTTGTTATATACAGTATGTAGCCATTTTTTTCGCAGTTAATTCTCCACTGGACCTCCATGATGGTGTCATACGGAGATTTATGATGCAACTGCAAAGCCTCTCCCTGTGTCTGACCTGTTTGTCCATACCGCACATCCAAAACAGCTCTGCTTCCCAGAACTGTATCCTATGTCTCTGTAAAAGACCTGTATGTGTGTGTGTGTGTGTGTGTGTGTGTGTAAGTTTCCCCTGTCTGACAAAGGCTCAAAAAGTAACCTCCAGTAAGACTGCCACTCTGTCCCCTGAGCCTCATGCCCTGTCCAGTTTAAATAGGCTCCAGTGATGAAGCCTCATCAATAAAATACGGTCACCAAAATGAGCAGTGGAGCCAGTTATGTAATATTAATGATTTTCTCCCCTTCATAACAAGGAAATAAAAGCAGGAAAGCAGCCAAAAACAAAGAAATAAAAGGATTATTAAGAAGTAGTCTTAAAGTCTAGAATGAGCAGCTGTATACATAATGTAGCCTATCTACTCAAAACTGCTCAAAACATGAAGAAAAATCATCTTTCACTCATAAATCACAATAAAAATGGTAATATGAAGAGTTAAATTTCAGGATAATATGTATCCTAAGCAAGGACTTAAATTATAATCATATTTTAAATGGAGTTCTAATTTTGAAATGGAAATGTTCACATAATTTATCCAGAATATTTTTGACACAGAGTAAGTCAAAATCAAATTAGAGATTGAGATGAAGCGTAGATTATTTTGTTCTTTAATTTTAGTACTGAATGTTAGTACCAGGTATGATCTCTAGAATAATGAGCATGGCTGTATGAATTCTAAAGCCTAAAGTGAGAATTTCCATCATGGAAAAGAACACCCATGCCTAGTATACTGAACAGTATATTCTGCCTCAACTGTCAAGCAGCATTCGAAACATTCTGGGTTTGAGAATCTCTTAGTAGGATTTTCTCACACTATGCCCGAGAGCTCAGACCATTACCCAAGAGTCAGTGGGAAGAGATACCCTGACCTTCACCATAAACAACGACAGTTCAGTATACAGCACATGCAGACAGACAGCCAGACACACACACACACATACACACTAAAGGATGCCACAAATATACAGTCACGAATCAGACCCCTAAGGTTTTCTGGCATGTGCTATAATTTCTGTAAACAGGATGCAACATATTCCCCAGTGCTTATGGTCACAGTAACCGGCTCTATGACAGTCTAAGAAAAAACGAATAATTTCAAACGACACGAGAGAACAGAAGGCAGTGTCTAGGGCATTCTTCTACTGGGTATTCTTCTATCAATGATACTAATCTGTCAGCGGTTTGTCTCCATTTGGGCGCAGCTAGGTATTAGTATTCTCTGCCTGTCTGAGTGTGTCCATCAGCAGGAGGGATACTGAGTCATGCTATCTCTCTTAGGCACTGTTTCTTTTGGTTAAAAAATGTGCCTCTTTCAGTCAAGTCATAGAATACTGCATAAACCTACTGAATATGTCCTTACTACTCTAAACTATCCTCTGTTCAGCCAATAAGGCACTGAATCGGACAAGAAATAATTTCCCTTGTTTCTTAGGCACATCTCTTTGACGTTAGCTGACACTTGTGATGATAAATAGGGCACCAAGAATTTGCATTGTATCAGCCAACACAATGGGGTGATACACAGTATAGCATGATTCAGCATACAGCTTTGAATAAAGTTACAACAACCTTTGACACATTGCTCAATCAAATGTCTTGTTCACGTAATTATCCATGTTTTTAGATGAAAAGGTATGTGCTTAATGTCAGATGCACCATGTCTTAAAAGCCATGGACCATTATTCAAATACACTGTGGGGACAAGGACAATCTAGAGGTCTTGACAAGAATGAGAGTTTGATGAGATTGTAAAATTTCTGAAATGTGATACAGCACATTGACTGTGCAAGGCCGGTCTCATAGCATCAAGAGGTTGTTGGCTTTCAGTGCTTGCACAGGGTGTTTGTTCCCCGTATGGGAATGTATTGAAGCTAACAGCACACAAAAGGCCTGAACCATTGTTTGACATGTCTTTGTTTGATTTGTCTGCTTTAGTTTGGAGGGAAGGGGAGGTTGGCCTTGCTTCACAATCCTGCTCATCCTTTGGGAAATTAAAGTTGCACTAGGCAAGATTTTTATTTAAAAATGCACCTGTATTATCTGCCTTAATCACAAGTTGGGGCTGCAAAATGGAAAGCATCCCATTCCACCCAAATTGAGACTCGCCCTATTTGCCCAAATAAAATTCTAGGTATGGACACAGGCGGGAAATCTTCTCAGGCCACATGAAGTGACGAATCAAAACTTAGCAGTGAAATACAAACTCCTCGACAGCAGCGAGTGCGCACTCTGTCAAGAGGAAGATGGACTCAACATTAGATCTTTTTGAATTTCGTTTTTCAGATAATGACAAGTTCGATTTTAAGGAAAGCGCTTTTGCGTTTTTGCCTCTTAGTATTAATTGCATGCCTAAACAAGACTCACATGGATTATTCTTAAAAACTATTGATGAAAATGCACAATAGTGAGTTGCGTTCTGTGTTTATAAGGGTTGTCAGTGATCAAAACAAAGTGCAAATGATCCCCTTTATCTACTGCCGGAGGCCATAATGATTCCTTGATGAATAGCAGACATGAATTCTTTATTCACCCCCTTTACCATGTGGCAGACAGTGCCATTACCACCACCATCTGTCTGTCTGTCTGCAGTCCTCAGCATTGCAGTTTCACAGCTGCTGCACTCCACATTGGCCCCAGTGCTTGCCGGCTAATGCCCATACCAATTCTCCCTGGATGATGCAAAGGCTGAAAGGCCGATGGTTTGTGAAACAGAAAACTCACTATGGCGGGTTGGAAAAGCACCACCAGTTACTCTTAACAAGTTTGATGAAATCTATTTTGGCAGCTAGAATGCAGGAGAAATGCTAAGGCACAAGAACAAAGACATTACAGCCAAAGCAAGTCACAGAATCATTTTAAAGGCATTTAAAAGGTATAATTCTCGTGCAAGGGTTACATTGATTCCCCTGTCCTTACCCTTTGTATATACATTACGTAAGAAAGGATTTGCATGCAATTCTTCATTACTGTCTTTCTTCTGAATAGTTTCTGAACATAAACATAGACCTCCTGGCCATAACTGTAGCGTTCCATGTTAGTATACTCAAGCACCATAGAGAATATGGGAATTGTTCCTTCTTAGACACCATAGTTGAACGTCCTCCTCTCCCCTATATTCCTCCTTTATCTGCTCCTAGATAATTTTCTGCCTGGCTCTTATTTCTTTACCTAGCACTTTAATATTGGTTGCTTCTAATATGATGATCTTGGAATTTAAGCTTGTTCTACTGTGGCACTCAGTAGTCCCTCTGAATAAGAGTATACTATATACAGTATAATATGTTAATATAATGGCTTTGTCTTTGTTGGAGTCACTACCGTTATCTACTAGGATAGTTAGCTATGACTAATTTAAATTTGAATTAAATCCAGCCAGGCTAAATGTGCTAGCATTAGCAAAGCCAGCCAGGAGACCCATGTATGCTCTCAGCAAGGATGTGAATTCCACGTCTCGTCTAACAATACACACAGTCGGATCAGCACTCATCCAGCAAGTCACTCCTCATGCCCCCATAGCTCATGCTTTGAGGCTGTGCTATGCAAAGAAGGCCTCCCTCGTCCTCATGGCCTCTGAAGTAATGTCTGATCATGGCACAGAAACAAGAGATCCCTCTTTCTGGGGACATTACTGAACAATTGGACCAGTCTCCCTTGTTCTCTGGACCTGCTAGGAAAGGACATGAAGATTGTGGCTTTCAGCAATTTTATCTGATGGCAGCTTAAAATTCGGTGATGGCAAGCTTCAACCCAGCTCTGCAGGTTCACTTCTTGGATTGGTTGGAGGCCATGGGCTTGACTCACATAAAATCCACTACTCTCTGCTAGTTAACAAGCTCACACTGCGGAGCAGTGCAGCAGCCTTGCCAATTCTCAGCCACCCAGCTGGAGCAAGTGCACCATATCAGGATACTCACTGCCTGGGCAACAAGTAGAGTTGTCATACTTGAGATTTAGTAGGCTAAATTGCTGGCTGCATACTGTGTTAACGTCCGGTGAATCACCCCAAACCCTAGATTAACCTACTGTATATAGTGTAGCTGTATCCCATCCCATATAACGCTGTCATACGCCTCTTCATGTCTGCCACCATTTCCACAGGCTAAGGGAGGTAGAGACTGCTGTGGGTGGTGGAGTGAAATCATCCACACAGAGTCCCTCCCAGTTTACACTGAACAAAGCTTTTTCAAACTCGGTGCCTTTTAGGTCTCATAGCAGTCATACCCTTGATGCTATTATGCATGAGGAGGGTTCAGAGATGGTACGAGCCATGCACCTAGACCCATCCAAACATCAACACAATAACCTCCATAACCACAGTTTTAATGCATGCCTTTTAAAGCATCTCAACAACAAATTAGACTGCCATGTTTCATATTCAGATTAATGTTTACCCTTCAGATCAGGGGTTCAGTTTATGTCTTACTGTATCTCACATTGACCAATAATTCTCCTCACTCTGTCAATATTGCTGATGAAGTGAGGGCAAATGGAGATGCATTTAAGATACTTGTATGCCCATAGCATGTCAGCGTGATTTTCTGCCCAGGGTGTGATCCAGAGTGTGTCCCCCCCAAAGTTGCAGTGAAACCTACACCTTTGGCTGGAGATGAAACAGAGGAGACTAAAAAAGTAATTAAAAAAAAAGTAATGCAAAATGTAAATAGTAATGTACATGTAAATAGTCACACTATGCAGAGGAAAACATACTATTTGTTGCAATAATTACCATCTTTGGTCTGCTTTCATAGAAATAATGGAAAGTGTCCTGTAAAATGTAATCATAGTTGTGATCATTGTTGCCTTAATAATGGAAACAAAGACATACACCACAAATCAAGCCATAGATGCAACATGAACTTTTCTTAATATTGACTGGCAATGCTGTAAACCCTTTAAATATCCCTAAGTCACCCTTCCTCTGCCTATATGGAGCCTCCTCGGTAGTCTCTGCACAGCGGGGCCTCCTCGACCGGCATGTGTTAAAGACAAATATAACCCCCCGTTACCAAAGCTGCGAGCTAGACAGCAGTCTGTTTCTGTTGCGCTCCTGCTGAAAAGTCACAGAGGTGCGAGGAGGGCATGTTTCTTGCTGTGCTGTTTGCTAATCATTGGTTAAGGAGAGGATGTCACGGAGGACAGGCTTCAGCTTACGTTCACTCACTGCACTGTGAGTCACAAAAGATAGGTGAATGGATGGAGGGAGGAAAGGAGTGAGGGAGGTAAGGGTGGGTGGTAATATAGCAGGAATACAGATAGATTGATTCTTGGAGAAAGATAGATAGATAGATAGATAGATAGATAGATCAAAAGAGTTACATACATACATACATAGACAAAAAGTTTCACTGTTGATTTTCTCTTTTTCCACTACCCCTGCTGAAATGTTCTATATGCTCTCATGCTTTCCTGCCTGAATCAATGTGATGAGTCTATTTTGTCTACACACCAATTTAGACAGCATGTGACCCCTTTATAGTCTACAATGTGGCCCTTTGGTATGGTACACTGTAAGCCAGTATACTCCCCCCCCCTCCTCACTCCCCTCCCGCTCTGCCATCCCCCCCCCCCCCCCCCCCCCCCCCCACTCTCTATTTTCCTCCATGCCATGTGTCACAGCATGTCTGGGAACTGTGCAGTCCTGTGGAGAAGAGAGGTTGATGATGACTGACTTCACACTGACCGCTGACTCATTCAAAATGTGTTCTAAAGACTGTTACAAGTCATGATAAAAGTGTTATTAAGCTATCTTCTGTAAGGCAGTGATGTAAATGCATGAGGATCTCAACCTGACAATATAATGTAAAGGAGTTTGGAAAGGATAGAAGCTAACTTATATCTCTGGATTTTAACCTAAGCTTAATAAAGCTCAACCCTGCCATGAACGAGCAAAGCCATTACCCTAATTTGTGCTGTAATGTTAATTTAGAAGACACCAGTGACCTAAGAAGAAAAGGACCATTGTATTTATGAATTGAATGGCATTTTTTTTTTTAATGAGTGAATTTAACTTGAATTTGGAACGTTTAAATTAATAGCACGTCATTTAGTTTAGTTCTCCACTCCAGGTTTGGCCCACGTTCAGTCGTATTCCACTCCATCCCTTCCCCTCTCAACAAACAGATATCACACAGCCAGACCCGGGAACAGTAGAGTGCAGCAGCTGACATGGGGAACCTGATCCCTGGGCTTTCCAACAGCACAGCTTGTGCACTGCAGACATTCCTGGCATAGGGGGATCATCATATCTTCCCTCTTTCTACCTCAACTCCTGCCCTATTTCCTTTCTCATCTCCCCATCCTCTTTTTCCATCCACACACATGGTGGGGGAGAAAAGCTGGGGAGATGGCTCGCTGTCCTCCCATTTCCTGCTTGCCTTTTTTTTTTAAATCTACTTTTTCCTCTCCCTGTCCTCCCTTTCTCAAACCCTTTCATTCTTTCATTTCTTCTTATCCATCCTTCCTTCTCTCTTGTGAGTATGTCGTGAGTAGTTACAGTCAGCGACATCCTCGCACATGCAGTCCCACTTAGGGACACATGATCAGATAGCACATTAATCCAGATATGATTGAGTTTCCCTCTCTGTTTGGCCAGTTGACAGCCGGACAGGAGGTTTGTGTTTGGATGCCATTTGTAACTACCTCACCATCTGTATGTTCTGCACTAGAATCAGTGTGCCCTTGCAAAATAGTTATCTTCTACAGCCACAGTAAATGTGCTGAATTTTGATGAACTTTGCTAAACCTGCCTTAAAAACACAGTCCTTGATGCTTTCTTGCTGTCCAACAGCTATGATTACTAAATTACCTGAATTGTTGCAGTTATGTTGTCACAGGCTAATAATGGGACTGATATGATTTAGATGAAGATTTTACTCATTTCCACCTGTAATTGAAACTAAACTGTGTTCCACAGATTCCCAGCAGGCCCACCCAAGTGGTAGACATCTATAGTTACCGATTGCTGTGTCTTTATTTACCCAAGTTCGTCTCTCTTCCTCTCTCAGTGTGCACCTTACTGCCGGAGACACAGTTGGCTGAGATGAGTCAGTAATTTAATTGGTTAGAAATATATCACATTAATCAACTGATAACCCAAAGTGATGGTGATCAAATCTATAAAAAAGTGCTTGAGACAAATGTGTGATGTTGAAATTTTCTTTGGAACGTTTAATCCAAAACCCTGTCCATTATCAAAGGCATTGACGTTTGTTGTACAAAAGAGGGATGTGTGTCATCAGTGTCTCTGCTTAGTAAATGGAAGGCACTTGCTGGCCATCTCTGCTTGTGGTCTGGGGCTATATATATAGGAAATGTGTCAAAAGGAAGTGACAGTCACTGACTCACATGCAGCATCTAAAAAACTGACAGCTTCAAAATGACATAAAATTTTGTGGCATACATGTCATACATACTACATTTTATATTAAGTTGTGTATGAAGTTTTCCTGCTTAAAATCTGAATGACATACCACATAAAGTGCTGCTGTATCTCTACTGGGAAACTAATAAGAAAGTACCAGTCAGTTGTTGTCCATCTTCCGTCAGTCATACAATTTTCCCTACAGCCTCTGGCTGCAGTTGTCATGACATAGTGTATAGGGATGTGTGAACTTGGCTTAAGTAAGGTGGGGACATTACCTATAAAACAGTTGCCACATAATCACCAACATTCAGGTGTAACAAATAACACCTCAGCACACACAACAGCATCACAGACAAAAGCACACACTATAAAACTGTACAACCATACAGCAAAAAAACAACATCAACAATAAAAACAGCACACTCACCCTTCAAATAAACAGCCCTGTAGAATCTGTCAGGTCTGACGCTTGGTGAAGCACAAGTGTTATATCCAATCCAGGTAATCGGTCACAGAGAGAAAATCAACAACAAAAATCCCTGGCTGAGAGAAGCCGAAGCTGCACTTCAGCTCTGCTGCTGCTCCCCTCCTGTTGCCGCTTCCATAGGATCTGGCCGGCTGACTCAGTGTGTAGAGAGAGGATTGAGTTTGCTGCGGCTGGAACGAGCTGTTATAAACTTTTCCCCTGACTGCTCACACCATCTGCATGCTGAGAAAGTCTCCGCTGTGGACGGGATGGCTGCCGCGGTCAGCACAGTCACAGACACATGGGGCACCAACACAGGAGGAGTTTGCACACACACACACGCACACACACACACATACATACACAGACACAACACTGCGCAGCCTATGCAGTCCTAACTCCTCACACACCCTGGCTAGCGAGAGAGACACTCACACTCAACTTGCTCTGAGAAGACTGAGTGTGTATGTTGGTAACTGTGAGCAGGTTTTGTAGAGAGAGAGAAGGAGGAGGGGAGAAAGGAGGGGGCAAGTGTGTTTGTGTGAGCATGTTTGAGGAAGTCTGACTGACTGAGCTGTCCCCGACTTTTTCTTGGCTTTCAGATGACACACAACCAACTGGCAGCTTTCATCCACTCACACAATGTTGCGCAGTCAAACAGTTACCAGACTTTGCCATGTTCATTAAATGGCATGCTTTATAATGTGCAATGAAAAGTCCTAATTTGCTCTGCATGTCTGGTTCAGGTTGTCCGTGAGTAATTCAGCATACAAACACAGAAAGTTGCCCTAGTTTTAAGGTGTCTACAAGATGACATAGACAAATGACTGTGTGCATGCAGCTACTAGGACAAACATTTTATTCTCAGCAACTCTATCCTCACTCTGGTGCAAGCCCAGCTGTATACACACCACTGGAAAGTGCATCTTGTTTGCCTGGGAGTGGTCTAAATTGCTTCTCGTTCTCATCTCATCTCATCTCATGGTGGTCCCTTATAACGGACATGCCTGTCTGAGTAAAGAAGAGCATTTGTCATTGTCATAAAATTAAAATGAGCAAATGTAGAATCTGCACGATTAATGGATAATCATGTATATGGAACTTCCACAGTACAGTAAATTGGGAGCTGTGGGTGCTATTCCATTACAAGCTGAGGAGCTTTGAAAAGTACATTCCTGAGCTCAGTCATGCAGTCATTAAACTCCTTATCTGCTCCTCACATCTACCTCATAACTGCAGATATTGATGTATGACAACAAGAGAATGGGCAAAGTTATGGAATGCTGTGATTCTTTAAGGTAATCCAGTACATGGTTGTCATGTAAGAAAAACACTTTGAGTAGAAAACTGAAATTAAATGATTATATGTAATTTTATACTGTAAATGTTCCAATGCAGAAAGACGGCATGTTTATTAAGAATTGGACGGACAAGTATTTATCTGCAAAAACACCTTTTTGTAGTACAAAACATGTTTAAGTTAGTCCTGCTGGTGAGGTTATTAAAGACAGTATGGCTTCTATTTTCTTTTATATGATATTGAATTCATGCTGGGCACAACTGCAAGAAAAATACACTTTTACACCATCTTAACATCCCCGTCATGTGCCAGTTGCATCCCCTGACACCAGGTCCTGGAATAACTACTGCTAGCTACTGACAAGGAGGGAAAAGTCCAGTCTAGGTGGTGGCTGATGTGTAAAAATTAATTGCTTCCTCAGAATCCAATAAGCAGAACCAGAATCAGTTCATTTGCCAAGTAGAATACATAATAAACCTCCCATAGAAGGGGCTTGAGTAGGGTAATGGAGGAGTTCCAGTATGATGGTATTAAATGTGGACAACAAACAAGATCTTGGCATAGAAGCCTGGGTTGTTCAGGTGTTGCAGGTTCAAGTTGACCACATTACCCACTGATCGGTTTGACCTCTAGGCAAACTCTAAAGGGTGAGCCAGCGGGTTTGTGGTACCTTTGAGATAGGACAGTACTGTCTGGGCTTTGATATCATATGTCACCGTATCTGTCAAATGATCAGTCAAAGAAGCAGCAACAACACAGCCATGTGTTCAAAGCTACGTACTGCTACTTTTCACAAAACATGATCAGACATTGTGGCCAGATAGTCTCCAGTTTTTAGCCATGTAACTGACACTCTTATCCGGAGTGAGCTACAATGAGTCAGCAGTGTCTCACAGGACACAGGGGATCGAATTTGTGACCTTCTGGTTACAGGACAATCTTTCTAACTATCAATGTGCATTGTGTATTTGACAGCCAACAATATAAGATTTACACATTACAATCTAATAACAAAGTTATTAGACAGTACAGGTTATTTTGAATGTGACTAAGTAATCAGTAATAACATTATCATGTTTTTTAACACCATTTGTCTTTTATTACAGCACAGGTAAAACCATTGCTATTTTTTGTATTTTTGCAAATGTAGTGTTATGACCTTGCTGTAGCTGCTATGATCTATGCCTGTGCTTTTGTGTATGATAGCCATACAATGTATTTGGTAGAATACTGTATATAGCTGCAGAATTTGTTATCGTTCTATTATATAATAACGCATTATCACCAAATGGAAGGTGAGTTTGTAGGTTTTATGAAAGGCTATATTAAATGAACAACAGTAGCTTCGGAGCCATCTGTCCACAGCCATCCTTCAGCATGCTTTATTGTATTTGTGGGACATGGAATGCCGAACATGAAACACTGTGACCTTGTGACGTAAGAAGTGGCCATCTGTAAACAAACTGGAACTTCAGCTACTCCCACCAGGAACTCTGGGGGACCACATCTGATAGGAGATAACTCATCACAAGATTAGGATGGCTGAATCTGCATGGAGGAAGCCTCAGGGAATTAAGATGTTCTCTATGGTTCTGTCGTTCTCATGGCCTTCAAGCAAGAGGTTTTGGAGAGGTGGTGACTCTGGGACAGATGATGAAAATCCTCAGAGGCCCACACAGACAAGACCCCTTCCCCACTGGACTGGGATGACATTAGAACTCAGTAACATTTAATTGTTGTATGGTCTTAGGGTTTCCATCATTGCTCTATTACTATATGGTTTTCCATTTTGTGTTTGTAATGTGCTATACTGTAAAACAACAACAACAATAATGAAAATAATACATATAACTTTCTTTGTGTAGTATTTTTTTATATAAAGTTACATAGTGCTTTACATAGACTGAAACATCAGCAAAAAAGAAATACAGCAAATGCAAACACAGCAGAAAGAAAAAAGCAAACAAAAAGAGAATGACCATATTGGGCTACAAACAAATCGATAAAACTGCAATCATAAGATCACTCTCGCCCGTTTGGTATTTTGGTGACTTGCTGTGAACTTGACTGTGCCGAAGTGGGAGGAGAGGAGCAGCAGGCGGTGTCAGTAATGATCAAGCAGCGCAGTGCAATTTTGGTGTCAAAGATTACCTGGATTTATGCTTGCACCACGCACCTGCAGTCTTGTTCTGTGCTATTTTTGTGGCTTTCCCAAATGATGCACACATGAACAGATCCTATTCAAAGGCCTTTTTGTGGATGATATGTTGGCCAATTTGACTTTGATATAAATCCCTCAAGAAGGAAAAAATAACATACAATATTTTTCATTCATTCTAACTATATAAATATACACATGTGGCTGCAGTGTGAATGATTGTCATCCAGCATAGAACTGTCAGTATGCTCCATGACGCACGGAGTGGGGACTGTGGAGGCGTCTGCAGCTTCTATAGATGTCAGGGACTGGCCGGTAGACATCACTTTAATCTGAGGAGAAGTTGTTGAGGCAGAACCGCTCCAGACTGTTCTCTCCATCACAAAATTGTCAGAGCACACTGCATTTTAAGGGAAGGAGAAGAAGTGATTTGATTGGTCATGATGACGTCAGCACCTACCACACCCACTGAAAATTACCAAACAAAAATTGCCACACCCTGTGCGCTCGCACCATGCACTTCTGACAGCACTTTGTGCCATGCGCCATTGATTCGTGAAAATATAGCCCATGTACCCCCTACCCCAAAACCATATGCATTATTCAATCATGCCCTATGGTTAAAGTTCATAATCATTTGTCAACTACCACATTTTGTTGTTCTTCTGACATTATGAGGTGAATTGGATGTGTCAAAAAAATAATTGGTTCGTTGTTCCTCCACTGTTCCTTAACTGATGGTGGTTTTGTCCTCTCTTTCTATCCATCCTACTGATCCAGCTGTAGCTGCACCTATACAGCACATGCACCAGGAGGGTGAAGGTCAGGCCTCGCCCACCAAACTGGTACTTCTTATTACCCACCATCTCCTGATACATTAATGTTGTGGATAGCAGATAAAGCCACCCAGAATACAACATAGTCCCACCAATATCATGGAGAAATTAAATTAAATTATATTACATTAGACTTCTTTACCCACCCTGCAACATGAGGTGTACGACAGCCAACCACAAGTGCTGAGTCCAGCTCTGACCCCAAACTCCGGGGGATGGTGATGGCTCGCTCCTTAAATGTTAGCATGGCTCAAAATCAGTGAGAAGAGGTCAGAGTCAGACCCAGAGAGAGAGCCCATTCCTCCTACAGACCCATATTCCTTCCACACTACATGATCCTGCCAGTGATCTACAGTTGCTGCACGTCGGCCCTTTACACTTAGCCATTGACATGCACCTCGTACCCAGGTTGTATCTAGATATGATTTACATTTACACCTGGCATTAAAATACATCTCCCATGTCCACATTAAAGTTAGATTGCTTTTCCCCACATAAAACGCAGATTGCCACACAAGTGATTTACCCTGTTAATGCAGTATTTATATCATTTAGGAAGATGGCAAGCACTCAGGATCTCTATTTCAAAACAGAGGAAGAAGTCTTTTTTAGTCTTTTTTAGATGGCAGTTTGATGGAGCTGTTGCTACCATTAATAGTTTCATCAGGACAAACTGGCAGCAGACAATCTAGTCTCACTTTTCCCCACTCATGAGCATCCAGACTAAACATTTTGATACAGTACTTTAATACTACCAGTTAGTTTTAACTTGCTATCAGAGCTACCTGCCACTTCTTTGCTTGGCATGCACCTCCTTCTTCGATCTGTGTGTGAATGCGTGTTTGTAAATGTAGACTGGAGATTTATACTTTGCAGAGCATTTATACTTTGTAAACTTATATAACTTATACTTTCCAAAACAGAGTTACAATGGCAGTAAAAAGAAACATAGTAAAAAAAAAAGCTGCATTATTATTATTATTATTATTATTATTATTATTATTATTATTATCATAGACAGCCACTAATTATAATAATAGTAATAATACAATCAAAATGAAATAAAATAATTAAGTCCAGTATAAAACATAGCTTTTTAGTAATTTTACAACTGGGTGTTGAGAAGTGATTTAAATAATAACACAGATTTAGCCAGCCTAAGCCTCAGGCAGGACGTTCCAAAGCCTAGGGGACTGACAGTGAAAGTCCCGTCACTTTTTGTCTTAAGCTTAGACTGAGGAACTGCCAAGAGATCCCTGCTTGGGGACCTGGGGCTGTGCTGTGGCTCATAAAGGGTAAAAGGTCCGAGATGTAGCTGGGAGCAAGGCCTTGACGAATCAATTCTAAAACTGATGTGAGGATTGCCGAAATGTGAGTTATGTGTTCCCTTCTCTTAGTCCCGGCCAAAAGCCTTGCTGCAGAATTTTTACAGCCTGGAGCCAAGCTACGACTTGTTGGTTGAGGCAAGTAAATAAATGTTGCAGTACTGAAGACCTGAAGATGTAAAAGTGATTTGTAACTGACAGACAGGGCAGATCTAATTTTAGCAATACTCCTTAGTTGGAAAAAACATGAACTAAATGTTTTGAATGTTGCTCAATTAAGGCTTAAACTTGGGTAGAAAAGGATGCCTACATTTTTAGATGCAGCCTTGATGTTATTTGTTATAAGACCAAGAGACTGCTGAATTTCTCATGAAATACATTCAGGGCCAACAACAAGGAATTCTTTAACTGCAGAAAGTTCTGAGACATCAAGTACTGAACATCAGCTAAACGACGATGTAATACAGCCAACTTACTTAAGACACAGACACAGACGTGTACACATTTTATTAACTAAATTAGGATTTCCACACAGTTCAAATATTATAGAAGTTCAAGATGATTCAAGGACCTTTAAGGATAGAGACTTTTAATCTCCAGATGGCTGGAGATTGCTGCTGAGTCAGAACAGAATGTTGTTAGTAGTTTGGTCCCTCTTTGAATAGTTCTGCAATACATAAGACTTTAACACCAAGTTTTCAAACATGAGGCAGACAAATATCTGGACTGCCAGCTTAAAAACATACCCTAGATCTCTGAAATGTGGATGCGCTCACAATTGTCAGCTTGTCTGTGAAGGCTTGTTCTATAATGTCAAACAGGAAGGCTATATCAGGGATAAGCTCTACTCTCAATTTACAAAATGATTTCAGAGGTGTTATTGGGAGAAATGTCAATAATATCACATGGAAGATTATACAGACACACATGAATTGGTAACACAATGACACAATTAAATCAACAATATGATCATGTTTATCCATATACAGGTCTTAGTATGCGTTACAGCCATTCACAACATGAGCAGTATAGATTGTATATAGTGAACTGAATCAGGGTGCAGAATACAGTGTGGTTGGTTGTTGCCAGGCTACCATGAAGTCAGGTTGTATTTTGTTGGCAACACCTGTAATCTAGTTTAAGATTCAATAGAAAAGTAGTGTGCTGGGAAAATGTGCACAAGATGTCTTCAAAACATTGTTTGACCGCCATTAACCAACATTTTTTATAATAAATTATGTTGCTACTTTCTTTGATTTCAACTTCTCACATTGTGTATCTTACTGTGAAATAGGCCTAAATTCAGTGTTTTGTTTAAAAAAAAAAAAAAAGAAGTATGACAGATGAACTCAACAACAGAGCAGATAGGAGACACACAAAAATGCTCACTGGGACATTGGACAATCTGGCAGACAGAGAGACACCTGAGCATATTTAAACTTTGTTATTATTATTCAGACTCCCTTCTGCCTCCTCCCTTAACTGATCAAATGGCTGTGGTGCCATCACACTTATCAGATGTCAGATTTAACCTAAAGTCTCACCTCAGCCAGGCTCTATAGAATCATCTTTTATCATTCAAAATTCAAAAGTAAAAAACAGCAGTATTTATTTATTTATTTTTTCAACTTACTCTCTCATCTCCCTGTAAATGAAGTGTGACTCCTATGAAAAGTGAGTTGGTGGAGTTTAAGCTGTTCCAGTTTTCTAGACCTGAGAATATGAGCAACTGAGCCTTCACATATCACCTCTCTACCGCCGGAACATGATGGCTGGAAAATTGCTCTGTATTACTGAGAGCTGTATAGTGGCCCTAAAATAGTTATAGACTGTAGACTTTCATGAGGCAGTATATTTGATTTGTTTTGTTTTAGTTTGTTTTTTTCATGGCACCCTCTGATCCAAGCAACAGAGAATAGATGGAATCATTAAGAGGTACAGCTTATCTGAAAAAGCTGTTGGATGAAATATCTATCTATCTATCTATCTATCTATCTATCTATCTATCTCTTTAACTTTTCCTTCTTCCAGTCTGCACTGAATTGAAAAATTCATTAACTTCAATAGACTTCTGTAAACTGCAAACATCTGTAAATCTCTATAGATGTCAATAGTCAACATAGCAAGAATTCTTCCTAGCTAGGTCTGTATTAGCATGATGAAGATGCTTTATTTTAAATCTTCAGTGCGTTGCATTTATTGTGTCTTTATTTATATTGTATTCTTTGCTACTGCAATGATCCAAATTCCCCTCTGGGATCAATAAAGTTAATTTCATCTTAGAGATAGTTCCACCATTATCTTTGAGCTTTCACCCACACTAGTGTCATTTCTCATCATTCTCCTCAGTGCTTTATTGCTCTCTGGTGGTGACTTTTAAAACTTGTGGATTAGTAGATCAACAACTTTGTTTGCAGCCTTTTCTTTACCCTTTTAGACTTATGAAACACACAAAAATGAATCAATAAAATACATTTTCTTCTTCAAAGGTATTCATAATGAAGATGAATGACCCTATGGCAGTAGCCTGTGATTAAGCTTGTTTGCATACAGTTTTGATCAGACTTAGAACAAATAAGCAGAGATATACCCAAATTGTGTAAATCAGAGTAGAAATCTCATATTGAAGTTTTTTCTCACAACATCAACACAAACTGGAGCTTAAATAATTGGAAGTTAACTCTTCATATTTAAAGTGGTATTGAGAATACAATACCACTGATGAGCCACCAGAGGTCCACAAGTCACACCAAAGAAGCAGAAGAAATCATAGAGGAGAGTAAAGAAGAGCACTTCAGCATTTCAGTAATCTATTGTGGACTAAACTATTGTATCTGATCTGAAGGACATTTAGATTTTGTATTATTTGGTGCTTAAACCCATTGTTACCTCCGCCAAGGAGGTTATGTTTCCGGTGCTGTTTGTTTGTTTGTTTGTTTGTCTGTTGTCAGCAGGATTACAGAAAAACTACCGGCCCAATTTTCATGAAACTTCGTGGAAGGGTGTAGCGTGGGCCAAGGAAGAACAAGTAATAATAGCACGAACCTTGGCGGAGGTCTGCGCTATCCGAGTGCCCCTCTAGTTTAAACTGTAATAACTGTCAAGCAAACTTACTTAACTCCACAGATGTTGACAAAATGTAGTATAAAAACAGTGAAAGAAATGCTCATTCAACTTCTCATAATATCGAGTCATAGTCATACAGTTTATTAAAAAGTAAAGTTAATCAACTTCAATTGAGACCAAACTGTCACCCATGTAAACCTCCACAATCAATGGACTGAAACAGCCTGTTTTTTGCATATATTCGGACCACCATGTATAGCCTTGCACACTATGACATTTTTAACCACAGCAATGTAGGTTGTCCAGCACTCAAAAATATATTTCATTAATGATAATTATATTTCAACTATATTCATTAGAACTTCCTTGGTATACTCAGCAATGCACTAAAACATCCATTTGTAGCTTCAACCATACTGTATTCCTTGTTTCAAGCACCAACAAGTAGCCTATACAAATTGAATATTGAACATACAATATATACTGTATGAAGAGTGATATGTGTATCACTCTTTACTGTTTCTTTGTATTGTATGTGAAGTCATGTTGTCTTTGTGTCATGTGTAGCATTAGGTACTATGAAACCCTAAATTATCTACATGTCTCTGCACTACACCAAGACACATTTCTGAACAGTTATTGCACTTGGTGATTAAAGTGATTCTGATCCTGATTTAACTTAATTGAAAGTCTTACTTTGATGAGGCAAACAATTACTAAATCAATTTAGGTCAACTGATAAGTTTTGCCATTTTGTCACTAACATGACTACACAAAATTCACATCAATTCATATCTATTTTACCATTCAATGAGCGTCTTGATTTGAACACTCCATACCACAGCAATTATTTGGTTAACTCTGTTTTCTAACCCCTTATACAGTATTGCTACTCTTTTTGAAATATGTAAATTTCCATGATAGATTTAATCCAAATATTACAGTCAGATTAATCATAATTAATTATAAGGAGAACAGTATATTGTACAGTCTGGTTATCATTGTCCAACAGATACTACGTTCTGTTGTTGGCCCAGTATTTTCTCTGATAATATTATGGATATAGTGCGTCAGGGGCAGCAGGGTGTGGTGGTAAAAGCATAACATTTATGCTAACTATTTTCTGGTGCAGGAAGGGTAAAAAGGAGAAACTCACAATGAGCCCGAAGGCATTTTTAACCAAACACAATACTCAAATAAATCATGACCAAAAATTTAAGTCCGCTGTTCAGCTGATAGGAAACCACACTTAAGTAATATAATAGTAGAAAAAAAAACAAAAAAAACAGTAACACTCTATTATGCATAATTCATGCATGATACATTTAATGACTAATACTATCAATACAGCTCTCTATAATTTTGATGCATCTGCCATGAATGATAACACATCCTAACCTGTTGAAATGTTTTCCTCCTCATTTGTCCCCCTCAAGAAAAAAAGAAAAATCCATCAGGGGGTCAACAATCTGTCAGGTCGCTGAGGTCAAGGCTCCAGCCACTATTGCCAGTTTGCTGCAAGATGTTTTTGAGAGCCAAAAAAGAGGTGAAACCCAAGGCTGAAGGAGCCAAAGAAATCATTAATCAAACTGGGTCCCATTAGAGCTTGAGTTGAACCCAAGCACCATGACAGGCTGCGTGCAAAAGGGCCACTTGTCACTTCAGAGATCGACTGGAAACATTCCTAAACGTATGGCGCACGGAACCCGGCACATGGAATTCCAGACACCTAATCAGTAGTAATTTTCTTCAAGTCTCAATTTAGATATCCGATATATTGTTGTCCTTTAAGTGGAAGACCCGGACATCACATCATTTTCTCGGTCACATGTGTATGTGTTGTCTTCAATAATCCAGCAGTCATTCCAGAGCTAATAAACAACCTGTTGAAGCAGGGCCCAACTGTAAATACCACAACGTCTATTTGCAGTAAATCAGTGTTATTTACTACTTCGTTCACGCACCTTTGTTTCTGTAGAGGCAGCAGTGACGTGCTCAGGGAGTCAGATAAAGGGTATTTCTCACCAACGCTTTCCTGTTATTTTCCAGGGTCCTTTGTTTGGTTGCGAGGCCTCGGCCTGTCGGTTCTCAGGGGAATGAGAGGAACATTCAAGCCTGAACACTTCTCAACACCCCTGGCCTCATACACAGAGAGCGCTCCTATTGTCCTACCTGTCTGTCTCACTGTCTGTCACCTTGTCTCTGGATTCAGGAGAGACATCCTTGTAGTGAAATGCAGGTCTGCTTCAGGTCCAAATTTTATATTTGATACACAACTTTGACCTGGAGATTATCTGATCACACAAAGCTGTAAAGGTTTTAGGAGGTTTCTCAAAGATCAAGACAGCAATGAACTTCACTACATCACCATACAATAATGCTCAGGTTTCAATTTAGATTTACAACTGTCTTGATACTATATTATAATCAAATGACAATGAAAGAAACTGCTGCTACTGCTGCTGCTGACAGATTTTATTAGGCCTCCCTTCCTGCCATTAGATTCGTTTGGTCATTGAAATCAATGAGGTTCAGGACAAGAATAGACGTTCTCTCTATGAAAAGGCCTGTAACATTTATATTTGTACTTCCTTACTCCCACAAGGAAGTTGACTCTATTGAATAGATGACTTCAGAAAGTTTGTGTATTTGATCATATTTGGTCAGACATATTTGTCTGATTTTCAAAGCACATTAAGGTTTCCATATATTTAAAGATGTCCCTGTGTCCCAGATGTCCGTGACATTGCTGTGCCCCCTGCTGTGACTCGTCTATGTTTAGGTGTTGAAGTTGTGTTTCGGGAAAGAATTGAGATAAAGGGGATAGGAAATGTGCTTTCCTGGTATATCTGCTGACCAGAAGACAGGTCTTCTGTAAAAAAAAAAAAAAAAAATGCAGGCTTTTGGTGTGTCACTTGAAAAAATCCTGGCTTTTAAGTTCCTGTCCTGGGCAGACACAACAACAACAGGAAGAAGGGCCATTTTCACAGGTGTCAGGAAGCACAGGAAATAAACAAGCTGAATACGGGAAAACATTTGTGCACCAGCAAGAGTCAGAGGTGAGGCTAATAAGAGCTATTTTTAGCCAGGACTGGAGTATTTTGCAGTTTTGGCCAAGAATGTTTATATAATTTGACAGTATTGGGTGTTTTCTACTACTGCTCAGTGTGGTATTGAGGTAGGTGTGGTATTGTTTTTTTTGTTGTTGTTGTTGTTATTATCAAGGATCTTCATCAACATGTTCAGTCAGGAATGACTTGAGGTTTTCATGAGGAAAAGTTTAAGAAATCCAAGTATCATAGACATTAAACTGTTTTATTTAATTATTTCCATTATTTTCCACATTTATTACAGAGTGTGATGAAATTGTGAATGGAGCGGAATGGAGTAAGTGTGGCCCCTTATTATTTAGCATTTCTCAAATTTATACCACAAGTGAAAACTATATCAATGGAATTATTATTAGCTCAAGAACAATGCGTCTGCTCCTGTGTTTATCCTGAAGATTTTGGACAGAATAAATCCTGGTGATGTTGAGCAGTACATTCCCAGAACTACAAGCATCACTCTGATAGTCTAAAACCAGTAAAACCAAACCAGGGTAGGAAAGACAAGCTTAATACTCAGTTACATAAGTGCATGAAGAATAAATAGCCTAAGTATAACTTCCATTGCCTTAACACTGCTTTCAAACCAAAAAAATATTGAAAACATACACAACTTCTAAACAAACACTTATCTTGCATTGCCTATCAACAAAAGCAGTAGCGATTGTGTGTGAAATGGTATAAGCCAGCAGCCTTTTTTGCTGGTTTCTGTGTGTGAAAGGGGCTTAACATACAAAAATTGCCTCATTCCATACCATGCGCCTCACTGCTTATGTGGTGGTGGATAACGACTGTTTGCGGCACATATTTTTTACCACAATTGGTGCTAACTATTTCTTCCTTTTGTTATGCTATCAGTGGTAAAAATACCACACACATCATTGGCCATCACATCACATCCCATCATCACCATTTCTATCCCTTGTTCCCCTCTACAGACTTCTCCAGGAGACATCAGCAGCAGCATTTTTACATCCCTCACAGAGAGATGAGGACCTTTTGCCTGGATTTGTCTCCAATTTCCTCCCAGGTATGTCAATAGAGCTGCACAATATATCATATTTTTATTGTCATTGCGATATGAACTTGTGTGATCAGAATAGGACAAATCAGAATATTGGTAAACCAAAGGCTTGCCAATGCCTATACTTAAAGGTGGGAGACAAAACTATGGCTGTGGTTTGAAGTGAAACAGCAGCTTAGCTTCAAATTAGCTAAACCGGGCTGCAAAAATGCCAAAAACATGTGCTGTTTGGGGCTGCGATGCCTCATTTAAATGTGACGTCCTTTCCCAGGGTTGAGAAAGGACTAAGAGCCAACAGAACATGACTGTTTTTGCAGGAGACATTTTATCACCATTAAGTTTGAAGTTTAGTATTTCCTGATGTGTACATTTCTATCATATTTCATTTCCATCATCATTTCAGTGACCTTTAGCCCTGCTGACTCGAGATTGGTTTTTACAATCGCCTTTCAGAATCCAATTCTGATGCCACAGTCTTGTTATCTAAGATCAAAAACGTTGTCCAAATTGGTATGAAGTGTGCACTTTCTCAATTTTGATGCAAAAAAAAAATGGCATGAAAGGCATCTGGCCTTTTATGAGTCCTATTCAAAGTCAGCCACCTTGCCATATAAAAAGGACAGCTTTCCCCCCTGTGCCACTGCAACTTACCCCCCTGCATCCTAGACATGGAAACAATGGTCCAAGCCCAGTGTTTCTCCATCCACTTGTCCCTTCAGATATTGCTATACTTCCAGTGAAACCTTTTGGTTGCAGCAAATGTAGTGTCGTCCACTGAAGATTCAAGATCATCTAATATACACAGAATCATGAAAGTGAAGGAATTATGCCAGCTGCTCCAAAAGATCATCACATTGCTCTTACCAGGTACATGAATCAAGTTCCCCAGTATATTGAGGATCAAATGTAATTCTATTAAGTTATATGTGGCCATTGAACTTTCAACTGGGCACAACATAGGCAGCAGTGTCAACCATCTAATTGGCTTTGGCAGAACTCTAATAAAGTGCTCAATCATAATCCTGATCATTAAGATCAGGATCTGACTCTTGGTATTCTTAATATTATATGGTTGAACAATAATTTATTTAAAATGCATTTTATTGATGATTTCATTTCACTTTTAATATTCTTAATTCCCTTATGTTGACATGTTTGAATTCCAGTGATGTAATCTCCCTAAAAGAAAGTCCTCGTCACATTTACTTTCAGAGACAGAGACTTCTAATCATGATAGTGATGTGGCTATCCTTCATGACAATACATTGGAAATGTCACCATGTGTCATTTGGGGGTTTCTCTTCATTTGAGACTGATTTCATTTAATAAGAAACAGCGTCAATAATCACCTCCAAATGATTTAATCTTTATTTTCTTTTAGCTTTTGGATCTCTTATCTTTGATTACTGCTGGTAAAACGAGGCTATTATTGTGGCAAATTTCAATACCCAAGTATGTTGTCCAAAATACATTGGACTTTTGAAGAATTTAGTATCTTACTCAATCTTTTATATGCAGCCTCTAACAGCCTCTATTCATAAACTCACTCATACACTTGATCATGTTACCTTTGGCCTTACAGTCTAGAAACAGTATTTAAAAGTATTTATATAAAAGTTTTTGTATGTATATGTACATTTTTAAAAGTATTTATTTGTCTCTGGTCACTCTGGTATTGTTTAACATTTCTTGTTTTTCTGCTACCGCTCAGTCTTGTTTCTACCAGTTAAGAAATATCTCTAAAATAAGATAATTTCTATTTATGACCTTTCGTCTGGCATTGACTGACAGCAGTCTTAATTCAACTGGAGAGCTCTTTCTTGTCTGCAAGGTTGCAGCATTCTAGGCTTTTAATTAGAGCTAAGGGGAAAGATCATATTACTGACATTTTAGCGACCTTACACTGGCTCCCAATTTAATTCCAAACTGATTTTAAGACATTATTGATTTACTCCCTATGTACAGAAGCATAGGGTTAGATATGCAGATAACGCTCTTCTGACTCTATATTAAAGGATAAGGCTGGTGTTTTTTAATGCATTGCTTACGGTCAACAAATCCTATTTAATCGTTTTTTTAATACAATGGAGTTCTATGGCTGCTGGGACATGGCTTCATTGGGCACCGGCTATATGGACGAGACTTGCTGGCAAAACAAAATCGTTGCTGATATTGTTATTTTCATAGTATTTGAAGCAATGCATTAAAAAACACCAGCCTTATCCTTTAAAGTCCAATGGTAATCAAGCATTTGCAATTAAGTCACCTAAACTTTAAATATGCCTGAAGAAAAACAATTAATATTCTCTGTAACTTCTTTTAAAGCAAAAGTGAAAATTAATATTTCTAAACTTTTTCAGAACTGATCATTTGTAACTGCTCTCATTATGATTAATATGATGTATTTTCTAAGTTTGTCTAACCCTTATTATAGTTGATTGTTATGTACCTTTTATTTTACAGCACTTCATTATGATGATGATGATGATGATTATTGTAATATTGTTGTGTAACTCAATGCAGGCCTATAAGTCACAAAGTGACTATGGTGAATGACCAATGGTGTTTTATATATTCCACTGATTTAGATGTCATTAACTGTGTGTACAATGAGAATCCTTTGCACACCCAACAAAGTCTTTTTACAGGTGCGTAGGAGACCAAAAGCATCAACACCAAGAGAGCGACTCCCGCACACTGCACTCTTGCATATAATGTGTGGGAGTCGCTCTCTTGGGCTGGCCTGTAATCACTTGGGCATAAAAAATATATTCACAACTACCTAGGTTGTAATTACTGGTAATTACCTTTTTTGTTAATGTTCTTTAGATGATGTGATTATCTGAAACAAGCATTGTTAAGTAAGTCAATAAGCAGACAAATTATGCAAAGAAGGTCAAACCACAACAGTGAGTTTTTCTTTCAATGATAACTTTGGTTTAATTGTAAGAGCATCCTTTACATTGGCTGGTGTAACATACATGATCTTTTCAATGTCAGCATTTCAGATATATAAATAAAAGATCAATCTAGAGAACCTCACATGATTTAGTGCACTGAAATGGTTTGATGCGTGAAAAATATTGCTGTATCCTCTTTGCAAACCATATAAAAATGCATGTTTTTTTTTGTTGTGAAATTTGTTTTAACTGTTATTTCCTCAACAATATTGTATAAAGGCACACAAAATGACAGAATCAGGTCTACATTGATAGCTAAGTACTAATGGTTGCACACCAAAGGATAAATTGAATTACTTTACTCTACAAAAAGTGAATTTGAAGAGCATTTGCATTTTACTTGATATAGTCTGTGTATTTCATCAGAACACGGTGGTGGGTATAAAACAAGGACCAAAGAAATTAAATAAACCTTCAAAATGCTGTAAAAAAGTTTTTGTCTTTTAACATAATAAAATATATCCTTCAATCATTTATAAGTTAATACTATGCTATATTTACACCAAATAGATTCAGTCTTGTCAGCACTTGTCAGCGAGGGTTGAGCCACTTTGGAGCAGTGGATCTGTCCGTGTACTGGTCTGAGTTCTGGTTACTGCTGACTTCTCCTGAGCCCACCTCAGCCCCTGAAAACACAAATGAAAAAGTTCATGAGTCTCTCCATCTACAGAAGAAAACCGTTTCATCATTTCATACAGGTGAGGACATCTAATGTCCAGATACACAAACTGTATATCTGTCTTTTTGCGGGTACATCACTCCAGTTGGTAAGACATGTAATTCAAAAGCCTTTAGTCCACTGAGAAGTCACAAATAATATAAAATACATTTTAGTGGTATGAACAAAGCTTCTGTTAATTACCTGCTTGTGGCTGAGTCTTGAGCTTGCTCGCAATTTTGGCAAAGAATTTGAGGGTGAGACAAGCCCCTGTCTCCCTGTCGCAGATGCCTCCTTTGCAGTTGCATGTCTTGCGGCACTCAACCCCATAGGTCCCATACATGCAATCTGTGAAGATAGAACAGGTTACTGTTACAATAGGCTACTTTATTTCACAGGACAGGCTGGAGGGAGATAAAGTATGATGTCATAGGTTGGTGTACCTCACTGAAGCTGATGTGGGCCCCTATTTTGGAGTGTAATAGAACCCTGTCCACAGTTAACATAATCACTGATCAAGTGAAATAAGCCAGTGACAAAAACTGCACTTTAACAGCTGCAGCAGCAGTGTTGATGTTTCAAAGCTGTGCAGGCAACTCTAAGCCTAGGTAACTTAATTATACATTTAAATAAGCAAGTCAATTTTTAAACAAGGATGTGCCCTGGTCTGCACATGTCATAGGCCTATAACCACTGGCTAATGTCATAATAACGGTGACACTGATTGTGATAATTCAACAAATACTACACACAGGCTCTAAAAGATAGTGTACACATAAATGAATGTTTCCTTTGATGCAGCAGTCATTAACTGTAGTCAAATCATAGCAAATAGGCACTTAGCATGCAGGAATAGCATAGGCGACAAGATTCTGATTTATTTGATGTGCAGCAGGTGCGTCACGGCCAATGAATATACCTTTGCAAATGCCATATTCGTCTCCGTAATCGTCCTCATCCTTGTAGAACTCACAGAATAATCCTGGTCCGCACTTCACCCCATGCATCCCCGACACCGTGCGGTAGCAGTGTTCCCCTCTGCCGGCTGCACAGACCTGGCAACAGCCGCAATCATCCAGGACGGTCCGTCTGCACCGCTGTGTCCCGCCACACAGATCCACGTTACATCTCTCGGGGCAGTTTACTGCGTACTTGACATTCGCGCCCCAAGCCTCAACATCTTGCACTATAATTGAAGACAATACTGTGAGCAGGAGGAAAGACATCGTTGGATGCAAGGGATCGGAGGGCGTCTGGAATGCTGCTGCCTTTCAATGGACAATCTCGGGAAGAGATTTTCTCCGGACAGAGAAGCGGACAACCTCTGGGCGACTTGAGCGGAGTGACCTATGGCTCATCAGGTTGTATGGTTATCAGCATTGAACAACTTTGTTTTGCACATGGTTTGCTCTCGTCAATTTCCTCAATCCGGTGTTGTTGTCCTTTTGCCAGCCAGCCCCCTTTTTAGAAATCCGGCGTGGAAGTGGGATTAACTCTGAACCGTCATCCAGGAACTGAAATTCGTGTGACTTGATGTCATAAGTTATCTTTGGTTTGTTTTTGTGTGAGTGTTGAGGGAGATCCTACCTCACATTGCATCAGATTCCTCATGTGACTCTCTGACTATAAAGAATTGAATTTAATGTGTGGCTACAAAGCGGGTGCGCAAAATCTGAAAAAATAAATAATATTGCCAAATATGTTGCAATGAAATACCCATGTAGTGGAGGGTAAAGAAAACTTAATTAACTCACCTTTTTAGGCTAACATAAATCTTTGTGAGGTAAATGTATAGTATACATAGTAGGCTACTAAATTTAAACGTAAATTGATATGAAGATAGGGGCTTTTATGGTAAAAAGCATGTGTTCATATTTTTCTGGAAGTAGGCCTATAGATTTTTGTTTATATTGGTGGTTGTATACTTAATGATAATCATAGACTGGAGGTCAGAATTTACCCTACTTTTATATAGGTTGACTTCAACATTTTACAGCATGCAGTAGATACACAAAGAGAACCAAAAGACAAACAAAGAGGAAATAACAAGGAAATTACAAACTACAGGTTACACTCCTGTAGATTCCCATCCACAGCAAATAGCCTATTTTGAGATTCAGGATAAACTATATGAGAACATCTTTTTCTTAACCTTTCATGATGTTAACCATGTCAGTTTTTAATTAAAACATACCATCAGCAAATATAAATCAGCAATGTAAAGGACTATTTAAATTTTGCGTGTATTCATAAATGTTCTTGGAAGATTCTGACTTGTAGGGTGGATGGAAAATTGTTTTTGGAACGTTCTCAAGTCTTCTCAACTCAAAATACCACTACATCTTACTGTATTGTTTGCTATCATTACACAAACTTTGAAGAAATCTTTCACAATCCCAAACAGACTACATGTAAAAGCCATGTTTAGTTGTCATGTATCGACAGCCTTTGTATAAAAAGGTCAGGAAATGTAAATTGTGATAGCCAGTGGGTATTGATCTCATCACAGTTTGCTGTTACTGGCTCTGTCTCATTCAGAAAGTAGTTCTTCCACCTTGATACCTCACTAGACACCGACAGGTCTCGACAGGTAAACTGACAGACAATGCAGGAATAACAACAGAAATGCAAGTCAGATGGCACCGATATCGAGGACAGAATGAGCCAGTGAAGGTGCCTTGACATCTCTATAAAATCTGACAAATGTATGTGGTGAAACCCAACTTGCCGCAGCACAAACGTCCAGAACAGACACTCCTCTGAAAAGGGCCCAGGATGTGGCCATGCCAGGAGTGGAATGGGCTCTAAGAGCCATGGGAACCTGCACAGGGTTTACCCCTGTGTGGTGACACCCAAGACACACCTGGTCACCTCCCCTAAAATGTGTCATCCTGTCCACATATGTGTGTTAAACGCAGGCTCGGCAGAGAGAGTTCAACCTTTGCTGTTTTGGAGAAGAGAAAGGAGGGGGATGAAACATCACAGAGTCAATAGGAGCACAGTGATAAGAAGGCCTGATGGTTCATATGGTTTTAAAACTCAGACAGATTGTTATTATGAATGTTGAGGAAGTCGGTGAGGTGCATGCATTGGCATATGTGCTCAGTTAAGAAGTCTTTTAAAATCATCATCTCTTTTATTTTTCCCTTTTTTTCCCTTTTGTTACTCTTTGGTTTACTTTTTCATTAGGTATAGGAGAGAGAGTAAAGAGTAAAGACAGAAAGACCCTCATGGCTTTGGCCAGAGATGGTAGGGATGTGTAAATGTCAGAATTAGATGGGACATGGACTCTTGTAACAAGTGAAAAGGCATCAAGCGAGTGAATCCTCATTGATTCCTCTCAATATACTTTCTCTCTGAGTCAGGTAATTGGGGAAGGATGTCAAGCTAGAATCCTAGCCAGTGGCTTACTAATGGTCATGTGTGTAAATGAAGAACAACTATTGAAAGCCAAGAAAGTGATGAAATTGCTAGGAGACAAAGTAGAAGGGTTTATCGCAGTGGGGAAGCCAGGCATTGCAGGTTTCATATAGTATACTGTATGTGCTGGGGTTAAAGTGAGGCTCCGTCAGTGCTGATCACAATTGGTCACAAACAATTACCTTTACCTCAGATGTAGGCCTATGTCCTTTCAAGTGAGATGGTATGAGAGACCACACGTATGCCAGAGGTAGAAATACCAGAGGTAAGTGACAGAGGTATTGACATGACATGCTACTATATGTTGTGGGAATGGGAATGTGATAAATGTGGGGAGGATCATGAAATAGCAATGAAATCACAGGAAGTAATGAGATTTTGATGTATATACATTTTTAATTTCTTTGGCATAAATTGTTAAATAGGTGTATGGTATGATAGTTTCAATGAGGTCATTTCAGCTTGACTTTAAATGACTGTGAGATTCTTGCTTTGTTGAATACTGTGTGGGAAATGGGTAAATTCCCATTCAAATAGAAACATGCTGTAGTAATTATTACTATATTAAAACCTGGAAAAGATGCATGCTATGTATGGTAACCAACAGGCTTGTTTATTTATTTATTTATTTATTTATTTTTTCAAAAGTAAAGCATTCTTTAGAAAGTACCAAAACTGATTCAGGAAAGGGAGACTCTGTATCACTGTTAAATCTTGACATTAAAAAGGCTATTATTAATATGAAAGTTATGGTGGGTGTATTCCTGGTTATAGAAAAGGCTTATGATTCATTGTGGAAAGAAAGATTCAAGGATCAGTTATTAGTCTGGTTTTGATTAACATTATGATCAATGTTATATTCCAGGACTGAGACTGGGTTTGATTTATCCCTTTGATAAACCAAAGAAAGCAGATAAAGAAGCAGATACAATTGCAAAATCAGTGCTGGGAAGAGAGAAAGAGGATTTTAGGTTTCAACTGGGCAGAGCAGAATGTCAGGTATAATTAAAGACATATGAGGCAATGTGGTTTGAACTGCTGTCTGAAACTAAAATGTCAACACCCAGATGGCCTATTCAGATTCAGATTTAGAAACTTTATTGTCTATATATATATCACAAAGCATGACAGAAAATTGACTTTGACGTGGCTCATAAAAGAGGAAAAAAGACATTAAAGACATATGTGTCAGTGTGGAAGCCCTGAGACAGTATTACATGTTTCATTGCAAGACATATGCCAAAGAGAGAGAATCATTGTTCAAAGAACTGTCAGGCCTTGTATTTCTTCTTTTTCTTTTTAAAGCTTTGATTCCTAATCATCAATTAATTGAACAAATTGAATCTTGATTTTTAGGTGATGTAGTTTAAGTGAACCTTTTGTTTTTGACCTCCCGAGGGCAGTAGTAAGCCTGGAAGCATTTAAACTGCCGCAAATCACAGAAGAAGAAGATGAACAGGAGAAGCTTGTTATGATTTTCGCGTGCTAGGGAGACCTCACTGGGACTGGACGGGTAACACCAACCAATAGTCGGCGAGGTCTACACCTTGCTAGAATGACAGTCATTTAATAAGGTAATGTTAGATGGCTTCGGTCTGTTTTCTTTTGGAAATACCTTGACTGCCTTATCGATATAACGTTAATGATCCACGCGGAATATCTGCTGTGAGCTGTCAAATAAGCTAAACGGAGGGGCTAAGCGCCGCGGTCTTGACAGTTGCCAGGTTGCAGTGGTTAGTATTAGCAAACAGACTAGCAACTGCACCGCATCTAACATTAGCTCAGCTCTGTCAGCTGAGATGCAGAATGTCATAAGCCATACCGGTGTTTGTGAATGACATGGGGGAGACATCAAATGCACAAATGTTGCAGTTCATGTCGGTGGAAAAATGCAAACGTGACAATGAACTAGCTAGATGGATAGCAAGCAAACTGTAATGTTAACGCTGTGCTTAAAAATAACTCCCAACTAAGTAGCCAGCTAGCAAGCTAACGTTAGTTAGCTAACGTCATTAGCCCGAATGCCTATCTTGACAGCTAGGTTACCGCTTTTGCTTCACTCCCAACAGTTACTGACTGGGTTCAATAGTAAACGTAATAAAAATAGATGGGCTAACGTAGCGTTAAATTCCTTTTTGTCGTTGTATCTGATTAACAAGACATTAAGCTCTGTAAGTCTTTGCTAACGTTTGTTAAACACATTAATAACGAATGGGCTATTAATAGTGCTAGCAAGGTTAACTGGGTAAACCCGCTGTAGACGCTTAAATTTTCATGTGTGTACAAGGTCCTGTTATATATCAGCAGGAGGTAATACTGTAGCTTACATGTGATGTTTTGGCTAGTCTCTGTTTGTCAGCTGTAACTCAGTTATCTTAAGCATGAGAGTAAGTGCTGTCACACATGCTGTATCTTATGAGCAGATTATGGGGCATAATCAACCATCTACTGCGACTTTATTCTGACAGCAATGAAGAAATTTTACATTTTAAACAAAGCTGACACCATTGATATTTGGTATTTCCTCTGATCGTATGTAGTGCTGCATGAATTCAAATGTAATCAGTAATATTGCTAAGTGATTGATGAGTGTTTCATTAACATTAACGTTTTCATTAACATTGTGTTTATGAAATGTATTCTAATGCTTGAGTTTTATCATTAGCAGCCTGTTGAAAGGTTCATGGGTAGGCATGAAGGCTTACCTATGATCCTTTCAGCAAAGAGGCATGATAGTGAAGCATAAAGCTACAATGCAAATGAATGTAATTATCTCCATGCATTAGAGCATGACAGCATCAAACCTAGACATTACAATCTGCATTTTTGTGTGAGCAGATACATATAATCAAGATGGATTGACATCCCTGAATTGTACACTTGATGCTAGATAAATTCTTAAGGTAGCCAGGCTGTCAGTAAAAAAAATAAAGAGTGGGCTGAACTCGGGGTGCCCTCAACTCTTCTGTCCTGCATCTCCAGCTTGTTTGTAGTGTTACAATTGATGAGTGTTGCACCCAGTACTGCTGGTGGTTGCTAGCTAGACCAGAGAGTGGGTCTGACTGAAGAGCCCATGACTATATCAATGCTTCCTGTTATTTTTGTCCAGACTGGAAACCATATAGCCCCCAAGGCCTCAGGCAAGGCAAGAGAGATGTGGTGCGCTGACTGTGTACTGTGGTCTAGTGGCATGCTCACGTATTTGGCAGCCTATAAGTAGCATTCTCTCATTCATGTTGGGCCATGTTCTGTACATGCTTTACTCACAGCAGTGGTCTCCAACCATGTGCCATCATGACCCGAAATTATGCAAGTTTTCATTCCAATCAAGCACCACAACAGCTGATTTCACTGATTAGCACATCTTCAAACAGAGATGGTGTGGCCTATGTGTTGAATGTAACCCCCCCATATGCTTGCTCGTTGATTGTTAGGAAAGCAGGGTGAGAATGTGGAGCAGACTGGGGAGAGGTTGTGGCTCGGTATGTTTTGCATGGGATTGGAATCGTATGTCAGAGCGTCATGTTCCCAGTTGAGAGATGATGACTATGACAGCCGCATTCTCACTGAAACAGAAAATATGAATACATAAAATCATACTGGCAGGGGGCCCAGATTTCCTTACTATCACTGCTGGTGCCTTACCTCTCAATGCAAGCCTCTCTCTTTGACTGTCCATACAATGAAACTGAAATTATAATGACAAAGCTGCCCTTGCTGTGATCATATTTTGAAAGGGATAGCCTATAGGCTATATCAGGGTTCATTTCATAGCCATGCCACTGTACTGTGTAGCAACACAGCTTGCGAGACAGAAAACCCCTCATTGGTGTTGACTTGTTGGTTAGCTGTAAACATAAGACCAGTAGACCTATTTGAATGATAGACACTGGGGCCATGGCAGAAAACCTATACCAGCCCAGCTGTAGGTGGGAAATGTGGCAGCATTAAGGAGGGAAGCTGACACCGTCAGTATATACTGGATGTACTTGGCAGGAAAACATAGGCCAGAAGAACATTTGTTCTGAGAGACAAATGTTGCCTGTAAATCTGTGATGTCGACAAAAGTGTCATTTCATCTGGGTAGCAAGTAGCCTAGTTGCAAAGGAGTGTTAATAAGTGAATTTTGTAAATCCTCCAATATGTAGGTTCCATTAACTCTTCCAATCATGTTTTCCCTCTCTGTTTCTCAGGTGTACCTCAGAGTGTAGATAATGCTCAGACATGGTGCCTTGCCAGACCCATGTGATGCTGAAGTGGCAGGAGCACCTGAATAGCTCCTGGGCAGCAGAAGACAGTGTACAGACAGCCACAAGGCAAGGTGCTGCTGCTCTCTACAACAAGCTCCTTCACAACAAGGAAGTGGTGGGTCTGGCCCAACCTGTTCAAGAACTCATTGGCCCACGCCTCCCAGACTTCCAGTATGAGTCCTGTGCCTCGGAGGAGAAGGAAGAGTATTTGTCAGCCCTGCTCCACAGCCAGCGATGCTTGGCACACCGGGTGCTGGCACAGACCTCCTACGCCCTGGGCCTACACCAAAGGCTGGTGGTACTCCAGAGGATCTACTACGCACTCCACAGCAAGTACCATGACAAATTCCGGGTGCAGCTGCCTCCCCAGTCCACGGCCAGTGGGACTGAGTGTGGGGCACTTGAGCTAGCTTCTCAGCCATGGCTGCCTGGGGGAGCGTCCAGAGCCAAGTCGGGTACAGATGTTCTGATAGAGATGGGTGTGAGGACAGGTCTGAGTCTGCTGTTCTCCTTACTGCAGCAAAACTGGAGATATGCAGCCTCTGTGCATCCCGGGTCGGCACTTTGCAATGATGTGCTTGCCACAGCTTCCTCTGTGCTGACCTCTCTGCCGCCACTCTCTCTGGCCAATGAGAATAAGATCCCATCAGTTGGACTGGACTGCCTGGCACAGGTGGCTGACTTCCTGAAGAAGACATCAGTGAGCAGTGGGACCGGTGGGGCAGACCCGGATGGTCGAAGGCTGGCATTGGAGCTGTTGCTTGGACTGGCCATGCAGAGAGGCTCCCTGAAGTTTCTGTTGGAGTGGGTGGAGGTGGCCCTGGCTGCTTCCATGTCCTCCTCCACCTCTACATTGTCTTCCTCCTCTTCACTGAGACCCCAGCAGTCAGAAGCTGGCGTGGGCTTTGACCTCATCAATCAAACCCTTCTCCAAATGAGGCAATATTCGGTATGTCACATGTTCTTTATATTTGGGCCTCTGTTTAGTTGTCAATGGTTGCTAACACCAGTCTGTTCTGGATTGTTAGGAGTAGCTAATCATCCATTTACTCTCCATGTCCTTCATTCTGTTCAGGCATTACTGTTGTTATTATCAACAGCAGTGGTGCTTATATTTATTTATTTTTTATAGATAATGTGTGTAAAGAAGGAAAATGGCTATTCACTGCCACATCCATCCCTGCCATAGACTGAGTATTGATTTAAAGAGTCTCAGATGAAGCCTGGGGATAATACAGTAGTATGCAGGCAAGGAAGGATTGAGACCGAGTTAGTCTTCCTGTCCTTTCTAGATATGCAGTACATTGACTCATCCCTTGGCAAGCTAATCAGCTTTGCTGTGTGTCTGTACCAGTGATAACACATTCAAATCCTGGCTTATATACTCTTCACTCAGGGTAGGCAGGAACATTATTCTACATTGTAAATGAAATTTTGGTGGTGCTCATTGTATTTTGGTCTGCTGGCCAGCTGCTGGAGGATCCCAATTCTGCCACTCTATTGGCTAATCAGGGTCCTTTGTGTCCAGTTGACTTATCCATCTCTTAATCAATGGGGAACTTTCCCCACACAAAGGTCTTTTTAATATAAAGTAGTGCTCCAATAGGGATTTTTCAAGTTGACCTTAGAATTTATGAAGTACAAATCTGAAAAGGCTATTATTGAGACATCCTGGTATTGATTGTATAACAATGCAAGGAGGCTGGCACTTTTGGTTCTGTTGAAATATGTATGATAAGCCGTTGTCCCTAAACTAAACTAAGTTTAGTAACTTAATTCCTTTTTAAATGTTTTTTCCCCCAGGGTTTCCGTGGAGACTCGGTCAATACTCAGGTACTGAAGAAGGATGCAGATGGGCTTTGTAGACTCTCCCAGGCAGCTCTCTGTCTGTTTGAGGAGGTAAGAAACACTAACTCAAAACTTAATTCAGTCACATAAGGTATAGTCACTGTCATTTAACATATTTATTTAAGAACTTTTGTACTCTCCACTATATAAGTGACTCTAAGGACCTCCTCCCTTCTCTCCCCTGTGATAGATCTGTAACCTTGCATCGTACTGCCTGTGCTCCTGCAGTAGTGGTACATCTACGCCTGGAGTAGAGAATGACACAGTCATGGTGTACGTGTGGGGCAGCAACAGCAGCCATCAGCTAGCAGAGGGAACTCTGGAGAAAATCCTGCAGCCAAAACTGACAAAGGGCTTCAGTGATGCCCAAATGGTATGGCTTGGACTTGGGCTGTTTTTTTTCTTTCGTGGCTAATTTGCTAATTTTCCTTCCTTCCTGACTGTTTTACATCACTGTAGATTGTTTTTCAGTGCTTTTACCACGTCATGAGATATTTATTTTACCTCGTCTTAGTTGTTTTTCAAAGTAAAACACTAAATATTACGAGATACTCCCAGGAAGAAGAGGTCACCGATTTTAAGTCGTATTTGTGTCAAATCTAGCTTTATTTTCAATTTAATTTTAGGGTATGTAGCCGGCGGAAGCATATTGCTTTGGTTTGTCTGTTGGCTTGAATAGGTTGTGACTGACAGAAGGTGGATCTAAACGGGACCACAGAAAACATTAGATATTGGTTGAAAGATTTATTTTAGCCAGGAAAAACGCAGAAATCGGACACATATTGACCCAGAAATGGCATCCCTCCCTTGCAACAGGGAGGCTCCCTGCACCCTCAAGCTGACCATCACTGTGGCCTGTTTTACACCCCTTTGCCTGGAAACACAAGCCCTGGGTCCAAGCTGATAGAGGGATGTGCTTGCTTGGCACAGAACTGGCCCACATTTCCACAAAAGGATCTAATGCTCTTGAACAGTTTTCAGGCACTAAAGAGCCTCCCTATGTCCAAGCCACCCTCAACACTTCCACCCTCCACTGGTCTCTCAGGCAAACAGAGGGGCTACTCTTGGCATCCCCCTGCTCCTGTGTCCCTCCATCAGCCTCTCAGAGAACCAGTGGATTGGCTGGCTAATTTGCTGAACCCCACTGCCTCATCTTCTCAGCCAGGCAGGGCAAGACAGGCTTTGTGGGGGAGGGAAAACCACCTGACGTACACTAAACCATGTTTCTTATCCTGGTCTGATTCACGACTCCCACTCCCACTTCCAGTGTCATCTTCTCTAGCCACCCTTGTCCTGAAGAGCTCTACTGTAAGGGACATTAAAGTGAGGGGTGGGTGTATCTAGACATGCTGCGATAGGTACCAACAACATTTGAACACCATGTTCCAAGGTCATTGTCCACATTGGCTCTAATAACACTAGAAAGCTTCTCGCTTCTTTGAACATCATACCATTATAAGTGTCAACCACCCCCTGTTCTTGCTATAACAATATAGACTTCCTAAGGCCCACCTTTCTTGAAAGATTTTACAGAAATGTTGTCTATTGTCAGTACTAGCTCTGACAACATTATAATCTCAGTTTACTTCAATCTGCACATTGACAATGGGACTGACTAGAAAAGCATGGAGTTTGTGAAACCTCTGAACTCTATGGACCAACTTTATAGAGAGTTAGCGAGCTGACTCACAAACATGGTCATACATTTGATCTTAGCACTTGTGGTCTAACTATTGATATATCCACTACAGAAGATTTGGCTGTCTCTGACTACTTTTGTGGTCTTTTTCGTTGCAGTGGTGTCCATATTTAATTGAAATACTCAGGTTTTCAAAAGTTCAATTTCATAAACTCTTTCTCCCTGGGAAAGACCACCCTCACACAGACCTCTCCATTTCCATTGAGAACACCACTGTGTTGCCCTCTCTAACTGCCAAGAACCTTGGGGTGATCCTGGATAACTAGATCTCCTGCTCTGCCAACATTGCCGCGACAACCCGCTCCTGTAGGTTTGCCCTCTACAACGTCCACAAAATATGCCCGTTCCTTACGAGGGAAGCGTCACAACTCCTGGTCCAGGAAGGTTTGTCATCTCCCACCTAGACTACTGCAACTCTCTTCTGGTCTTGCTACCCACCTCAGACCTTTACCAGCGCATCCAGAACACTGTAGCCCATCTGGTGTTCAACAAACAGAAATTCTCACATGTCACTCCCCTCTTCCTTCACTTCACTGGCTTCTCATCTCTGCTTGCATCAAATTTAAGACACTGGTATTTGCCTACACTGCAGTGCATCAAACTGCCCCTCTGTATCTACAATCACCGGTCAGGTTCCAAACTCCAGTTCATTCGGTCCACTCCTACACCCTTGCAGGTCACCTAGCCCCTCCATCGCTACGTGGACTCAGAAGTCACTCATCCCAGTCGCGACTCCTCTCATCCCTGGCACCACAATGGTGGAACTAGTCCCCTCCTTCTATCAGAACGGCTGAATTGTTACCCATATTTCACTGGAGACTGAAAACACATCTCTTCAGGTTACACCTGGACCCCACTAGAATTAACTTATCTATCATGTAACAATCGTCTTCCCCTTCTACTCTAAATAAAAAAAAAAATCCTTAGCCTTTTCAGATTTGTAACGCAATTGCATACTCATAAAGATTTGAAAAACCTGAAAAGATCAGTGGGTGAAGTTATTAATTACTAATTTATTTGTAGTGGCACTGATCTATCATATGTACTGTAGACCTATGTAGATAGCAAGTGCAGCCATAAAAAGTCCTCAGATGTATAATAATGTTTAAATGATAGCCAGAAGTTTGCAAGAGAAAGTATAGATTGAAAGTCAAGTGGTTCTCAGATTGTACAAGTCACAAGTCCTGGAGAGAACATGTTGCCAGAAAGAGTATGAGTTACACTCTTTGAGAGAAGGTTGTAAAAATCTTAGGCAAATGGTGAGTAGTTTGGTTTTCAAAGTACTGTATGCATAATTATCAGGATTGTAGCACTTGTAAAAAGTGTGTTCTGAAGGAACACCTTGATGGGGAACCAGATGAGGTTAGCATCTGTGGTGATCAGTTGAATTTGATTTCGGTGTGGCTTTTGACCAAAGATAACTTGAAACCTTAAACCTATTTTTGATATTATTAGAATAACATTATTTGACTGTCTTTACATCACATGACTGAATGTTTCTCACTTGTGTCCATTTTCTTCCTCCTTTTAGATTGAGGCAGGCCAATACTGTACGTTCTCGGTGTCTGCAGATGGCTCAGTGAAAGCATGTGGAAAAGGCAGCTATGGCCGTCTGGGCCTGGGGGACTCCAACAATCAGTCCATGCCCAAAAAACTTGTGTTGGAGCCACATAGGAACATGAGGAAGGTGTCCTCCTCTAAGGGCTCGGATGGACACACTCTAGCCGTCACTCTAGAGGGAGAGGTAAGAATGATTATCATTTGAAACCTTATTATTTATTATGTCCATCCTGTAGTTGTCGCGTGAGACAATTAGCGATCTTCAAAGTAAGAATTACAACTCTAGACTCTAGAGAGTATGCTATGATCAGTGTGATGGGTAGGACATATGGATTTTTGGGGACAGTACCAATTTCCATTTTCATGTAAACAAGTGGCTTGCACAAAACACAAAACTTGACTTAAATTGTCTCCAACAAGTTTTTAGAATGTAAATGTGTGAAATTTAGATGTGGAAATTCAGAATTGTGCTTCATGTCTTTTTGTTACTTTGGCAATGGGATTAGTTTATCAAAAAGTGACTATAAAAAAGTTTGGTAAATAAATAGGTTAGTTACATTCTGTATTGATTCTGCTCAGCTTGGTTAGTTAGATTGATGCTTTGCTTTTACTGCATACTCTACTGTAGGTGGGGGAAAACACATTTTAATGTACAGCAGTTAAAGTAGCCTAATTATCTTAACAGCATTTTATAAATGAAGAGGGATGTGTCATGAATTGGCAAATGTTCACCGCTATAAACAATTCATTATTCATCACTGGAACACTTCAAATAGACGACTTTTAGAGCAAACTTATGAATTGGACATATATAGGGGGCAGGGGTAAAATAGCCTTTGACATCTAATGTACTTTTGACTACTGTATAAACAAAAGCTTAGACTAGTCTGCAAATGATAATGAACTGACAAACCTGTGTAGTCCAGTGTTTCCTCTGTAATTTTATGCAGCTGGGGTGCTTGGTGGGATAAATCTAGTTTTGTCCCACATGTTTCGAGTTGAGGTTGTAGTGCTAAAATATTTTTTAATCATAATAAACGTATTACTTCTAAAACACATGGACTCCACTCATTTTAGTTTTAGATGATAGTAAGACTAAATTACAATGCTATTTTTAATTTCACATTTTCCTGCAGTAGTGGTAATTTGCTTGCTGTGGTGGCGCACCTCTACTAAATTAATACAAAGGAAGCACTGTAGTCAGTTGAGCAATTCTATTATTAGGCTTGTTTCGACAGAAAACTTCCTTGAGGTGCACCCTGAGGAAGGCTATGTATGTGCCACAACGCGTTGGTGCTTCAATGAGCACCTCTCCATACTACACTGAAGCCAAAGCAGCGTTCTTCTTTATTATTAGGCTGTTGGCAATGAGGGAAAAAAGGAAACCCCTAAATTAAACAGCATATACTGTAATCTCTTCTATATTCTTGCTTGCTCTAGAGTAATTGGTAATAAAATGCTTTGCAGGGCAATCAGCACTTTTTGTCACACTGTGGTAGCATGTTCATTGCTGCACTTGACACATTAAATAGCTATGTAAAATATATATATATATTATTTGATTATAATTCTTTTTTTTATATGTTTCTTTCAGGTTTTCAGCTGGGGGGATGGAGAATATGGGAAGCTGGGCCATGGGAACAGTGCTACTCAGAAATACCCCAAAATCATACAAGGACCGCTGCTAGGCAAAGTAAGGGGGACTGGCATATGATTTATTCATATGTAATCTTTTGATGTAACTCCTTAAGTGACTTTTCTGACCTTTCCCTGTATGATTCTATCTCTGTTAGGTTGTTGTCTGTGTGTCTGCTGGCTACAGACACAGTGCTGCTGTTACTAATGACGGAGAGCTCTATACCTGGGGAGAAGGAGACTTTGGCAGGCTTGGTATGCCTTATTTCTGGAGTTTCTTGTGCTTATTTGTTTCACCCATGTCAAACTGAAAACTCCCATCTAGCATGTTTAGCAGCAACCTTAGGACTCCTGTGTTTCTCTCTGTCCAGGCCACAGTGACAGCCACAGTCGGAACGTGCCTACACTGGTGAAGGATATCAGCGGTGTAGGCCAGGTGGCCTGTGGCAGTTCCCACACCATCGCTGTGGCACAGGATGGACGCATTGTGTGGTCCTTTGGAGGAGGGGACAACGGTATGTTTAAGGATGGCACTCAGTTTGATTCAGGCTCAATATTCAGCACCTGTCTGGTGGCCATTGTTTTAAACTAGTGGAAATGGCACTTTGGCTGAGCAGAAGCGTTTTTACTTTGTATACAAAATATATGAAAATATTATGTTCACAGAAAAACAGACATTTACAGACAGTTCCATGAAAACACTCGTACAACTGGAATTCAGATTTCGTAGCAGACGAAGGACAACACCCAAAGCAGTATCCCTTTTGGTCTACGTTTTGATTTATGCTGGTATTTCAATATGTGATGCGGCATTGCAGGGAAACTAGGCCATGGAGACACCAACCGTGTGTACAGGCCCAAGGTCATTGAGGCCCTGCATGGATTCATCATCAGGAAAGTGTGTGCTGGCAGCCAGTCATCTCTGGCCCTCACCTCTGCAGGACAGGTGAGATGTTGTCCAGGTATGCTGCGATGTGGAGTTTTGGGACAGATACTGATTTCCAAACTCAGAATTGGCCCATACCAATGTATACTACATGGATTCAAAAAATTTCTAAACTTGCTGGCAACAAGTTCTAGAATTTTAGTGAGTGAAGAGTAGGTGCTGAAACTCAAAATTTTGTTTTTCAGGTGCTGCCTCTTAGGCAAGCTCATTAGATGAGGGAATAACACAAATTGATGTAGCATAATCCATGAATAATCCATTCAGTTTTTAGATCATATAGGTTGTAACATAAACAAAGACACCACAGCGATTCTCAGCATCCTGTGTACTATGCCTCCTAACGGCCACTAGGGCAGATAGGCTAACCGTGAGTGTGTGAGTGAATGAATATGTGAGTGTGTTACTTTCTGGATCCATGTGGTGCATTGCATCTAAAAATGAAAACCTGGCCATTACAATAGCCTATGCTATGTTAGGTGCAAAATATGTTATCTTAATTTTACCATGCAGAATTCAGTGGGATCTATTTGATAGGTGGCACAGTTTGCCACAGTTTGCCACCTACATATTACACATTCACAATTACACAACACCCACACACACAAAACCTTGTGAGACTAGACTGTAATAGCAGTACTTGCGTTTTAAAGCCATCCTTTGGTTCTCTCCTTAGGTGTTTGCATGGGGCTGTGGCTCGTGCCTAGGATGTGGCTCCTCTGAGACCACTTCTCTGAGGCCCAGGTTCATAGAGGACTTGAGTGTCACTAAGATCATTGACATCTCGTGTGGAGACAGCCACTGTCTGGCTCTGTCTCATGGTAAGAGACAACTTTTCTCCCGACTTGAAATATAAATACGTTTTTCTTTTTTTTCTTTTTTTGTTATTGGACAGAAGAATTATAATTTCCAGAGGTCTGCAGATGACATTTAAAAATTGTGTTCTTAGATGTGTTCTTTTCTCCTCTGCACACTGCCTTCCTTTCATCAGAGAATGAAGTGTATGCCTGGGGGAACAACACCATGGGCCAGTGTGGGCAGGGCCACACTTCTACACCTGTCACCAAACCCAAGAAGGTGATTGGTCTAGAGGGAGTGTCAATCCAGCAAATCACCGCTGGCACTTCCCATAGCCTGGCTTGGACTGCAGTTCCAACAGACAGGTAAAGCCTCAACAATGCTGAAACAAATTAAAGTGTGTATCTTTTTTAAGTAGGAATAATTATCTTGGCAAAACTGAACAGCCTACTCAATTTTCCCAAGTGTTTTCTAATGTGGGCCTGTTTCTTTTTATTGGTAGTGTTAGCTTAGTAGTGTGGGAGATATATAGTTGTACACAAGCAGAACTGTATTTTCCTCTGGCTGTGTCTTTTGACTTCATCTTTGAAGCTCACGCATTAGGCATCATGGATATATTCATATCATTCACAAAATATATTATCTGTTATCTGACATAACATCAGAGTGGCATTTCTATATTGCATTTTTGAGTGATTAAGCCTTTTCTGCTAGGCAACTGGTGGCATGGCATAGACCCTTTTGTGTGGACTTGGAAGAGAGCACCTTCACCTACCTACGCAACTTCCTGGAACGCTACTGCGATGGCATAGGGAATGACATGCCTCCTGCCCCATTCTTATCTAAAAGGTACAGTTACCATACAATTATACCTGTGCAGCACTCCATCCCTAATGATAACATACCCAGAGTTAACATGAGGTTGTATTTGTAACCTTGTTTATCCAGTTTAAAATCACACACAAAAAAAGCTTTTATTACTTCCTTAAAAGTAAATCTTGGAAACCTGTTGAGCTCATATTTGACCAAACCCAGTATGTACTTTAGAAGAGGACTGATCCCTTTTTATGAGTTGAATTCATGTGTTTTCATTCCAAGGTCTTTGCTTGCACCACACTGCTGCCAGGCAGAGCAATGAGAGGTCATAGCCTCTCATTGCTCTCCTTCTCATGACATTCTCACATGCTCTCTTTCCCTCCCCTACCCTTATCCCACATTCTAATTTTCTCTGTCCATTCCTTAGGGAGCACCATCAGTTTCTTCTGCTGTGTATGAAGCTACTGTCCATCCACTTGTCCTTGGCCCATGCTGGTGGCACTGGTGCCACAGTCTTGGGGGGTCAGAGTAGGCCCCTCAGAAACCTGCTCTTTAGGCTCATAGACTCCAATGTACCAGACTCCATACAACAGGTAAACCAAACAATCAATGTAACGGTTTATCCTTTATTAAATTATTTTCATGAATATCTTTGAGCTAACTTAATTCATACAGGGACCGATTCAGGCTGCGCAAAGTTATGCAGATTTTATTTGGATTGAGATATTTTGAGCAGTTGGTAAATTTGATGTGCATGCTGAGGATTTTTAGCATGCCTTCGCTTGTGCATGGGTTTATCCAAAGCCTTGGCTTCTTTTTCCATCCCATCGGTATGATGGAATATCAGGCTGAATTTTTTAGCTGAGGTATTGCCTTTAAATACCATGTACCTTTTCATTCAGTTTTGTTCAAGACGACTATGCACAAAGATTGGAAATTAGTCATTGGGACATAAACTGTGTAAAAACATAACTAAATATTCTTTACAAAATCTTAGGTTATTCTATTTTTGAGTTGTTTTTTTCTGAAATAAGTTTTATATCAAAAGACAACTGGTTTCTACTCAACTTGCCACCCTCCAAATGCATTGATCATTGCATTTAAACTTGCATGACATATAGAATGACCAATGGAATCTTGTGTTTTCCTCCCAAATTTATTCATGTGTCCTCATTAGTGCCCTAATTGTCATGAGTACAATTCATGGAATTGAGGTCCTTATTACATTTGCAAGGCCCACAGCATGACTCAATCTGTCTTGGATCATGTATTTTTGTGCCTCACCATCTGGCCAATATTTGTACGTTCTTTGATGGCCATTAAGAACTGCACCACGCAGTGGGAAACAGAGACCTAACAAATTCCCACAACATCACCTGACACCACAGGATGCAAAACCTGTTGCTAGGATGGAAAGGGTCATATTACCTGGAGTAACATGGGAGGGATGTCGGCTGTACAACTCTGGCTCTGCAAAGCACATTTAAATGATTCCTTGACACCCTCTGTATGCCCTGGTAATGCTGTTTTCTTTTGATGATGAAGTCAAGCACATAAATGTTAGGACACTTCTCCGTAGCCTAGTTTTGGAGAGGTGTCAGTTTGCTTTAATTATTATTCAGAGACCAAACAACAGTATTACACAATCTAATTAATTCCCTTCCCAACTAAAATTCATATCCTATTTGATATCTTGGCTGTTTATTAGTATGCAGATTTCTTGTTTACATCATGAAATCATTAAGAAGGCTAGACATACTGCAGGGTTTTGAGTACACAAGGAAAAGGGCATAGAAATAGATTTCAGGTGGACACACCTGACACATTCATCACCTCAAGTGTGCATCTTGTAGGAGACTGCAAACACCTGCATGGAACTCCAGGGTTAGAATTGACGTAGTCGGGTGAGGGCGTAAAAATCAGCCTAGAGGATTATTCCGGTTATTTTTTAACCTGGGCCTAATTTTCTCAGTTTTCATCATGATGACTGATTGTGTTAAAAGTTTTGCTTCAGTTCGCTGGTAGCGCTGCTCTCAAATACAACTCAAGGGTGGAAGAAAGCTCCAACTGTTGAATCCAAAAAGCGATTAAAACACATCTGTTCGACACAATACTCAGACTGCAATTACATGGTTTTAAATAGCTGTGATTGAACAATTATCACAACGTTTCAGTTATAATAGTCAATTTGATACTTTTTTAGTGTTGCTTACACACCTCTTTGTTTACTTTACCGGCTGCCTGGAAGTATGAGCTTTCCTTGTTTCAGCTTGAAAGCGTTCTTTACATGCTTTATTCGTTGGAACGGCCACATCCAATATTATTTGTATTCTTGAATTTAAATACAACCATAAACAAACTACAGCAGATATTTCTCATTTTTCCTAAGCATGATTGACTTTTATTTTGCAACATCGGTGGATGTGTTGCTATTTTTACTGCCGTCAGACTTGATACCAGGTGGGAGATAACGGACCCCACAAAAAAGGCCACATAGCCATATCCTAATTGTACTTACCACATATCATGTTGATGTGAACGGGTTTTCCCGGGTCTATGTGCAAACTAGCTCATGCTAGTTAAAATAATATATAATATTGTAATATATGCAAGTTTCAGCCAATGGACAATCGGAAAATCTGCATTGAAAATCTGTGTTGAAAAGACGTGTTTTAATAACTTTTTGCATTCAACTGTGAGCTTGCTTTGGCCCTTGAGTGTGTATTGGACAGCAGCTCTACAGTGAAGTGATGAAATTCTGAACATAATCAGTCATCATGATGGCAAAAATTAGGAAAATATGGCACAGGTTGAAAATAACTGGAATTATCCTATAAGTACTACTGCAAGGCGTTTAAGTCAATGCCTGTGGGCCCACAGAGCCCATATATGTTTTTATTTATTTATTTTTATTTAATTAGTTAACCCACAATTTCTATGTGTCCTCAGGCAGTGATGAACACTCTGTCCATTGGGGCATCCCTGCTGCTGCCTCCTCTGAGGGAGAGAACAGAGCTGCTCCACTCCCTCCTACCTCAGGGGCCAGAGAGCTGGGAGAACCTCTCCAAAGGACAGGTATATAGTGTACTTGTGTATAGGATATGGTAGTTTGTCTGCCTGAAATGCAGTTGATTGGTCATTAATTTAAAATCTAGCTACAGAAAAATATACCTTGCAGTTATGTAATTACTCTGGCAGACAGGCACCTAAACAGAGGTGACTTTTGTTGTGTTCCTGGTAGGGTTGAGCGATAGCAAAAGTTAGGCATGGTGAATTGAATTGAAAAGCGGCTTTTCAATTTTTGCATTTTTAAATCTTAATTTACAGTGTAAGTCCTCACAGTCAAGAGAAAACAACTGAAAATGTAGCAAATTTTTATTTGAGCATACTTTTTGTACATGTGCGCTTCCCAATTTCAATCTGTCTGTGTTTACCTACTGACAATATGTTAGTCAAGGTGGTAGTGGCTAACCAACCTAAATACCTAAATTTAGAACGGGCACAATGAATGTTTCCTATCTGCCATTTCTGTTTAATATGCAAGAGTTAATAAAGATTAAATTTGTTTGATAGGGTAACAAAGTCAATGTTTGCAGTGGAGCAATGAAAGAAATAATTTTAGGTTGCTGACAGATTTACTTGCTATTGGAGCTAAATACCAACATTTTAGACACGCTATGCTGATATTATATCTTTAATGTTGGCTTAACTTGTAACAGTTAACTAATGTTCCTCATTGGTCACAATGCCACTTTTTGCCACAGATGTCGTGGTTAGACCTTGTGTTCAACATGACTTTGGTCTCAATGAAAGTAAACCCATATATAATGGTGCTTGGGATTTTTTTTTTAGGGTTTTAAAGTCAAGACAGGCTGGATTTTGTCAAGGCAGCTATCTATGTTTGTCGAGCGCTATGGGAAACCCTGAATGTGTTGCACTAGGACACATTTTAAAGGGGTAGAACACACTAAAACATGTTTTTTGGGTTGTATGACTGTCCTGAGATTAAAAAACAATATTCCTGATCAAAATCTCAACATATAAGGGCAAATGTGGTTTTATTGATTTTTCCAGGCATTAAATGACAGTTCCAGCATGATTTGAGTTTTTTGCTAATTTTTTACGTTTTCCATCCCTTAAGTATTAATTTTGACTGTTTTACGTCTTTACGTGACAATTAAATATATTTTTAAATCAGTTTTGCCATACCTCTCGGGCACATTCACTCCCATTCAATTCCAAACGTCACAGAAAACAACTCCCGAGACTTTGGTCGTTAAAGGTAATCCATCACTGTGAATGAGAAGCCAACAACTGTGTTTTGCATCAGAACACTAATATCAGTCAATAACATTTGGGAACACTGCGAGAACGGAGATGGGACAGAAGGGGGTCGCTTACTTCTGCTGTCTGCTTGAAGGGAAGAGTTCATATTGAGATTGGGTGCTCTGCAGGGTGACAGGGTGTGTTTGACTACACCACCAGGCTGCATTCTTTCCCGACTGAACGACTCAAAGGGCTCGCCGGTGGCTCAACATGTTAGGCCGGCGTCTGGACACCAGTACTGCCAGCATGCATGTTTGTAACCTGCATTTCTCTTGGGAGTGCTATGCTAATTATGTGGAAGTTGAGATGGGATTTGTTGCACATCGCCAACTTCGAGTAAATGATGATGCAGTTCCAAACCCTACTGAACATGTACTAACTCCGGACCCGGTGAGTTCACTAAAACTTTCAAACTATCTATGTTAATTAACTGTAAGTGTTGGCTAGCTTTAGCTTGGCTTGCTAGTTGATTAGCTGTAGCTACATATTTTCTGCCAAGGCCTCACAGTAATAGTTGTGTGTCTAAGGTACCTGCAATTGGTTAACTTGGTAAAGATGACAACAGTGTCCCTTTTCACTGTGGACACTTCTCTAGGTAACGCTGTAGCACCAATGGTGTCAGATGTTTTGACTCAGGTGTTGAGCCTAGTGTATCTGAGCTCATAATCTTGTAACCCGTATAGAGTATAAATCCAATGTTACTTTGCTTTAGATGTTGAGATCTATTTGTGTGCATCACATTATGTACTGAATGATGCTGTACGCATTGGCATCATAATTACAGAGTATGACTATTTCTAGCCCCAAAATCTGTAGGAGATTGTCTGCCAGACCAACGAGAATGAGCCTGTCAAAAGAGAGCTTGGATTCTAAATCTCTCCAGTTGGCCTGCAGCAGCATTCCTCTTTGTAGACTCACATTAAGCCCCCAAGGAGAAGTAAGGGTGAGTAAGTATCTCAGTTTATTACAACTTAAGTGACTTTGGTCATGTTTAATTACAACACACACGCATGCAGACACACACACACACACACACACACACACACACACACACACAAACATGCTGTACTATTAGATGTAGATATTTTACAGCCGATGTGTTGGATTTTGTAGGTCTATTAGATTATTGGGAAAGTAGGTAAGTCAAGGAAAGGCTACACTTCAGAACCATGGATAGTGCTCTGTCACGTACGGACAGTGCCTGGAAATGTAGCCTTAACAGACGGTCACAGAATCAAATCAACAAGTTAACAAAGCAACTAACTATAGTTGATATATTTAGGCTACATAACTATAGCTTAAGCCAACAGTATGTGGTACTCATGCGTCAGTAACAGAGGAACACATCAGACCAAAAAAGCACATGTTGTAGGCCTATGCTGTTTTATGTAGCAGCTTTGCCCACATCATATCAAAAACATAATTGGCCTCATGCAAGAACATTTTCGTATTCTTATCTTAAATTTCTCGTACTTTTTTCGTGAGGTGGACTCGTACGAGTGTGCCACGTCAGATTCACCAAACGTTGTAAATGACCTGCATAAACATGATGAATGGCACCTGTTCTAAATGAACACGCGTTCATGAGAATTGTGAATTTGCAAAATTGACGCCCCAATAATGCCATATAAGGTTAGGCGTCCAGCCCATATGTCGGGAAGCTTCATTCATAAAACTGATAGGAAGACTAAGGAGAAGTCTACCAGCTTTGAAGTTCTACTATTAGAAATAAGTCAACCAAAGCATATAATATTTAATATAATTCAATAGTGGAATCAAAGGCCCTGCTAAAGCCAAGGAATGGGGAAAAATAACTCCCATTCCCTTGCGATAAACAACTATAGTATTCCTATACATTTTAGATGAACACTAAATAAATATCACAACAAAGCTATAATTCCCTATAGGAATATTATAGTGATACTATAGAAGACAAAAATACCATGATAAGGTCACTATAAACTCACTATTGAGTACCACAGACACTCTAAGTCCCTATCAGAGTATTATAGGAATATTATAGGATTATAGTGATTTGTCGTTAGGGCACCGTCACAGAAATAAAAAAAGAAATGGCTTGACATGAAATTAGATGCTAATAGCAAGGCAATCCTATGACTGCAACAGGAGGGCCAGGAGGAATTCTCTGTTACACCGACAGATGAAAGAATAGGCCTAAACCTGCCATAACTGGCGATATAGCAGTGTCAGGTGTTCAGCGGTGTCGCCCTGGACAGCGACTTGCACCTCAACCTGGTAAGACCTAAATTTAGATTCACTTGCACTTACCCACATTAAAGTTATCACCTGGAGAAAAATAGCCTATAAATCAGATTTATCTCCCTCTATAATGTATTTCCCCCAATACAATCTAACCTTGCCTATGTCTCATCTGAGTGTTTGTCAAATAACCTGGTGATTATTAGAGTTTTTTGTTTTGTCTTTGTATTGAGCGCACTTATAGGCTACTATGTAACCCGCATGGATACTTATGAGATTTTATGTGGCTCTGGTCAAATAAATTATGTGCTACCTTCTTTTGAAAAAGCCATGAGTGCGCCCTTGCTATTTCTCCTGTTGTTGTAACCACTGTACTGGTTAATCTCAACATGATTATACATTACTTTACAGTGTCATTTATATATTCAAACTCAACATTTCTTCAAAGTGACAAAGATACAATCCATTAGTCAACAGCAAAGTTTTGGTTGATTGTACGTGACTCGTACGACAGGTCTGGACCACTCGTACATTTTGTTCGTACCTAAGACAAAATTGTAAATATGTGAAAATTGGTGAATGCGGCAAGTTCTCTTAAATCGCTCGTACGAGTGATTTAAGAATGAATCTGTTAGTACGAGTGATTCTTGCATGAGGCCCAGTAAGACAGTGCAGGTGCTCGGTGGCGATCCAACATCCAAGGCTCCTAGATCCCCCTACTCTCCTTCTGAATGAGGCCCAGCTCATGTAAGACAGGCAGTGGCCTCTCTTGTGCTGAAGGTCCATTTGGGTCTGTTTATCAGTGCTGTGGGGACCACAGCCCCGCCCCGATCATCCAGATCATAGCTTTGTAACAAGTGAGCCTAACTCTTGTGTAGCAGTGTAGCTTCTCTGAAATTTTGGTAATCTGTGTAAAGCTGTGGATAACTCAAATGTTCCATCATATTTTAGATGATTGTCCCTATGATTATGACAGTCCTGATTGGTAAAGTGGCCAGTATAAAGTTATTTTTCAGTTGAATTGATGAAAAAGATTCTGATTTACATAATCTGTTTATCTTTTGTTCTTAGATCTTCAAGCTATCCTACCTCTACCTCTTGGAGATGCGGCCAGGATTTGAATTCTGCTGAGGCCTGGGATAGCCCCCTTAATTCTGGCCAGGACATCCCTAGATCTATGAACATACAAAGTTCATTGGGTCCATTTACTATTTCTATCAGCCACCAACACCTATCTGACACATATCTGTCATAATAAATTTAAGTGTTTGTTTTTGCACAGTTTGGTGCACAGTGGTTGGATTTTGCGTAATGGTTGAATAATTTGCTCTGATGATTCATTACTTATGTAATGAACATATCTAATAATCTTCATTATTTGTATAGGCCTATCAGTGTTATGTTTATGTAACAGAATGTTATCAGTGATAATTAGTGATACTCAGTAATAATTTAGGATGTATTGTAATATTGTACATATTGTTGTCCCACAATACTTGTAAAAAGCATTTATCCCATATACTCTCTTGATTTACACTAGACATCAGCAGCATGATTTATTCCGCCACGTCATGGTGTGTGACAGAAGGTCTTGTATTATTTAGTAATGGTCATGTGGCTGTTGCAAAACTGTATGATAGTTTACATTGAAAATATACCTATTGTATATATTTGTTGTCTATCACTAGGTTGTTGCTACTCTGTGATCCCTTTCCATTATCCTTGTACCATCTATGCATCTGATCTGAATGAATTTAGCAATAAAGACATGCTATTTTGTGTAAGATTGTTGTCATTTGTTGAAGTGAGTAGTTTGGTCCAAGCACTTAGTGCTGAAATCCTATTATACTTTTTGTACTTATTGTACGTTAGGATTATTCTTCTTTTTCTTTTTCTCTGCTAAAAGTATATAGAGCTCATAAACTGTAAGACCCACTGCAGTCAATCTTGGCAGATAGGTTTGGAAGATTTTCTCACAGATTCCTTGGATCAAGCCAAATCAAGTGGGCATAGTGTAGTCCTTGTCACGCATCCAACAGGCACGACTCAACACCAAATACTTGAATATGACTGTAATTGATCAAAAGGTGGTGCTTTAATCGCCTTCCAAACTCACGCATGAGTCAGGCACCCTTACTCAAATTTCCCTGAACATTGATTTACAGCTGAAAAAAGTGAGTATAGTGTTTCATCCCCCATAAAGTAATGAATAATATTGTTAAAAGTCTAAAGATGATGCTTGTAAAGCCATGATGAAGTTGATTTATGGAAAACCTTTGTTCTTCTTTCTTTTTCACCATTTCTTTCCAAGTTGATCCAATCTCCACAAAATGTTGCACACAGCATATGTGGACATGCTATTGTATTGCTATTACACAGAATATAGTCCTAATCATTTCACTGTGAAACTGAAATTTGACCATGAAGACATGCAAATAGAAAGTGAGGCATACTTCTTGAACGCTTGATGTTATAGTGAGGGACCTGCTGGTTTTCTACTCTACCTGGTAGTTAATTACATTCACCTGGTTTAATCAGGGGCTGAATTGAGACCTGGGACACCAGGTGACTGCAATCAACTACCAAGTAAAATAGAAAATAGCAGGGGGGTCCTGATGACCAGGATTGAGAACCACTGTGCTAGAGTAACCAAATTCCATATACATGTTTTAGATGGGCTCAAAAGTGCATCAGTCCACATTTGTTCATGCTCTGTAGCGCCACTATCAGGACAACCTAGATATAGCACCTTTTTATTTCTCCTACAAAGTTGCCTCAATCTCCAATAATTACACATTTATATTACACATTTTACACACTAATTTCAACTGCCTATATCATCTTTGTATCACAGAATTTTGTTACTTGTAGCTGTTTGGCTGTGACGCACAAAAAAGTTGACATTGAGGACATGCATAATTCCTTAACACGGAGAAATGAGAAACCAAGTGTTTGTGAAGGGCTTAAAAGTTTGGGGCGCCCCGGTGGTTCACCGAGTAGAACGCGTACCATAAGGCTCAGTCCTTCCTGCAGCGACCCGGGGTCGAATCCGGCCCGCGGTCATTTGCTGCATGTCCTCCCCTCTCTCTCTCCCATACCCTCCTGTCTCTCTCTCACACTGTCGCTATCAATAAAATGCCTAAAATAAATCTTAAAAAAAGATTGATACCCTAGTACCTAGCTAGAATGTAGCAGTTATCCACAGCCTGTTGTCAATATATCTATCTTGTCCTCTTTCTCTTATAAAGCGTCTGCAGTTGGACATGGTCCTGAATAGCCTCCAGGAGCAGAGCCATGTAGCCTCTCTGCTAGGCTACAGCTCTTTTGGGGAGCCTACAGCCCTGGGAGTCCCCCTGGCCCCCACTATGTCAGTCCGGCCACCCTCTTCAAGCAGTCCTGCCGAGGCCTATGACCATCTCCACTTGGCAGAGGTGCTGCTCAGAACCCTTCTCCTCAGCATAGGATTCTACACGGTATGGAATAAAGAGGACCCTGTGTGTGTGTGGGGTGTGTGTGGGTGGAGGCTATGATTCACAATTTAACTTTGGGGAGAATGTAATGCATTCATCTTTCCTGATTATAGGGCATCTTGGATGAAATTTCCCGTAGATTTTCCACAGTTTTGATCTACATCCTTACCATTCAATTAATGTGATGTCCGCTCTCATACAGACCCATTCTGTTTATGTGTGTTTGTGCTCATGCAGGAACGGGCATTTGGGGAGTTGGAGAAAAATAGTGACAAGCAGCTGTCCAGTGAGAGCCAGAGACAGACCGATCCTCCCTCTCACTTCCACCAGCTGCTGTCTGCACTTCACAAACACCTGCTTGCCCACTGCTACGTCTGTTCCAACCCTGAGGTACACCACAGAGTTCACTACACAAAATAAACAGTTTACGGTACAAAAGTGCAAGCAATTTTACAGACACCACATGTTCCTTTCAGTTTGTGAAATGGTATGCCCAGTTTGCCAACACCTCATGTTATGTCCTGATACCTCATATTTTAACCAAAGCTCTGTTGTCATATAGTTATATTTATTCTCACACTATTCTTGCACTGTTCTTTAGGACGACAGCAGTGTAACATTGCTTCACAAGCATCTGTACCTGCTGCTGCCCTGTGCTGCCGAGACATTCAGGAGGTCAACCATACTGCTGGAGGAGAGCTCCCTGGACAAGCACATTATCAACAAGCTAAACAGTAAGAATAATGTGACTACTGTGTCTCATTATAACCTAGTTCTTTTATTGTGTATTTTTTGTCAATCTTTATTTACATATTAGCCTTCTGAGCTGGCATATAGGTATACACACAATTCCTTTGTGCTATGTACACATCTTCAGGCCAAAGTTTGGTCATTATGCCCCACCTTTACATTTGTGCAGAAACATGTCTTGTATTGTTATTTGCATTTACTTTACACCTGGCATTAAAATGTCTATTCACATAGATCTGGACTGCTCTTTCCCTCACAAACACATATGTAAATCGCTTGCCTGATTTGTTTTTTTCTCACAGTAAATCCAAAGTTATTAATGTTGTTTGTTAAAGTTCGTCCTGTAACAATACACTTTTTTCCTTGTTTTCTTTTTTTAATCGCCAATGGAAGGACAAATATAGACATACACACAGCTAAGTTCTATGCAGATAAAATCCAGATGGCCAAGATGCGTAGTAATGTCCGGTGTGATGGCGGTCTTTGAGTGCTTCTCTCTTTTACACACACACGCAGGCACGCACACCCTCTCTCTCATACACACACACACACACACACACACACACACACACACACACCACCACCACCAGGCATGTGATTTAGAAAAGAAAACAAGATAATGTCTTATATGATAAATCTTTCTGCCTCAAAATCCGTGACTAAATCTTCTATTTTTGTTTCCTTTATGTTGCCTTTCTCTCTGTATTCCTCCATTCTTTTGCTCGGTCACTCTCACCCTCTCTCTCTCCTGTCCTCTGCTCCCCTCTCCTTGCACCAGTGGTGTTGTACAGCTCGGTGGCTGGCAGCCTGCTGTGCCAGGTGATGTACTCCTTGCTGCTGCTGCCCCTGGGCATGGTACGACCCCTTCTCAGCCACCTGCTGGCCCTGCTGGAGCACCTTAATGACTTTAACAGCTTGCTGCCAGACACAAGCCTGCTGGAGGAGGAAGAACTGGAGTTGGAGACCCAGGAAATCTGCTCAGGTCAGTGGAACACTGATTTACTCACTGTTCTCACATGACAGGGTCCTTTATGTTTATCGTTGATTATTATTGTTTACAATAGTATCACAAGTCTATAGTCTTGAGCGGAGGAGGCCACATTTTGCACTTTAGGTTCTTCTCAAGCTGAGAGGGGATCTTATCTTTACAGATAAAAGTGAAGAAACAAACACATTCCTTGGACAGCAGGAAGAGGAGGAGGAGGAGGAGGAGAGCAAGTGGGTTTGGCTTCTGGACCTGGAGCGGTCTGTGGCACTGGCAATTGGTCGTTGCCTTGGTGGCATGCTGCAGGGCCCACCACCCTCACTCCAGGAGAGGTCATCAGAGTTCTGGCTGTCGAACATCCTCCTCAGGAACGGCCTTGAGATGGACTTTGAACAGCTGGGTAGGACAACCTACTGCTCGTCTTGGGGCTTTCACACAAATTCTTCACAATTTGCCCTAACCTGCACCTCACTATAACAAATGCATACTATCTTCACTTTCATCCCTGGGTTTATGTTGTAGCAATGAGTGGAATGTTGAAAAAAATGGAAACTTGACACCACACTTGACTGTTTCAAGTACCTAACATTAGCTACTAATGCTAAATAAGCTAGCAGTTTCATAGACACATCACTTGCATTGAAATTAAACAATTGGGTTGTTCAATTTTCATCATTCCAAAATGTATAGAAATTAGGTCAACATTCCACACTTTTTAACTCTATATGTAGTCTCTAGTCCCCAAATGTTCAGGAATCATTCATAAGTGTATATTCCTATGTTCTATGTGTTGCTTTGTCCTGTAGACTCTGGCATGGCATGGCTGACAGAGGTGGTACTGCTGGGCAGTAGTGATGCCAGGCTGGCAGAGCTGAATCTGAGTGAGGAAACCAATACTTTGCTGGAACTGGCCCTGGGCTCTTCCAGAGAACCTGCAAGTGGCCTGTGGCGGAAGATGAAGGACTATGCTTCCAGCAGAGGTACTTTGCATTTGTCTGCGTTTATGTGTGCATGCATACCTGTGTTTGAAAGTCTGTCATGTTAGTATCCAGGTGATAATAGATTCACAGGCTATTTTTAAAAGGTTTTTTCAGAGAGTAAGATGATGTGGTATTAATAATGATTAATAATTAATGGTATCATAAATTGCATGTACAGCTGCTGTCAGTCTATTGAAGTTTTGCAAGTTTTGCTTTTGAATATTATGCATCAATATAGATGCCCTTACTGTGAAGCTTACTTTTTGAAAGAGTTTGTAAATTCATGTTTCATTCCGGTAGTTATTCTGTGTTTTGCCCTTCTGTGACTTTGTTCATAATTAAGCTGTGTTGTTTTCTGTGAGAGCAGACTGGGAGAGTGGAGGCCCTTCAGGTGACTCTGTGCTGGAGACGGTTTGCCGCTGCAGTCTGGCTGCTCTTCTCAAACACACCGGGCTACAGGATGAGGCCTGTTGGCAGGACAAGTCAGTAGCACAAACAAAATATTTACTGAAATGTCTGCTCTTATTCATTGACTTGGAAAGTTTAGTCTGTTTAATTGGTCATATTTTTGAAAGGGTGGAATGTGATTAAAACAGTATTGCATTAGGTCAGTGCTGCAATATTGAGTCTGTGGCATTAAGGGAATAACTGTACATTACTATGTTATTTATCCTCTCTACCTTGAGACAGATATGAGCCCTGTGAGATGCTGTTGGAGATCTATGAAATGGTCTATAAAATCAGAAGCACTCTACTGGCCCACAAAGACTCTCCAGGTACCTCACAGGCTCTGGCTGCCACCAAACAGGTACTGTTGTTAGAATTATTCCACTCATTTTTATAATAAACTATATTTAAATGGGCTATATTTGTCAGAGGTGAACAAATTATAAACAATGAAATTTATGGTTTAATTTGTCAAACAGTGGGGGAATAGTGGCAAAATGACAAACTCAACACAACATTGCACAGCATTAACACAGCATTAATTAAGCGCCACTGGTTTCAAAGATTTGAAAGCATTATTTTGCGCACTTCATAGTATACCATATCCTTACCTATGTAAGCGGCAAATACAAGTTAGTAATTTCTTACAATCCTGGTAATGGTTAAATTGCATTCCGTTGTGTGTTGCTTTACTGCATCAAAAACAGCCTAGACATAATTTAAATAAAGAAAAAAATCAGGTGCCGTGCCATCGATGTATTTATAGCCTGTGTCTCTCCTTTTGCGCACTTCAGAGCTCTCAGGCTTCCCAAAGCCCTGATGAAGACGGGCAGGAGGCAGGCAGCTCAGCGGAGCAGGCGGGAAAGGAGCCTGAGCAGCAGGCAGGAGGTCAGGTCCCTTCGGCCGCCACAGCAAAACACAACCAGGAGGAGGTGGCAGAGGAGGACACATTTGGCAACAGTCGTATGTACCTGTCAGGTTAGCATGTAATGTCTCTTTCGCTGTTCTCTCCCTCATTCCTGTTCCAGCCGCATGAATTATGTTATTTTTGTATCATTGTGGACAGTGATTGGCAGACTGAACAACAAGACTGATCCAAACAGAAAGATGAACACACACACACACACACACACACACACACCATCTTTAACACAGACATCTCAGATTCGCAAGGGTTTCTCCTCTCTCTGCAGAAGTGCTAGAGTCATTCATGGCCACCCGGGAGGCCATGCAGCTACAGCAGAATGTGACTGTGTACGAGTCCTTTGGCACTTCCACCCTCCCCAGCAGCATGGAGAGCCCTGGCAGCCCAGAGAGGGAGCCTGATCCCAAGCAGCAGTGGGAGAAGCGGAGGGGGTCAGAGGAAGGCCTGTCTTTCCCTGCTGCCTGCCATCTGGTGGTGTCCCGTTGTCTGTTCCTCCTACTGGGGGTCAGGCCTGCTTGGGTGGAGCCCAACGAATGGGAGAATAGGCAGCCTGTGGACCCTGGAGCCAGGTAAAGCGTGTGAGGGTGTGTGTGCGGATTTGTTTTAAATGCTGTTTATTTGAGTGGGTTTGTGTTTTTGTCAAGTGTATATTTTTGCACCAACTGTCAGTATCATCCTCTTTCAGGAAAACATCACCAGAATCTGTGAAGTTGACTGCTGATGGTAGGAAACAGGTAAGTCCTGTATAGTACAACATTGTGGCCCCTATTACACTACCTTATAAGTGCTAACATGCTCTTTTTGTCTCATTTAGTCAGACCAGTCCAACAACTGTTCTGGATCTTTCAAGAATACAATGGGTAAGTAGCACAGGTTTCCCACAAATATTACTTAACAATATGTCAGTAACACTTAAGGTTTGCTAGTTAATGTTTAATTATGTAGTTATGTAGTCATTGATTAACCACTAATTGATATATTAGTTAGCTACTTGCTGTCTCTTAACTATTGAGTAATATGTTGATAAATTATTGATAAAAATAAAGATTTTTTTATAACAGTATTTCTTTAGATTTTTCTTGTTGTTAAAATATATTTTAAACTGTTTACCTGTTGCATTTTCATCAGTCCATAATGACTATGGAGTCATTGACTATGGACTGGACTTTCCACACTTCTTCTTTTTATTTTATTTTATTTTATTTTGTATTATTTTTGGTTGTTGCTATGCACCCTGTAATGCATTCTGTTATATTGTCACCTTTTGTTATTTATTTATTTTCATAGGTAGGCTTATTCATGACCCAAACCTACAAACATACAGTGCCTTTTAAGGACTTAATAATTGATCCTTTTGAAGTTGATATGATCAACAGTGAATCTCCCTGGAACGTACTATCCAACAGTGATCCTGACATTAACTGCCTCTATGCTATGAACCGAAGTGTAACTGATAAATGCAAGTATTTTCTTGATGACGAATTTAAAAAAGTCTGTGACCAAATTCACAATCACAGTTTATCATTTTTGCACATAAATGCTCGTAGCCTCTCTAAAAATTTGTATCATCTTGCTCTTACTATTTCTAACCTTAACTTTCCTTTTTCTGTTATTGGTATTTCATAATCATGGTTACGTAAAGATAATTCAGACTATTACACTCTAGATGACTTTAATAATGTTCATAGATGTAGAGAAGGTAAAGTAGGAGGCGGTGTATCTTTATATGTGAACAATAATTTGGAATATAAAGAAAGAACTGACATTGAACAATGCTTTGAGCGGTGTGGAGAAGCAGTATTTATTGAGACAGTGAACCATACGATTGTAGGCTGTATCTATAAGCCTCCAAATTCCAAGATATCTGATCTTAACCAATGCTCTTTCTATAGTATCTCATGAAAACAAGAAATGCTTTCTTATGGGTGACTTTAATATCAATCTTATGAATGCAATCACTGATGAACAAACTCAGTCATTCCTAGACAGTCTATCTACTTTCTGCTTTAAACCTGTGATTTGTAAACCTACAAGAATAACTGCAAAGTCTGCAACATTAATAGACAATATATTTACCAATGTACTTGATAAAGAACTATTCTCTGGAATTCTCTGACCATTTCCCATTTTTTTTGATTACTTCTATACGAGCAAATATCTCTTTCTTAACCAGGGAGCTACAGACTTTAAGATTTTAGATTTTAGATTTAAAGCACAACTTCAACAGGCATGTTGGGAAGCTGTATTAAAGAATGATGATCCTCAGCAGGCTTACACCTTATTTATGAGGGAACTCACAACATATTACAATTATTCTTTCCTGGAAAAGACAAAACATTTGAAAAGAGAATCTCGTGGTAGGCCATGGGCAAGTCAAGGAATTATCAAATCTCTTAAGCATAAAAACAAACAAAAAATACATCTTTAGTCCTATACCTCTTAATTATGAAAAGTATAGACAGTATAGAAATAAACTAAACCACGTTGTCAGATCTGCAAAGAAGAAATGTTATGCTGATGAAGTGGTTAAATGTAACAATAATATGAAAGCCCTGTGGTCGACATTAAATCAAATTCTAAACAAAAGGAAAACATTATTATTATTATTAAATTGTCTTTGAATGTTAAAAAACAACAACTTTTTAATATTTAATTATAGAAAAAATAAAATGAGTGTCAAAGACGTAGGGGTGATGATTGACAATAATATAATTTTTTATTTTTTATTTTTTAGGCATATTAATCGATGACAAACTGCTGGAAACCCCATATTAAAGAAATTTCATCCAAAATTGCCAAAAATACTGGTATCTTAAGTAAAGTTCGTTATTGTTTGGACAAAAAAACTACTCAGATGTTGTACTACTCTATGATTTATCCTTACATTAATTATTGCAATGTCATTTGGGCTAGCACCCATCCTACCAAGCTGAATCATATCTATCTCTTTCAAAAATGTTGTGTTCGAATCATTTCACATGCAACTTACTTAGCTCACTCACAACCTCTCTTTAAGAAATTATCTATACTCAGCATCTTTCAAGTAAACCTCCTCCTCACAGCACAGTTTGTCTTCAAAGCAATTCATCATCAGCTTCCCTCTACGTTCAATAGCTTCTTCAGAAGAAGTGAAGAAAATCATAGTTACAATACAAGATGTAAGAGACAACTTTTGTTGCCTCTTACTCGAACATCCATGTCTCAGTTTAGTCTTCATTTTAGAGGAGCCAAAGTTTTCAATCAACTCCCCCATCATTTCTTTGATCTCACACCCAATCTGTTTAAAAAACAGAATTTATTTCACAATCATCATGTTTATTGAGGTGATCATACTGCTGTCCCTTTTTTGGTATAATTAATTACTTCATGTTAACTAATCTTTTCCTCTTTTTTTTGTTGTTTTCTCTCTTTATCCCTTTACTCTGCTTTTCCTTTTTTTCTTTTCATTTTCTTTTAATATTCTTTTACTTATTTTCTACTTTCCCCCCTATTTATTTAACAGTATTACTTTACCTATTGATTTGTTTATATTGTTTTGTTCTTTCTAAACTTTTTGGGGGATTTTATTACACTATATTGTAATTATGTATGATTGTTATTAAGTTTTTATAAAAGAAAAAATAAAACATAAAAAAAAAAATAAAATAAATAATATTGTCATGCAGTCACACAATAAACAGCTTTTGTAAGTGTGATTGCTGGTCAAGCGCTCATTTACCATTGATCATCGATGAATGTAATCATCAACAGTCCTGGTGCCAGTAACAGAGATTTCAAATGAACATTTCTGTTGTGGTTTTCGGTTCTGTTTTCGTTCATGATAAATTACTGTTCGAACACTTACACTTAGAAAAGAAGGGGACTGTACTTTTACAATACTTGCCTTTACCCCTCTCTGCTCTGTCTGTCCTAGGCTTGCCTCTTTGTTCTCTGGGCATCATGAAGGATGCTTGGGAACGCCTGCGCCAATGCATCAACCCCACCACCACTATGTCCCGCCGTGGCAACGATAACTTGCCCATCCTCAACCAAGTGTTCCACTTCCTCTGTGGGAGCCTGATCCATTTGTCGACCTCCCCGTCACTACTGGGCGGACAGACATGTAGTCAGGCAGACCCAAAGGCCATTACCCTAGCTATACTGCAGCAACAACAGAGGGCTGAGGTAATGAGATTTTTCTAGTTAAAATAAAGTTACAAGCAACCACTTAACTGTTAGTCAATCACCCAACCAAACAATGGATCAGGAAGCTGTAGGTCTTTTATCGGGTATTTTACAACGGCTTTGAACATGACTCATCAGACAACAGTCAGAGCTGAGGAGTGGAGCTAACCATTTTCTAATGTAATTTGAATCCAGTTCATTGTCTTGTTTTGGTCAGGTGCGTCTGGAGGCCTTGTGTCAGATGTCTTCCTTCCTGTCAGAGATGGAGGAGAAGAGCAGTAGCTCTACAGCCTCCCCACAGTTTCCTGGACTGTTGAAGTCAGTGCAGCTGCAGTTCATGTCTGGATGCTTTGGTCTGGGAACACCCATCATTGGCTCTCTCTCCGCAGCTAACTATGAGATGCAGCATTACACGGTATATCTTGTCAGTATGCTATCATAGTGACATTTATGATTAATAAGTGTGAAAAGAACGGATGGATTAAAATTAATTCAGGCTAGATGGAGAGTGTATTGCATGTTTGATATGTTTCTCCTTCATAACAATGTTGATGAGAGTTCAAAGTGTCGTAGAGGTAGTACTGTAAATTACTCTCCAATCCCTCTTATTTCAATCCAGTCTGGCACCCAGTCAGCATGCATGGATATCCAAAAAGAGCTCCAATCTGCAGCCCACACCCTCTACCAGCAGGTGGTGCGTGTCCTCAGACAGAAGGTCCTGTTGGAAAGAGAACATCCAGGTTTGCTTAGTGTGTTTTGGATCTATTTAACATTGTGTGCTTTTATTTAAAAAATCTTTTACTCTAATCCATTGCTTTTCTTTTTCAGCAGTTATTTTCCACCGTGCCTGCAGTTGTAACCCATTTAGATCTTGTCTCCCTCGCTCCCAGGCTCCTGCCAGCACCTTCTCCTAGCCACAGTGTTTGCACTGAACTTCTGCTACCAGCCAGAGGACCTGGTGTTGGTCATCAAGTGTGGCATCCTGGAAATCCTATCTATGCTGACTGACAACACTTGTGTACTGATGAACCAGGGCTGGCTTGCAAACTCCATATCTGGATCCATGTTACTGAGTGGGGCTGTCAAACTAGCTTGTGCTCGCCTGCTCCAGATATTGACCATAGCTGCAAGGTGAGGGTGTAGAGACTACTGAGACTCTAAACAGGTGTAATGGAGTGTGCATGAGTGCTGCATGAGTGCATGAGTGTAACAATTGAATAGATTTTGCTGTTGGCATTTGTATAGCAAATTGTCCTGTCCTTTCAGCTCCTTCGAGGATGCGCTGCCTATGGATGTATCCCATGCTCTAATGGAAGTGATGTGTGAGCAGCTCCAAAGTATCCTGTGCAGTTTTCACCAACAGCAGGCAGCAGAGATGGGAAAAGCTGAGGAAACAGAACTGGACTCCAGTAGCAAGAGTGCAAAGCTAGTTGGTGAGGCAATTTTAAGCTAGCTGTATGAAGTCCAGTTTAAACGTCACTGAAATATTGTTTACATTGTCCTCTCCATGCATGCAATTAAAGAGCATAACAAAATAAACTCTTGTAAATGACAGATATGTTCTGCCAGTTCAGGAAATAGCCCTAATTATGGGTTTTGTTTTGGATGTAATATGACTTCTTTTTAAAATGGGAGAATTTTCCTCCTTGTAGGAATGGAGAACAGCAAAGTGGTAGAATCTCAGCTTGCAGACTTCTTGGTGTTTCTAAGGCGTATACTGTCACTAAGAGTGACCAAAAGGCTCTCTACGTTTGTCAAGTGGATTGATCCACTCATGGCCATCATCTCCCACAAGTGCTCTTTAGGTAAGACCATTTAAAATAACTGAAAACCCTTGAATAGATGTTATTTACAATGCAGAGCAGTATAATTAGATCCTTTCCTGTCTATCCCCTCCCACCACCACCACCCTCTTTCCAGGATCCCCACGCTTCCGGAACCTTCGAACCAAACTTTTGGCCTTCCACATTTTAGAAAGACTATTACCTGCTTGTTCTGAGACAGTTCAAATTCAACAGGTAAGATATACCACTACTTTTCATATGACAGATATAAATATGGTTACAGTGAGCAAACATATAAATGCAACATGTATCAATTTAAAAGTTACAGTTCATATAACAAAATCATTCAACTGAAATAAATCATTAGGCAATTATCTATGTCAATTATCTATGGCGTGGTGATACAGATGTGCATCTTTTGGTCAAAGTTGCCTTAAAAAAAAAAAGGTCATGGATCGGAAAACCAGTCGGTATCTGGTGTGACCACCATTTGCCACATGCAGTGCGACACATCTTCACATATAGTTGACCGGGCTGTAGATTGTAGCCTGTGGCTGTGTAAAGTTGCTGGATATTGCTGGGGACTGTCGTACACACTGATCCAGATCATCCCAAACATGCTCAATGGGTAACATGTCTGGTGGGTGTGCAGGTCATGGAAGAACTAGGACGTCTTGTGCTTCCAGGAATTGTGCACAAATCCTTTCAACATGGGGCTGTGTTATCATGCTGAATCAGCGGCAGATGAATGGCACGACAGTTGGCCTCACAATCTTGTCACCGTATATGTGTGCGTTCACATTGTCATCAATGAAGTGCAGTTGTGTTTATCGTCTGTGGCTCATGCCTACTGTTACGACTTGCTTGTACCCTAGGCTTGCTAACTTACCTAACATACAGTGTGTCTAGGGAATAAAGCTAATGCCAACACTTTGGCCACTTATCCAAAAGACTCCTGGCATTGCAACTTAGAACTTAGAACAACAGTGGGGAGACTCACCTGGCGCAGGGGTTTGGTTTGGCCTCACTCCATTATGGTCATTACCAGCATGGCTGATCACCTGATGTTTCCTTTTCCTTTTTGGGGTTCGGCGTCTGTAGCCAACAGGTGTGTCCACCACCCAACTCAAGTGAAAGATATTGCATACCCCCAATTAGAGAGCCTCTGCCCTCCAAATCAGCATCACTCACCCTCATCTAAACCTAACACTACCCCACCACCATAGGGCAATCTGGTCACAATGTTGACATCAGGAAACCGGTCCTTCACACAACGCCATACACGCTGTCGGCCATCTGTTCAGTACAGTTGTAACCAGGATTCATCCAAAAGAGGAGAATTCTCCAGCGTGCCAGTGGCCATCGAAGGGTAGCGATTGCCCACTCAAATCTGTTATGATGCCGAACTACAGTCAGGTGCTGTTTAAGCAGCATCTTGATATGCCGTACTCATGAGTTGGATAGATTATGTTGGCAAAGGCAACATTGTACAATAAATGTCCATCTTTTCTGTTTCCTTCTAGATTGTTAAACAACTGTTTCGACTCCTGTCTGTTTGTATGTGGGAGGAACCACTAGCTGAGAAAAACCAAGAGGAAACGACTGAAAAAGATACAGGGGTAATATTGACAATACATAGCTAATACTGTGCATTTATGGGCTCATGCACGTAAGTGCACAGCAAGCATAAGCAGTAAAATTTCCATGTATGGAGTAGCTGGCTGGCTAAAGTCAAGCATATTGTGACTAAAACCATTGTTATAAAACAAAAAGAACAGTGTTTTTTTTTTATTATGACTGAGAATTATGACAATATTATGTCACTAATTGAAGTAATATCAAAATGTAGCAAATGAAAACACCAATCCCTTTCCTAAAAATTAATTTTCGTATGAGAAAGTATGACAATTGCAAAATATTTAGAAGTTATTTTTTTTAAAACCATCAGCATGCGATGCATCATTTTATAGCTCTATAGCTTGTACTTAAAGAGATTGTTAAGAAAAGGTTATTTTGAAATGTGCTTTCTTTTCCGTGTTTGGTCACGTTTATCCAGTGTTATTACATTGCATATACAACTAATTTATAGAGCCAGTGGATGGACATTGTTAGTGTTGGGTGCTTAAGTATTTTTGCCTGTGTTTTCTAGAATCCTGGCAGCGATGATGAATGTATTCCTATTGGAGATTTTTCCTTTGACCCGTACAAGCTAATTTGCTGTTCTTTGGAGAATGGGAACATCCTCTCCCATGGCTCAGGAGGGAAAGGTTATGGCCTGGCGACCACAGCCATCACCTCTGGCTGCTTCATATGGAAGGTAAGGATGGATGGCTAGACTGAACCAGAGAATTAATGATAAAGAAATACTTCAGCTTGCCATCACACTAGTCATATTTATCCAGTCAAACTGGCCACACTTATACAATTTAAATCATACCCTTTATTCTAAATAAGTTAATTTCATTATTTAAATCTAACAATTATACAGATTTTACTGCTGTTGTGTGCTGAGTACACATTTCCGAATATCCTGATAGCACAAATCTTTCTCTCTCTCCTCAGTTCTACATTACCAAGGAGAACAAAGGCAATGAAGGCACATGTATTGGCGTTTCCCGCTGGCCCATCCGAGACTTCAACCACCATACCACCACCGACATGTGGCTATATCGTGCGTACAGTGGCAACCTGTATCATGGAGGGGAACTGGTCCGCACGCTTCCTTCCTTCACCCAGGGTGATACAATCACCTGCATCCTGGACATGGAGGCTCACACCATCTCATTTGCTAAGAATAACAAGGTCCGTCTGGGCAGGCTTTGGTTATGGGGTAATACTCAGTATAGGGTCCTCTGTCTTTGTAATCAGCTGTACATGTGCAGCTCCAACAGCCAATGCACAGCTGTATTCTGCTTGAATCTTTGTCCGATTGTATTCCAATGCTAGGAGCCAAAGGTGGCGTTTGAAGGAGTGGTTGCCACTGAACTGTACCCTTGTGTGTTGTTCTACAGCAGTAATCCTGGAGAGAAGGTACTTCACTAAATAGTTGTCTTTTGTGTTTTTTTTATTATGCTGATCATACATCGGGCTTCAGTTGAAAACATGTTATCTAATGTCATGAAAGCCAATGACATTAGATTACATCACATCTGAAATGTTGTGGTCAGACATGGAGGGAGGGCGAGGCTTGAAATGTCTGTCTGTGAAACTTTCTTCCTCTGGCACCTCTGTGTTACCTATAGGTGGCGCTGTGTGACCTCCAGATGCGAGGCATGCCCAGTGACCTGCTATCTGGGGAGCCTCTATGCAGCCCCCGGACCACCGTGCTGCTAGAGGCTACTGTGCAGCTCCTCCGCGGGCTCCATCAATGTGACCAGTGGACCCCACACATCAACCAGCACATCCAGACGCACCTGGAGCTCATTGGTCCCCTGATGAAAGAGTGTGACCTAGGCAACTTCAAGCCAGGTCAGGCACACAGCTTAGGACAGTGCTCAACTATGGGCAAGTTTATCCTACTCTTGAAAAAAAGTTTCATCAGCCAATCACAATCCCTGCTATAGTGGACCAAGGAACAAATTGTTGGTGTTGAGAACAGATGGGGGAGACAACTTTCCAGCTCTGGAGTGGAACTAGAAATTCCTTTGATCCAGAGTCATAGAAATGAAAGCAGTATGTCTCTGGCTTGAGCATCTGTCACAGGCTACTGTATTATAGTTGCAGATGGTTACTATCATAATGAAGGCAATTCATATAGTACATTAGTATTGTGCTTATAAAGCATAATTTTGTGATGGCCTCTACTTGTTACTGTTTGTTCTGTACTCACATCTCTCATTTTCTACTACAGGCCTCAGCCCCAGATCATTTGAGAAGGAGAGAGACAAAGACTTGGCTAGTGATGGCGCAGGGGAAATGCTAGCACATCATTTGGGCCTGTCAGAGGCCCAACTGTCTGCCCTGTGCACTGAGGTGTGGCCTGTACTGGCCCTGATCGGAGGAGTGGACAGTGGGCTCCGGGCTGGGGGACTGTGCCTACACAAGCCCAGTGGGCGCAGGGCCATTCTGCTTGGGGTGCTGAAGGAGGGAAGCTCTCTGGCCAAGCTTCAGTGGGAGGAGGCTGACCTCTCTGTTAGGTATTACAGATATATATACAGATATACCCACTTATGTATGTTAACTTATCTTTGCATCTATTGCTCAAATGATGTCTCTCATGGACTTCTGCTGTACATTTCTTATATTTTTCTTGTCTTAGCCCTTTCTGTTTTTTTTACTCTGCATCATCCTTTTTTGTTAATATTTGCTTTTCCTTTTCTGTCTTATTTGTCATTTTACTTTCTTTTTTTATCATTTACCCTGCTGATCTTCTTTTCTTGCTTTCTTCCACCTCCTTTCCTTTTTTCTCTTTTTCATACTCCAATCTATGAATCCCCCTTGAATTCATCATCTCTCCATGATGTATATGTGGGTTCTTCCCATCCTCCCCACTAACCAAGCTTCCTGAATTCTTGGTCACCTAGCGACACGCCAATCATGGCACTGGAGCCCTGTGACATGCCCTGCTGTGACGTCACACGACTCAGAGGCCTCAAACCAACAGTGTTGTTAGATCTGATTTATTTGATGGGACTCCTGGAGGAGCAGGAGTGGCAGGGGGCTTGGGGCCTGCGCCCACCCCCCAAAAAGAAATGCTCAGAGGAGACCATGCCCCATAGTGAGTTAGAGCGCTGTCTGGATGAAGACATCGCTTGTGTCATGTCAGATGAAGACAGAGGGCTGACTGAAGATGAGAGGACAGAATTTAAGCAGGAGAGGATTGAGAGAGACCCCTTCTCATCACAGTCCTCACCCAAAGATGCCATGAGGATCTTTGAACATCAGGAGTTGATCTCCAGTCCCCTTCCCTATCTACCCCAGTCTCCACAAACCCCCCAGACCCCTAAACCCGATGCCTTTGCTCTTGAGCTGAGAGCAGTCAGAGTCTCATACCTCCTCCTTGGTGCTTTGAAATCCCTGGCTGCCATTCTTAGCAGTGGGAAGTTCTCAGACTTACTCCTGGTGCCTAAATATGACCCTCCCACTTGCCTCATGAGTCCCTCCCCTAGCCCCAACCCTGACCAGGCCAAGGCAACCAGCAAACCAGGGGATGAGAGTGCTGAACTTAAGTCAGTGTTGCAGTATGTGGTGCGGAACATGGTGAAGTGGGCGGTCAGGCCCTGTCCTATCAAACAGAGCGTGTCTCTTGCTGACCTGGAAAGGGCTCAGGTCATGATCTACAAAGGAGCCCTCAGCAGACTGCAAGAGGACAAAGGAGCCAAAGAACGGAAAGGTAGCTAGTTTTTTGGCTTAGATCTAGGATTCTTTAGTTGCTAATTTAGCTAGGTTGTCGAGTTTCAATTTAGGGTTAAAATTAACTATGGATTTTCTTAGTATTCCTATACTATTTGATTTTGAGACATATTATACGTTCATATTGTGTGTGTGATCTAATGTTAGCCTCCTCCCCTACCTTGTCCTTACAGAGTCGGGCCACCACTCCTCTCAGCCCATTTCCAAGTCCTCCAGCTCTGTCTCCCTCTACAGCACAGGTTCAGAGGGCACTGCCATCTTTGGCCAATCAAACGGAGCCTCTGCCTCGTCCTCTAATAATGACTTGGCTGCCTCTCTCCTGACAGCCCTGCAGGCAGATGGCCTGGATAATTTCAACCCTTTCCTCCCCATCAACCTCCTTCAGTGAGTACAGTCAAGGACTAATCGCAGATGTAGAGATTATTTGATTTACCGGTAAATCAAATTGAATGAAATGTTGGTTGAGAGGCATTCAAACTTTAGTCAAAAATATTCTTCTCAGAAGCACACATACACACACATAGGCACACACACACACGCACACACACACACACACACACACACTGTAATCACAGTTATTGGCAATTCTCATGTTGTTCCTGATTGCTACAGATCTCTATCTGTTGGTAGCAGCAGCTTGTCTGAGGTCCAGGGGATGGGTGAGTTAGGATGAGTGTGAGTGTGTGAGTGTGTGTGTGTGTGTGTGTGTGTGTGTGTGTGTGTGTGTGTGTGTGTATGTGAGAAAAAGAGAGAGATTCTGACTGCGCTGTGTTTAACCCAGGCTGCAGCTCTACCTGCCTGTGCCTGTCCTAACCTAGCCAACTGATTATAGTGCAATGGCATTTCTGCTTTTGAGAGATGATCAGACAAACAGTTACATCACAATAAATCATAGTCCAGCTCAATAAAATCGGCAAAAGTAGTTATTCTAAGTTGTTATTCTGTTCTTCACATGTTAACCTTTTTTGGTTTGGCAAGACAAATGAAAGAGTGTTTTTACTGGCCTTCAGTAGAAAATGACGTTTTCTCCAAGTATAGCACCCATCTCTCCTCCAAAGACTCCTTTCTTAGCACGTACCACATATTGAACCGCCTTTTGTATCTCAGCTCTTCTCATAGACCGAGTGTGAGTTGATACCACAACTACCAGGCTCGAGCAAAGTATTGATCAAATAATTGACAAAAGAGGATATATGCTTGATTTATCTTCACTTTTGGGCCTCTCCAAGTGTCTAGCAAGTTAAATCAAGCACACCGTATGCCTTCAGATACTTTATATTATGTTTGGCCAGGTCTGGCTTCAATTAGTTTAGCACTACTTGCACTGTGTTGTTGTTATTGTATTTATCTTCATTCCCTCTAGGCAGATGGTGCTAGCTCAGTTCCCTACACTCACCGGCCTGGTTAGCACTCCCCCCATGCTGCACCCTTGCTTCAGCCTGGCCAGCTCTGCTTCTTGTGATGCCTTCACAGAACAGCAGACCAGCTTCATGGAGCCTGGTCCCTGCAGCACACAGGCCAGAAGCAGCCTGGGTAAGAACATGTACAGATGGGAGAAATGGGGGAAAAGCTGTGGAAAAATCTAGAAAATGTCCAAGACAGACATACACAGACCTATTTGAAGGTGATGAAACTATTAGGAATCTGCCAATTTAAAATATTTTGAAAGCAGCTTACTGATAACCAAAAGGACAGCACAATAATGTTACAGAGAATAGTTTTGCTAGTTGTTTCAGCCCTGCAGGTCAGTTCAGTTCCAAAAAAATTGTATTCACATGCTGGCTTTATATTTCACACTTTGACATTGAATGTTGAGTCAAACACCGCACCTGCATTTCAGTAACAGGAGGGAAGTTAGATGAATGAGTACTCAATGGAAACTGTCTGTTGCATGGTCTTAAATGTTCAGCTTATTAGTCACGACTGTTAACTTGCTGCCCAAAACAGCATGTGTTTTGCTCTGCTATTGAACAGGTGTTATAACCAAACATGTCTAATGCATGTGGACACAGTTTGTGCACTCACATGCTTGAGTGACACTGGCACCATTCTTTTTCCTCATTTGTTGGTGTTACAAAATGATTCCTAACAATTTTGGGAAGTGTACTAGACTAAAGGTTTTTGTTCTGCCATCGATTCCTTAAGATACATTGGGCTCAGTTGATATAGATGTAATTTTAATCATTCATTATGGATTCATAATGATTTTGGCCGAGTGTGCTTGAGATGATCGATGATCTGTTGGATTTCATTACAAAATAAAATAGGAAACTGTAAAATTTAGAATTGGGCTTGTTTTTGTTTTCTCTTTTTTCTATTCTTTTCCTTTTCTCCTCAACCACTAGAACGGACACAAATGTTTGTCGCCGGTCGGTTGCTAGAAATGGGCTTCTCTATGAGACACATCTACCGGGCCCTGGAGGCAGCAGGTACTGCTGTGTTGAGTGTGTCTGAGATCACTGAATTTATGCTTCATCTGCTTTTTGTGGGCTTTAAAATCTGTCCTCCAGCGTGTATTGTGGCTTTCTTGTGTTGTAGAATGTAGAAAACTATAGTTTCTGAATAAAAAATGCTTTGTATTCCTTTAGATAGAAGATTCTTAAATTCTTAGTTTTCAGATTACGATGATGTTATCACTTGGGGTGGGAACCAGAGGCACCCCGAATGTATTAACAAGTTACTATAATAATAATAATAATAATAATAACAATAAATTAATCTAAAACCTGAAATTAAAGTTTGTTCAGGTAGTCATATTCAGAAATATCTTTTGATAAACTGGCATTTGGTTTTCCATATATTACCTTGTTATGGAAGTGGACATATTAATATCTGACATAATATTTGGCATTAGCAAATATTACACAGTATAGATATTCTACCTTCATTCATATTTTATCCCCAATTCAGGTGGATTAAACAAGATACCGTGGCTGGTAAATGCTTGTACTGTGAAAGGGAAGTTTAGGCTTTTAGAATGAGTAGAGAGTGAGGGCATGGTTAAAGAAACTTTGTTTCTCTTATCACAATATCCAAATATGCATGCAAATCTTTTGTGTACCACTTTTGTTTTTATCATGTATCACTTTCAACTCCCCATATCACTAACATTTTAGGCTAACCTTCACCTATCACAAATCTCACAAACTAACCCTTCAGAATTGGTGTGCCAGGCTGACCATAAAGGGTATATAATAGCAACACTCCATGACCCATAATTACCTTTTGAACTCTGACACTCTGACAGTCAGTATTAGCATTCACACTACAAACATGTGCAGCACATTGTCAAGGGTGACACAATAAAGTCACAGACTTGTTTCCATCTTGGTCCTCGATGTTTCAGTCAATGGCAAGATGTCAGCAGAATGGTCCTTGATATTAAAAAGACATTGACAAGATGGCTACCAGCCAACAAATGTGCATAAATGATTTACATCACAAGTAACATACAGAATCGAATAAAAACTACACTAACTTATTTACTTCGATCTGATTGTACAGGTCGATAGTACACTTTTCCCTGAAGTGACCAGGATTAGCTAAGCCTTTAGCTAACAGAAGTAGTTTATTCCAGTTCATAGGTCCTCAGTGCTTGAAAGATCATTTTCCCATTTTTGTCTTAAACCTGGGCAGACGCAGGTCAGCAATGCTGGCTCTAGTCTGATATTCATGAGCATCTCCAGTCCTCTGGAAATAGTTCTTCATGTACTTTTGTGCCCTGTTGTTAATGATTTTGTGGACCATGTTGAGTTGCAGTTGGGTTAACCTAACCTCTACACATAGCAAGCCAAGCTGCTGGAAGTGTTGCTTGCCTACATGCACTCTGTAGTCCAAACCCAACACTCTGATCAATTTATTCTGAAAAACCTGTTGTTTCTGCTTCAGTGATTTCGATGGGCCCCCATACCATTAGCAAATTGCGTAATCAAAATTACAAACTACTAAAAAAATCAGCTAATAGTCTAAGACAATCCAAGTTTAATAACTTTGCCTTCCTGGCCAAAACATTCTGACTCTGACGCTTGACCTTCTCTGTGGTCCCTCCCAGATGTTGCAGGAGAGGTGGACTCTCGGACCATTGAGGTGTTGGCCAGCTGGATGCTAGAGCACCCCTTGGCTGAGGAGCAGCAAGCAGCTGGGTCACGACTGGAGAGTGCTACTGACATCCCGTCCCCAGATGGGCCAGAGACAGTACAGTGTCCTGAGGCTCCCACTACTGAACCCAATGAAAGGTCAGGGATATATGAAACATGCAGACATTTTGCAGTTGTTATTGGTGCTATGGAGATCGTGATGGACTGCATGTTAATTTAATCTTACAGCCTGTTGCCAGGGCTTGACTGGGTAGAGAGGGAAAACTTCTTGGATGTCCACTTGACCAGGAACAGACCTCCACCAGCACGACGACGACGCTCTGGCCTGGGTCAGAGGACTTCCTTCCGAAGGGCAGGTCAGAATCATGGTGTAGAAGTTGACTTCTAACAATGTAAAAAATTGTCCCACACTGGATTCAAGTTGTCATTACTTGATTGTAATGTTTCAACCAATGGTCTGTGTCAAGCAAGCTGTCATCGTGACTCAGAATCACAGCCTGCACAGTCGTAACTTTGATGCAAAGATTATTTAATGGAAATTTTAATTAAATAAAATTTAAGGTAAAACGACCAATGGTTCGACAGACAAACTGTCTGTGTCATGAGATGTCTGTGTCATGAGATATATTTATATATCTCATGACATTTATGATGATATGATACAGTTAGCCGACCTAAGACGGATAACTGTAACCATGAATATCAAAAGTACCAAAAAAATTTAAAAATAGAGAGAGTTAATATGCAAATCACAAGAAAGGCCTGAGGGTCTGAAGGCGATGGGTCCATGCTGCCTCTCGCCTCAATAGTAGAGTGTTCAGGAGGAGATGGGATGATTAGCCTCAACAAATAAACAGCCACAAGATAAGTAAGGTTTTGGCATCTGATAGTGCTGCGATGTTGAGCTACTCTCCTCATCTCCACAACTCCTTCCTTATGCCAGCACTTCATCAATACTGGTGTCCGTTTCACTACTACCAATTTTCTGAATCACAGGCTGCCATAAAATTTTTGACATCTTATTGTGCACTTTCTTTTGTGGCAATCATTACTTTGGTCTCCATTCTCTTCCAGACTTGCCATCACCCAGCCCCATCCCTCAGCTGTACCAACAAGACCCAGGGGTTTCTGATTGGCCAGAGCAGGTGGAGTTTCACCCCTACTCTGTTGATGAGGAGTCAGAACTGGGATACATGGATGACCCATACCAAGAAGAAACCTATGAGGACCTGCTCACCCCTGCATTCTTCAGTTTAGAGAGAGACGCGCTCCAGATGGTGGAGGTAATGCCATTACTAAGGCTGCTTTACATGCACAGAAAAAAAGGCAGTTGTGATTATTTTGATAAATATTCCAATCATGATTTGAATTGCGACAAACATTGTTTGTCGCAGTTTGGGCCTGTTAGGTCTTTTTGTAGTTTGGCAAGCCTTGTTTATATTTGAAACACTATACACACTATGTAGTACTATATATACTATGATCTGCCAAATCCATATTTCTCCTCTTTCTTTAGGGTGGAGAAGAACACAATCAGATGGTAAAGTGTGAGCTCTGCAACACCCTCACCCTGCAGTTCAACAATCACATAAAGCGGCAGCACCCAGGCTGTGGGCAGAGTGCTGCTCGTAGGGGCTACGACAGCACAGGGGCCTACGTGGATGTCTGGTTCAGAGGGGAATGTGGTTCCAACTTTCCCTTCTACCTCCTCTGCAGCTCCTGCAGGGAAAAGTATCTGGCTGCAAACCTGGGGGACCCAGGTTCCAATCATGATAGGTACAGTAGAAATGCGACATATGGCCTGGCAGGCAATGAATTCAGATAAAGACCAGTGTACATAATGTTACATGATAAATGCTGTAAATGGAATATATACTGTATATGTATGTGTGTAAAATACAGAGATACAAAAATATATAATTATTGATCATTGTAGTTTCCTTCTTTTTCCTTAGGATGAAAGGGCTGACATATGATTTGATTGGCCAATTGGACAGCATTTCTGATGGTAGGGAATGGATATTATTTACTGAGTTCCTACCCTTTGGAATGTCACTGTCACTGTAATAGGACATATTATGGAATGATTTGTTAGATATTCAAATGCTTTTTTTTTTTTTAAAGATGAATGATTCTCCTGTATCCCACTCAGATGATTGGGAGATGGGCCACCAAGATGACAGTGACACAGACAAGCTGACGGGGCTAGAGGACTTTGGGCTCTTGCTGAGACCACTGGGGTTGACTGAAAAGAAGCAGGTGCCAGACCCCATCGCCTTCACTGAGGCAGATCCCCTGGGAGCCCTGGTTCACAGTTCTTCTGACCATGTGAGAGCATTGGTTCCCAAAGGTGCGGGATGTTTACTACTTTTGGTTTAGAGCACTGATTTTGCATCATATATCTATAAAAAGTATCTATATGAAAGTATCTATGAGTTTAGCAAGATGGAGCAGGAACTAGTCCCATGTGTGATTTACCAGAATCTGAATAAAAAAATAGCATAGGTAAGGCTACTCTAAACACCCCACAATGCCTGTTATGCTTGCTTTTTTTTCCTCACCAGGGATTGTCGTTGTTGACCAGAAGGCCTCTCTAAGCCTGGGGGAGCAGGCAGTGTCATTGAGGGATTCCCAAGATAGACTGAAAGCTTTAAGGAGAGTCACCTCCACAGCCCAGATCCTGCTAGCTTACAGCATGGTGATGAGAGTACTGTCTCAGACTGCTTCGAGGTACAATTGAACAGAATATCTCCTCATTATCCCAGCATTGTTTTGATGTTTTAATTGATTTCTCAAGTCACTTCTTATCTCCTTCTCCCAGTGCATCGGTGTGTAGCCAGTCCAACGGGCTGGAGTCTTTGGGTCTGGCAGATATCCGTATCCTGGTGCGGTTAATGTCCCTTGCGGCAGCGGGCAGGGCCCATACCCATGTGGACAAGCAGGGGTTAGGTGTCAGGGGCCTGGCCACAGAGCGCAGCAGCTCCACCTTCCTCAGCTTCCTTAGCTCAGCCATCGGCAGCCTGGTGTCCCACAGCCCTACTGCCTATAGAGAACTGGTGGACATCTGCACTCAGGTCAGACTTCTACTGGACAGTGTGAGGCTGTATCTGTGTTGATTTTTTTTGTTTTTATTTTTTCTGTTGATCTCCATTTAGATGTTGCAATTGTAATTTATGTTGGGGAATAGCAAGAAGTCCTATGCTGTCTCACTATCACTCTATGGCCTAGGTACTCAATTCTACCTACCAGGTGTGGATCATTAACCTTGTGGCCCTTGAGGATTGGAATTGAATAGCTTGGCTCTATGGAGTGGGGTCCTAAAGTTACTTCTGTCTAGCCCAGTGATTGGCATCATGTGCCATGGAGGGCCAAGAGTATGCAGGTTTTCATTCCAGCCACAGACTACACCAGGTGATTTAACTGATGAGTTCCTCCTCTCTGATTGAAGAGGTGCTTTGTGTATTGGGGTGAATAAGTCAGTGGGGAGTAGGAGAGAGGTTAGGGCAGCTAGGAGCAGCTGGGAGTTGGGAAATTTGAGCAGACATTTTAGGCCAGCAACTTAGGCCCCCTTTACACCTTGCATTAAAATGCGTCTTGTGTCCAGATTGTATCTAGATATGATTTAACCTGATTACATTTACACCTGGTATTAATATGTGTCTCCAGTGTCCACATTGAGATCCCATTGAGATCCGATCACTCTGTCCAGCACAAACAACGAACGTCACATCCTCCTCTCGTTTGCGTGGGTCCAAAAAAATAAAAAATGAAAAATGATACCCATCCGTGAAGCCGCGCTATTGTATGGACTAGACAAATTTATGGTTTCTGCGGTGTGCCCGGTGTTTGCGGTGCGGAGGGTCTGTGCGACGAGTGTGGAGCTCCGCAGGGGGTCTGCGGAGGGTCCGCACCGAGCTCCGCGCTCCTCTCAAAAAATGAAACTCTGCGGAGGCCTCCGCAAACGCCGCAATCAGTTCAGAGGCTATGATTGGTTAATGGTCGCTATGTTAGTTGGTTACCAGGGAAGTAAGTCTAATCGAGCCAAGTGACAGCTGACAACCGGCAAAAATGGACAACAGGAGGAGATTCTGCGCTCTCTGTGAACACCGCGCTGCTACCGCATTTACCATGAAATGCTGTGCCTCTGCGGAGAGAACAGTCTTGCCGTGAACACCGCGAACACCGGGCACACCGCAGAAACCATAAATTTGCCTGCCATAAATAATGCTTGCTTTTGGAAGCGGGGGAAGAAGCCGTCTTCAACAACTGGAATGCCGAAGACGAAAGTCGCGCGCGATTACGTATTTCCGCCCACGTAGTTGTTGTATGTGGATTGAAAACGCAATTGCATTTACACTTGTGTTCAATGTGGTCACAATGCGTCCCTGACCACCTCCGGAGGTGGTTTGGCCGATCGGATCACAATCCGTCCTCAATGCGTCTTGGGTGCATTTACACCTGTACTTTCATGTGGTCAAGCACTATCCGATTGCAATCCGATCACCCAAAATGCATTTTAATGCAAGGTGTAAAGGGGGTCTTAGAGTCCCACCAGAAGTAATCAGCACCAGTTTAAGACCTTATTTGGTATTGTGATCCAACAATCAACAGTCTCTTTACTTTGTAAAGCTTATTGTACAATGAGAAGACACAGTAAATGAGACATATGAAAAGAAGAAAATCCCTGGACTAGCAGCCAAGGCTGAATGGCAAGTCTGAAAAGCCAGGGTATGCTCTCTTGAAGTAGGGTGCTGTGGATTTGTAGCAATACCCGCTATTAGTTTACTGGGGTATCTAACGTCTTGAGTAAGTATTTTTGGCCCAAAAAAAGTAGAATGTTGAGGTAAACGCACACCAGATAACAGGAGCTGCTGGTCATGATACAAGTTCCATTGTAGATAAAGAACAACTCCAGTTCCACATAACCAACGTTTCGGCCTTGTCTGGCCTTTGTTAAGGTATATACCTTGACCAACGTTTCAGCCAGACTAGGCCAAAAATAATGTTGGTTATTAAATCCTTTATGTGGGGCTGAGTGTGCGGTTGTTCTTCTTTATACAGGGATAAGGTAGGCCATAAAGTCTAGCTTCTGAAGCAGCCAGAAAAAAACACAGTTGCTCTGGTTGAACAAAAAGGATAGTAGCTAGATGACAATATAAGTAGGAGGTAGTATATAAATCCATCTCGTGTAGGTCCCTGTGTCAGGGTAGTATACGTTTTGTGTAACTAAGTATAGGTATGATCAGAGCAGATATGGTATTTGGGATGCCAGAAATTAGTGTTGAGCCTTCTGAGGATGTCAGGTTTCTATTTCAATAAAACAGTTGTGATGGACGGTTCCCCACTTATATGTTAATAAATGATGGACTGGTGATCCTTTTAGACAGAGGATTATCATGGGTTTAAAGGATTATTTAATTGACAACTAAGGTAAATGGATATTGACATGAATTTCTGAAATCGTAATACTGTTCTCATATTACTTTCTTTAGGACCTAATGGCAGCAGCTACAGGGATGAACATTGGGACGATCAGTGACTCGCAGCAGAGAGGTTGTCTGAACTCCAGTCTAATAGCTGGGTTACAGGGAGTCCAGCAGCAGCAGAGAAACTACAAGGAGCAGACGCCACCTACATTCCTAGTCACTCAGAGTCTGGTGTCCCTGCTCACTGAGAAGGGCATCCGCTACCGTTACACCCCAGATAGGGCTGAACACGAGGCCAAAGGTGAGAGAGAGCCACATGTAAATGTGTCAGGGGGCATGTCAGGTGGTTGGAGTTGAGATCTAAAGGATCAGAATGATCTTTATTATGTTAAGTTGATTGTCTTGTTCATGTAACAATGGGACTTAGTTATAGTTCTTTAAGATTTAATTATATTTAGCACATTTAACGACAATGCAACCATGTAACATTCTGTGTATGTCTCTGATTGCCCCAGATGCAGGAAACCCAGGGGTGTCTTCCTCCTCCTTGTCTCTTTCCCCTCCACCCCAGCTTGGGGCTAGAGTGGGCCCTCTGGAGCTGGCTAATGCGTTGGCAGCATGTGCCCTGTCTGCTAGGCTGACCAGTAAGCATCGTCAGTGGGCAGCCCAGCAGCTGGTGCAGGCCCTGGCTGTCACAGAAAGGGACAATCCTAACCGGCCCCAAACCTACAGTGACCTATCCGGGGACTTGCGCAAATGTCCCATCAAGAAGCTGGAAGGACATTACAGCAAGGTGAGGGACCTGGACTTTAACTCAGTGAATTGAAGTGTAACCCTACATGAACACTGTCATATAGTATTATAACAAAATGCTTAAGATAATGTCCAGAATGTATTATTTCTGTTTTTCTATAACCTTGTAGGCCTAAAGTTTTTGTTTCAGTTGTTCCAAAATGGTATGGACTAGAAAGTGAGTTTCGAATGCCAGGGCGCTCATTTATTAACATTGTGCATGTACAATTATGTGTGTAAACAGTGTATACAACCATTTCTAAGCAAAGAGTGGGATTTTTCAGTTTGTACGATGCTTGAGAATGTGTACAATTTTAAACGTAAGTTCTCAGGCTATTTTCATGGCCTCATTAAAATGAATGCGAAGTAAAAATCCGAACGCTACAAGCTCATCCCAGCTTCATCCGATTCTTGGTGATTAGTTTATATTATGGTTTTCATAGCGGTCAAGTGCCGAATAATACCCATGTTAAAACTAAGTCCAGTATTGCAGTTATAATGGTATAGTGGTTGAAAAGAAGAATTAGTGCCATCTACCCAATGAAAGACCGCCAAGAAAGACAGCAACTTTTAACTGAGACTTTAACGGAGAGCGATGAGTAGCTACTCAGAAGATTTTGTTTTTCAAGTCCTATTTATTGAACCTCTGCCAACAACTTTCTTCAACTTTGGAATGAGAGACCAAACGCCCTAACGCCATAATGCCTGCAGTCAGAACCGTAACTTCATTGACTAAATTTTATTTGTAAGATAATTTAGAAACATTTATATGTAATGTTGATCAATGAGGGCCCAGAAATCTCAGCACCTGGTGAAGTAATCGTTGAGTTATTGGTATTGATCAACAACCCTATGAAACCCATGCAGATATACACTCACCGGCCACTTTATTAGGTGCACCTAATAATAACAGCTCAGTGCAACAGTGATGTGCAGAAGGGCATCTCAGAACACACAGTTTGTCTAATCTTGAAGCAGATGCGCTATAGCAGCAGAAGACCACACCAGGTTCCACTCCTGTCAGCTAAGAACAAGAAGACAAAGCTACAGTGGGCACATGATCACCAAAACTAGGCGACTGAGGAATGGACTTCACTTTACTCCAATGGACTGCACAGTGCCTAAATCTCAACCCAAAAGCAGACCGCTGGGATGAAGTGAAATGGGATGTTCACAGCACAAATGAGCCACCAAAAAACTACAGGAATTGCATGATGCTATACAGTCTGCATGGACCAAGATCCCAGTGGAAAGTTTCTGGCACCTTGTTGAATCCATGCCTTGATGAATCCAGGCTGCTCTGAAGGCGATAGGGGGTCCTGCCCAGTACTACCTAATAAAGTGGCCAGTGAGTGTATTATGGTCATGTTGTGCTGTGGGACAGTAAAAATCATACTTATTGCACCTTTAAAGAGAATATAAGCACAGATAATATACGACCATAGTTATTTCCCATTTATCTAGTAAACCTTTGCATGGCAAGTTATCCAGACAAAGTTGTCCAGGCAATTACTGGATATTCTGGTAGCTGGAGTTTTAATTGCCTATGACTTCTGTTTAACCATTTCCTCTGTCACCACTAACACCAGTAAATGCATTATTATGTGCATTATTCTGTTCTGTTTAGGTGACAAGCTGTTCCTGGAATAATGAGCAGAGTTTGCTGGCTACATGGTCTCAGGACAGGATGGTGCAATTGTGGAGCATCAGCCAGAACACTGCAGAGTTGCAGACCATGCTCTCCTGTGTTACAAGGTTACCCCTGCTTGATTCAGTAGATTGTTTTGTCCAGAGAGGGCTTTACTATGTATGTTCATGATTAAAAGATAATTCCATTTATATTCAACCTGGGCCTTATTAAGCTCACCGCTAGATGGAGAGCTTCTATGTCTGTAAGGAGGACCTTTTTTGGGGGACTGTCATTCTTTTTGGACGCTCATTCACTTCTGTGATGAGATGGTGCTATCTTTGAAATATTTTGCATATTTCAGGCCACTTTCCAAATCTTTAAAATGGACCGACATTTGTGTGTTTAGTTTTTAAATCCGGCTGTTGCCATTGTTGTTGGTCACAATGCCTGTTGAAAATAACTGGAATTATCCTTTAAACAAGTGAGATAACCAAACAGTAATGTACTTATTCTTTTTCATGATGTCCACCATAATGGTTGCTGACTTTAAAGCATTCCCTTGGTATCTCACCATGACACTATGCCTCCCCATGTATTCCCTGGAAGTCTCTATATCATTACGCCAGCCACGATTGGCAAAGTACTCAGTCAGATCTGGGTGTGGTTCAGCCTTTATGCCTATATTCTCTTTATTGGGGACTATCAGTAATCTTGGTAGCTCCTTATTGGCCAGAGAAACACTGGCTAGTTGAGATCATTTAACATTTTTGCGGTCAACCCCAGCCTACTCCTACGCTGAAACCCACCAGGACTTCATCCACAAGAACCTGTTACAAGTGTAGTATGTGTTCAAGGAATGGTATGCAAGTTTGCATAATGTGCCTTTCCTAGCCAACAGGGAGTCCTTCCCTTGAACAGGTGGCTTGCTACCCTAGTTTTCCTCTTCGGAGCAACAATATAGCAATATGTTGCATCCCATACACATTCTGTGCATCTACTTGGACAAGACTGAAGGGTTTAGAAAAACTGACCAGTTATTTGTGCCATTCTAAGCATGATGTCACCGCACAATCCTCGGCACATACTGTCCTGAGTGCAGGCTCGTCTGACAGTTTCTCAGCCCAAGAGTGCTTGGCAGTCAGTCTTCAAGATAAACTTATCTGGCAATACAGGAGTCAATATATCCCTGTAGTGAGATATTGACTGAATGCTTGAATGAGACCTTTATGTTATGACTGTAACCCTGGATCTCTGATAACATCAGTGAAGTATCTCACCAGACCACTCACTATGTATGAAGCAAGGAAGAGGCTTAGGTTTTTTTTAAAGATTTTTTTTGGGGCATTTTTTCCTTTATTTGAGAGGTGAAAGTGGAGAGAGCCAGGAAACACTGGGAGAGAGAGAGGGATGACAGGCGACAAAGGTCCCAGGCCGGATCCGAGCCGCGGTTACATGGCATCTGCCTTAGACCACTGAGCCACCAGGACGCTTGGATGAGGCATATTTTGAATGACCTGGTGATACTATGTCGGCCCTATATATAGGGAGAGGATGTCCCTTTTGACACACACAGGTGGCCAGCCAATCACGGTTGACATAATGATGTAGAGGCTTCTGAGGACTACGCAGATGGGTATACCATTTAGTGAGATACCTCTCTGATGCTATCAGAGAACTGGGGATAGGGCCGCAACCTAAAGTTTTCCTACTGTCTGACTCCTTCCAGTAAGACAGACAGAGCAAGCACTGAGAGGGCTGGTAGAACTCATCTGGTCTCCCCTGTTTACTGGAGTGCAGGGGGAACCTTTTTGGCTGCCCCTGAGAACAAATACATCAGCATCTTGACCATCAGAGGTTAGTTTGGCCATTTGTTTCTTCACTGGTCTGGCACATCTCAAATTTCATCCCAACTATGAAAAATGTAATATTTTACTGTAGTTTCTCAGGTGCCTAATAACTATCACGTCAGTAATTGGAATTAGATTTCATCTCTCTGTTGCTTCTCCTCAGGGTCTTACTGTCATTTGGAGGCCCAGGTGACATGGGTCACAGCCCTTTGCTGGGCCCAGACCTTCAGCCCCTTGGTTCTTAACCAGACAGGGGCCTGTACAGACAGACCTGCTGAGAGCCTGTTGGTGGGAAGGCTGGATGGCTCCCTCTGCTGGCTGCAGGTCACAATGCAGGAATCAGGCCTTCATGTGAAGAGCGCTGAACTCAGCCACTGCCACAGGAAAGAAGGTGAGGAGACACCCAAAGAAAATCACCAAATGAATGGTTCACAGATTGGTTCTTTATTGTGTACCTTATTATATGTAATATATCTCTATTACTTTAACCTATTGTAAAACACCACCATAGATGAGTGTTTTACTGGCCATAGACTGTCTGCAATACCTTCAGTTAGAAGACATGGTTAAATTGACATATATGGGCTCATGGTATGATTGAGGTTTAGTACATTTCTTTACTGACTGTTTCTCTTCATCTGATCTCTTCTAGCCCCCCAGTGTGTAGCCTGGCACAGCGTGGACAAGCCATTTGCTGTTGGCTATCCTAATGGAAAGATCCTTCTGGCCACAGCTGGATCCTATGAGAATGAGCAGCCTGTAGTGGTGTCAGTCTTCCATGTTAGTCTGCAAAATGCACTCTACACTCATTTTCATTACAGTATGCTTGACAGCACAGATAAACAAAATATATTGGTGTATTATTATTTTATTATTGTTATTTTTAAGAACCTTTATAATATGTGTGCTGTGATGATCGATCCACTCTACCAGATGATCTCATACTCTACTCTTACTGTCCACCCTCCCTATCCATCCCTCCACTCCACAGGAGAGTGTGAGTTCCCTAAAGTGGGACCCCACGGGACACCTACTACTGGCCTTGGGCCAGTCAGAGATAGTGAAGATATTGGGGTGGTCTGGGGGCACCTGGGTCACCCTCCACTCCCTCTTCCACACAAGCACCATCAACATTGCCGAATGGTGCCCACTCCCTGGCAGAGCACCCCATCCCAGGCTCATGATGGCTGTGTAAGTGTACACAATGAATTCTATCTGTTCTTGTTGAATATTCTCTCTCTTTCATACCTAGATAAAATTTTACAGGATTGTAATGTCTATTTTTGGCTGGACCGCAGCGGGGCCAGCCCTATAAATGCGAATGTCTGTCACTCACTGACTGACTGACTGACTGACTGACTGACTGACTGACTGACTGAGTGATGAAGTTACACCATTGGTCGGCCGTGGCACGTGGCACATCATAGGATCACAGGATCACAGAGCCAGAAATTTAAGTTTTGTTTTCTCTGCCAGTGAGAGCCCGTTTCTCCCACACAGTAAGCAGGCTGACCAATATCCTGCATGTAAGCTGAAGGTAACTGAAGCTAAAGTAGAATCTATACAATTATATCATATCCCCGTTTATTTCGATGCATATGCGCGAGCTCAGTCCACCTGACAGCCCTCTGTTCTGTCGGCGGAGAGAAAGACACAGACAAGCATGGAGGTTTCGGCGTGCCAAGGGCTTACTGCCGACGCTTCCCGGAGTTTCCCGGGGGCACGGTTCCGGCCGGTGCCGCTAGCTGGGCGGCGATTTGTTCCCGGTGATCCGGCTGACATTTCGGCGGGGGTCCCGACGCCGATGCGTCACCGGGTGTCCAGCGAACAGCGAACAGCGTTTTCAGCACCAATGGGTACCAGAGCAACCGGGGCTTGGATCGGGAGGATCAATGTGGGCCGTGGGTGCGGTGTAAAGGACAGCGGCGGAGAGAGGAGACGGGACGCGCTGGAACAGAGATCAGTATGGATGTATGGACTATTATTCTGTATATTAACAGCAGAGTTTTTACCGGCTGGCTTGACCTGGACCGCGGGAAGTCAAAACAAACACAATCTATACATTTATATGATATTGCCGTTATTGCCCCTGATGTGTAGCCCTATATTTTTCCATTTTAACTTTTATTTAGGCTACAAGACCTTACATTGAACAGTTAAATGCTCAACATTTAAGATCGTGCTTTAAATGAAGGCTTTTAGAATATTTAGTTCTTGTGCACAGAGCCGCCAGAGACAGCTTTCTCTTGGTTTGATGGCAAGTGGCAGCCGCAGCAGTAAGTATAGCAGTCCTGTAGGGGGCGGAGGGGCAGCAGAGCAGCTATGGTTGGCTCAAACTCCACCAGGATTTCAAAAGCAAACTAAATACGCAATTTTGGGGTACTTGGCTGACTTGGATCTAGCATCGCGAGACTGTGGTTGATTGCGTCTCTCCCGCTTGAATTCAAACAGTGGCCTTACAGCTACACTGACAGCAACAGCGTCCTTCTCAGGTGAGTGACATGACATTTTTTGGCTGGACCGCAACAGCGGGACCAGCCCTATAAACGCGAATAGAGCTGCAATGATTAATCGACTTAGATCGCTTAGTTGTCAACTATTAAATTAATCATCAACTATTTTGATAATCGATTAATCGGTTTGAGTAATTTTTTAAGAAAAATAAGTCAAAATTCTCTGATTCCAGCTTCTTAAATGTGAATATTTTCTGGTTTCTTTACTCCTCTATGACAGTAAACTGAATATCTTTGGGTTGTGGACAAAATAAGACATTTGAGGACATCATCTTGGGCTTTGGGAAACACTGATTGACATCTTTCACCATTTTCTGACATTTTATATACCAAACAACTAATCGATTACCGAGAAAATAATCGACAGATTAATCAACAATGAAAATAATCGTTAGTTGCAGCCCTAAACGCGAATGTCTGTCACTGACTGACTGACTGAGTGATGAAGTTATACCATTGGTCGGTCGTGGCACACCCTTACACGGTCCAGCCATATACTAGGTTTTGACCTAGTCTTGTTACACTGATGACACCATCTTGTATGCTATTGACTGAACCAGGCCCTTACTAGATTACAGTCTGCCTTTGATTCTCTCCAGAGATATCTCATTAATAGATAGCTAGAAAGCAGATTGTCGTTTTGACCATGTTGAACACTTTGCTCAAAACCTGCAAATAAAAATTGGATTTTTGAATTGAAACAAAGCATGTTTCTCTTTTGAAAATAGGAAAACCATTGTACAGTCAAGTCAGTATTTGATTATGGCGACATTCTCTGCTCGCATTCTATCCCTTCCACCTTGAAGCCACTGGATGCAGTTTATCACAGTTGCCTGTGTTTTATCTCCGGAGATGAATTTTAAAAAAGTAGGATGATCCTCTCTAGCAAAAAAACAGAATTTCATTGTACTGTATTTATCTATAAGGCTCTTGAAACCACAACAATATGTCTCATCTCTACTTGCTTTTAAATCCAGGACTCGGGTACCAGGTCACAGGACTGGTTAGTCTTAGATACTCCACGCATAAATACTAAACTTAGCAAGACTGGTTTCCAGTACTAGTCACTTTATAAATGGAATTAATTACAAAGAACATTCAAATTAGAATTTCTTGTCCCCTTGGATGATTTTAAAGCTGGAACTGCTGATGTTTTCAGTTTGTGATTCGGTTTTGTTTGTTTTCTGTTGTTTCTTTTAGTTTGTCTCTCTATGCCTGACTGTTGATTGTAACATGTGACGAATTGTACTTGTTGTTGTTGTTCTCGGGTCTCTCTTGAAAAAGAGATCTCAATCTCAATGAGACTACCTGATTAAATAAACCAGATGACCCAACCAGATGTATTGATTTGCTAACAAGAGTTTATTTCATCCTCTCCATATTTCTACAGTGGTTGTCAGAATGGTGCGGTGTATGTGTGGACGCTACCACAGGGAGGTACCATTGTGTCTTTGCCCAACATATTGAGCGGCTCCCCTACCCAGGAAAAGACCAATGGTATCCAGGTCAGTTTGGATCTGCTGTTGGAGCTCGCCAGTGGCTTTTTTCTTTGCAGCCTTTTACTTACCTGTTATTCACACATTTTGACTTTTACCAGTGATGGTAACAATTGGCACTATGTGATCAGATCTCATTTTAGCTCCTTTTGAAATCATCTGTTTCTGTTGCCCTCCCCAGCGTGACAGTGCAAAGTGCATGTTCACACTCAACGGCCATATCACAGCAGTGAAATCCCTTTCATTTTGCCCCAGTGGACTGGCTCTGGTATCTGGAGGGATAGGAGGACTGCTCAACATCTGGTCCTTACAGGTCAGAAAACACCATTCACTGCTGCTTCCCCTGTCTGATTTGAAGTCAGCACAAAGATCTCTTATTTTGTGACAGGGTATGGCAGTAGGTACACATAAACAATAAATCTTTGTCTCACATTAGAATTTTAACCAATCCTGGTGCTCTGTACTTCTTTCAGGATGGTTCAGTCTTACAAACTGTGACAGGATTGGGTTCAGTGGTCAGTACTTCCTGGATACCAAATGTAGGCGTGGCCGCCTGCTTTGGAAGGTCAAAGGTAATTTTGATTCTTTATAACTTAAATTTTCCTGAGACCTCAAAGTAGCTGGCATATTACAGTACTCTCTTCCTCCCACTTCTATCCAAGTGTTTCAAATATATTCTGAATGTGCCGTTTTACAGCATGGCTTTGGTGTAATAACTGCTTTGTCATGGTTTCCTCTCCAGGATGTCCTGTTGATCTGCTGCACCCCAGATTGGATCAGTCAGAACCATGTGCTGGCTTCCTGTCGCATGGTCCTTAGAAGCCAGAGTATCCTGGGTCTGAACCGGGCACCTTGTATGGCTGTCTTCTTGGAGAGGCTGCCCTTACTACTGCAGGAGCAGTACAACTATGAACGGGTTATTACTGAGACTTTTTAAGGTGTTTGTGTGGTGTGCATTGATTTTCATGGGCTGTAATATAGCCCTTTCTTTCATTTATTCCAGAATTCTTACATAAGATTATTGAAAGCAAAAATGAATTCTGAGACAAGACTGTGTGATCGAAACAAGGCCCATGATAAGACCAAGCTGCTACATATGAAAGACATGTATGGTGACTCCTGACTCTGTGCAAGATCAACATAATGACTCTGGAAAATCATCTCAGAGGCTGTAACAGTTGTTTGCAACACGATCTTGAGGATTCATTATCTTACATTTGTGGATGCGTATGTAACGCTGTGCACATATACTGGTGTTTGTGTTTCAGCCTCTCTGTTAAGTTTCTATTCATTTTTGTCTACCACCCACAACAGATATGTTGTATGGAAATACTGACATGCTGAGAGACACACTTATGTCCATGTGAACCTCCTCCTATAACTGACTTTGAATGCCTTTCTTTAATGCAGAGCCACGTGACAGCTGGTGACCAGCTGGTCCACAGTGCCTTTCTGCAGAGTCTGGCCTCTTTGACTGTGGGCTTGTCCCTGGAGCAACACCTGTGCCGTTACCCACGCCCTCCACACCACACTAGTCCTGATGCCCCCTCTTGTCCATTGGAGTGGAGCTGGCTAGCCACTTATGCCACCACTGTCCGCAGTGCTGAGGCTATTGCCAGGGGCACTGCCTTCCCAGAGTCCTTTGTTGTTCCAGAGTTCCAAGAGGCGGGTGCCACCGAGATCACCAAGGCACTGGTGGGTAGTGACAACTCCCTGTGTATAAAATTTAAGCAAGTGGAGTAAATGTTAAACATTGAAAACATTCTCAAATTACTAAATGATACACAAGTTTCCTCATGTAGGCATTTGTTCTCTGTCTTCTAGGACAATAGTAAGTGGAGCTTCAGGATGGACGAACAGCTCATGTCATGGGCCACCACCAAACCTGAGGTAACAGCTCAGCTGTATTTACACACTGTAATACACCAGATTTAATTGTTTGCATTTAAAGTTGCCATTTTGGAATTATTCACTCTTGTGCTCCAGATTTAAGAGTTGCTGATCTATTCTAAGCCAAAAATAGCACAGCTTTACCCGTTTTTCTATTTTTCCACTTATTGAGAGTGGTGCAAGAGTGTGCTGACCTCACTTACAGAAGGGTGTCTTGTCTCCAGAAACATTTTAATTTTCATGTAATTGTTTATGTAGAAGGTGTTGTAGATCCTTATTTCTGTTTCCTTTGCTGTGTTTCATAGGACTGGCAACAAGGAGGGAAGAGTGAGGTGTACCTTTGGGGGAACGGGCGTCATGGACAGTTGGCAGACACAGGAACCAACCTTATGATACCCACTCTTGCACCCTCTCTATCCCAGACACAACAGGTACTCTATTTACCCAGTTCAGGAATTTGACTTAATGATATCCAATTCTGATCAATTTTACTTAAAATATACCACAAATTCTACAACTTAAAACATGACAATTTTTTTAACACACTAACGCCAGTATTTTCAATGTACTGATACTATTCAATGTCTAGATTTGGCCTAATCCAGACATATCAGTTGCTTTTTGTCCAAAGCAACCTGCTTTGCCTTTGATTACTGCTGTTTTGTTGTGTTTGTTTCCCTCCATGTGGATATTTTCTGTTGTCACCCAGGTTGTGTGTGGTCAGAACTGTACATTCCTGGTACAAGCCAATGGGACAGTACTGGCTGCAGGAGAAGGCCAATATGGCAGACTGGGCCAGGGTAACTCTGATGATCTCTACACCCCCACTGTCATCTCTGCCCTGCAAGGTAGCCATCCAGGGCCAGCTATGTAAAACGGAGACCAAGCCTGAGCTGTTATGCTTTCGGATATTGTGACTGAATTTTCCTGTTGCCTCGAATATTTTGTTTTTATTCATGGAGATAGGAAATCACTGTATTTTGGCTGTATTGTTGTCATTTGATTTGGTTGCTTTCATGTTAAACTTAACTCTACTGACCCTTTGATCTATGGGCAGGTTATGTAGTGACCCAACTGGTGACATCTTGTGGGTCAGATGGCCACTCTTTGGCCCTGACTGAGACTGGAGAAGTATTCAGCTGGGGAGATGGAGATTTTGGCAAACTCGGCCATGGCAACAGCGAGAGGCAGAGGAGACCCAAACAGATAGAGGCCCTACAAGGAGAGGAGGTTACTCAGGTAGAGATAATCCTCAATACTTGGAACTCATGTCTACTTTTTGATTCTTTGATCCTTTATTGTTGGAAGAATTAAGAAAATTACTATGACCAGGATATTTAACTCTTGCACTGCTCAGAACGACATCTTTTCCCTAGCTCTCTCTGTTTCCTAAGCAATTCTGTTGATGACAAATCAGTGAACAGCTTAAGTGATGGACTCTGCTCTATACTGTACACTACCCTTAACCCTCAAAATCCTCATTGATAATCAAATTCCACACAGGCACTTAATGGACGTGATTTTACATAATAAATGTAGGATTTTTGTACTGCACCTTGTTCTTTGTCTTGGTCTTTGTTTTATCTCTTGGTTTATTTTTATCTATGTCTTTTGTTTTTTGTAAAACATTTTGTGACAAACTTATCTGTTAAAACCCCAAAGGACTACAATTCAACTGTTAGACACAACTATATAACCCCATGTTTTGTGAGACCTTCATAATGCTTGTCTTTCCCTTTCCAGCTTGCTTGTGGCTTCAGGCACTCAGCTGTGGTAACAGCAGATGGGAAGTTGTTCACGTTTGGCAGTGGTGACTCTGGCCGTCTGGGTCAAAGGTCAACATCCAACAAGATGCTACCTGAAAGGGTGGCTGCACTAGAGGGATATCATGTAGGACAGGTCAGAAATCAAATGCTTTTACCTAGAACCGGTCAATATAAACACTTCACAACTCAGATGGTGATGCAGCCTACCCAAATGCTAACCCAAAACTAACTTGTGTCACTGTTCTCAGGTGTCATGTGGTCTGAACCACACTCTGGTGCTGTCCTCTGATGGCATGATTGTGTGGGCATTCGGAGATGGGGATTATGGCAAACTAGGAACAGGTTCTTGTACAGCCAAGTGCTACCCACAGGTAGGTCAATAGTGACAAAGCCCTCTCACATTTAAGGATCCTCAAAAGACAAAAATAAAGGTAGTTTATTGCTCCCTAGCTGGTTTCCTCCCTGGAGTGCATGAAAGGGAATAACTAGAGGTAACTAGAGGTGATCTGAATTAATTCACTCCACCGACAAAGCAAAATGCAAGATGACAAGCACATTAATTGTTGATAAAGCAATCTCTCAGAGTTGGAAGTACACTAACGGTGTTTAATTTGAAGCAAGCTGCCTGTGTTCTCTCATTTCCCCAACAAAGAGTTAAAAAGTGGTGAAAGACAATTATCTATACTACCATTACTTGCTCAACAAAAACACCCTCTAAGGGGATGAGTTCAGGAAAATAAGCTTTTTATGAGCTATTTAGAAATAAACAACTTGTTCACTTTCATATTTGGATTGAGACAGACAGTGCACATATAAAGATTTGAGCATGGTTACTTTTCCAACTTTCATTATCAAATTAAACATTTGATTAAATTGATTAAACTGGCCTCTTATACCTAAAATTCCTGCATTTTCAACTTTGATGGCTCTATCAAACTTTTTTGTTTATGATGATGCAGTGTATACTAAAGATACCCTTCCTCTACCCCATTTTTTACCCCATTATTTATTGCTTGCAAATTATCCAGTGCTTTTTCCTTGTGCATTTACAAATGCTTGCATTGTGCAGATGAAATATTATTTTGGTTGTTCCTATTTTCAGAAAGTGGAGCAACTCTGCAACAAGGGAATTAAGAAGGTCAGTTGTGGAACTCAGTTCTCTGTGGTCCTGGCCAGTGATGGACATGTTTACACATTTGGACAAGGTACATTTTCATTGATTGTTGCATATTTAGTTATATATTTTTTATGTACTTCAGAAACTGTGTGTCTCCAATTTTGCTTGAAATATTTTTTTAAAAACTGAAACTGACACCATTTCTTAAATGTGTCATAACCCTGAGGCCAAAACCTTGATAATAGGGATTGTTGAATAGGCTGGTTGCTGATGTAAAATTGACCTATTTTCAATCGAATTGTTTGATTGGTGATAAGGAATGAGCTGCTCAGCCTACCACCTTTTTCATTACATGCATGGGAATCAAAGACGGTATAGATGGCACCCTGCTGAATAAACTACACAAGTGTTTGATGCAATTGGCACAAAACAAGCTTTAAAGTCAAACAGTACTCTTTGAAGTGCAAGCTCCAGTGGCATAGTAATGTTCCTCACCTCAGTGTTGGACACTAACATTACCATTAATCTTTCCATGCTTTATCAAAAGGCAGCTTTTCAGTAAACAGAAATCCACTTTCAGCACTTATCATGTTTCAGTTTACTGTCCATCTTACCTTCAATAAGAACTCACTCAATGTCATAACTGCAGCTACAGAATTAGCTACACGTGTCCCCAAACTGTTCATCGACTTGTTCAAAAATTAGCTTTAACAGTGGTATTTTCAATAGCAGTATCAGTTGATGATGTGGCTTCCATTTCATGTCTCTCAGCAATAATGGGCATAATCATTGTCTCGAGAACGGCTTCAGTCATGGTGTCAGGAAAATGTAACTGCACAAAGATTCATTCATGGCAATATCAGAATCGTTGTCTATTCTTAACATTGATTTTGCACGAAAGCACGCACACAGCTACAAGCTATGACTATATACAGGCAGAATGTAAAATAACAAAGTGGGGATTGATCAAACGGATGAGGAATAATGAGGAAGAGCACGTTGTTTAGCCTTTCAATGCTAACCGAGGTGTCCACAGACTCTGAGAATGATGCCTCTGTCAGTTCATTGTTAAGTTTATACAAAGGTTGGTATGATAATTGACTTGATGATGATATGAGGGAGTCATGAGTTGTAACACAGAGTGCAGGATCGATAACCACAGCTCTTACATACACAGTTTGGGTTGTGAGCGTAGACAACAATGACCAGATTGGACTAAGTGGACAACAAATACAAGTTGGAATAAATAGTTTTTTGCTACAAAAAAACAATGGCATGAGTCATGTAACAGTGAATATCAACTGTAGCTTTGTGCTTTACCATAAGCCACACTGTCACACTGAACAATAAAGCATTAATACCAATGTGGACTGAATGTGAGGCGGACTGCTAAGTTACTTGATGGGACCAGGACTCCTGAAGGTGAGACACCAGGAGGCAGGGCGGCACTAGTCAGCATGATGATGCAAGGGTAGCAGGGTTAAAGTCTCTTCAGCTGGCGGCTCTGCTGCGCACATACAGGTGCAACAGCTGGAAGGTGGTTGGCTGGCAGAGCAGGGTCTGGATAACTTAAGTGGTTAACAGCAGGACTTCAGGTCAGTTCAGCAGCTGGTAACGGGAGACAAGTCTTTGTCCCAGCGCAAGAAAGCTCAACTCATGCAGTTCATCTTGTAGAAAGGTGGTTGTTTGTTCATTAGCAGATTGTCAGATGGGCCCCTTTGTCCTTCATAAATCTATTTTGAACTCCCTCGAACCAGGTGAGTTTATCTGGGACACACCAAAGTCATCTCAATGAGTTTGTATTGTGGATGTGATTCCAGTACTACACCTTAATGTTGAATGTGTCAGAAATGGGTTTATGGTAGTAGTATTAACACATTCCTGATAACCAAAAATGTATTATTAATTTGTGAGACACCAAAAATGGAACTGGTATGTATGTTAGAAGTGAAGGTAAATTCCAACATAAAAATGGATGTTCCACACACATCACACACACATATGTAATATAATAATGTCTCCACTGAGTCCTTGGCAAAATACTGTCAGCAAGTAAGTCAGTAATTTAGTAAATTTTGACACTTTTGCGCAGAGCGAGAACTATTTCCTTGTTCTTCTGCCTTGTGCCTTGGTGTGGCACGTTCATAACCCCAGTTGACTGGGTCTAATTATTTATAGGTCATTGTATATATTGACGCAATAGCATTTCATGCACTTAAATTAATAAAACAGAAAGTTGTTTTTTTTCCCTCTGGGCTCAGTAAAGGACAATGACAAACAGCCAAAGTTCACAAGAATTTATGGATGGTGTCAATTGTTGGCAAAACAAAAAAATGTTTATGCAAGACCAGACGTAGATTACTATAGTTTGCCTTGAAATGGTGGGTCTGGAACAGATTCTGTACTTGTTAATCAGAACAAGATACAAAGATTAAACTACATTGAATATTGAATATTTGAAAAAAGTGAAGTAGTGTAGGCTAATTGTCACTTACAAGGAATTCAGAAGCAGGAGTCTAACAGGAGTTTTTTGTTATCCACAGCATGGTCCATAATATTTAGGTTGAAAAATGACACAAAAACTTGTCATAGTAAAGAGAAAATATTACAACATTATAATGAGTCTTCTAGCTATTTGTCGCCAGCCTAGCTAGCTGTAGCAGTGGCAATTCTAGGAAGGTTTTAATGGCAGCGCCAAGGGGCAACCAAACAGAAATCATGAGGGCCATAAGATATCAGCATATTGTATCACAAATAGAGACAACTGGAGTGAACAAAGCAGATTCTGACAATATATAAAAAACAAGTCATTCTGCAGATTTTTTTACATGAATCACTTTCTTGATGTTATAAAACAAAGTGTAACACCAAAATCCGGTCTGAAGATTTTTACTGTTACACTTGTTCAAACTGAGTGATGGCTAGTCAGCCGAGAGTTTCCCATTGATTTTGTATTATTATTAATCTCAAAGTCTCATTGACATGCGAGTAGTAACGGCTTGTCGAGTATCCTATTGATTGGTGATGTCATTTAAGCCCCTCACCCTTTCCTGATGGACTCTTTTTCCATTAACTTTTATTCAGACATAGGCCAGCAACATTCACTCCCACCTGAGATGGTGAGCACAAGCCTAACACCTTACCTAGCATTGTGGTCCAATACATGGCGAGCTATTTACTTTACAGAACTCACTGTGCCATGGGAAGATGTGGTGGATGTGGCAGTGGAAAGGAAGAAGCTTAGATTCAGAATTCAAAGATGTGTGAGATGGATTTTTATCCACATCCTTCATTACTAATGTTTGGGATTAGTTAGGGTTTCGTGGTTCCAGATTTTGGCAGGCAATATGCAGCAGCTTCTGAAGCAGCCAAAAAAGCAGCCTCTGGCTGAAAGGAAAGGACACCAGTTGGGGTCCAAAGTGTGGAAATCTATCTATCTCAGGACTAAGACTTATATACTAGAGTTATACTATATTTCATATGAAAGTTATGGTAGTAGAAGTAGGTAGTTATACTTTTCTGAGCTCTCAGTATAATTGTATAATTAACCTTATTGTTTGCTGTTGCAATTTGGTTTCTGAACTGTTGAATGGGCCATTTTGTGGGCCGGTCAGGGAGGCTATGTTGAGCTCGGCAAGCTTGCCTTGCAACAGGTCTGCCATGATTGTGTTTAAGGCCGAACTGGTTTACCACAGGATCCTGGCATAGTCATCGGAGGTAGTAAGGTGTTCCAGGACATAGTGCAGGCCCATATTGTGTTAGCTGGTTGGTGCGATTTCATATTTGATATGCCAGTAGAGGCATCTAAAACCACCATTAATGGTCACATGCTCCCTGGGAATGAGCAGATCAAATGCATCCTGAATTGACACATCTGAAATAAGTATGAAAACAAAAATCCATATTGAAGATATCAGAAACTTGACACGCACGCACACACACATTACTGCTGGCTATTAGCACATTTCATTTTGGAGATATCTATGCAAATACTCAAAAACACAGTTATGCTTAAAGGAAAGACTTAACATTTTGTTTGTTTTATTGTTGAGCATGTTTGCGTATGCTGTTTTGGTACTTTGAGATAAATCCATTTCCAACTGCCTGCCTCTGCAATCGACCTGTCCCTTCTGTTCCATCCTTCAGAGCGTCTGATTGGCCTTCCAGACTCCATGCTGAAGAATAAATCCCGTCCCCAGGTGGTGCCAGCTCTGGAGGGGCTGTTCATTGAGGACATCGCTGTGGGCTGTGAACATGTCCTCGCCCTGTCCTCCACAGGAGATGTCTATGCCTGGGGCTGCAACAGTGAGGGACAGGTGACGAGCATGCTACAATACAAAATTATACAGAATACTGAGCGTAAAATGCAGTTTGAGTTATTTTTACATCTTGGGGGTATGGTTAAACTTGCACTGCTTACAGTGTGATGGTTGAAATGCTACCTAAGGAAGGTAGGGGTGCACACTTGAATGGTGCAAAATATTTATTTCTAGTTTTACTGGAAACAGATTGTTGTTTTTGACTGTTAAAAGGGAATTTAAAATAACTCCAAAGGTTGTGCTATTACCTTGTGTGTGTCCTAGCTTGGCCAGGGCCACTCCAACCCAGTAAAGGAGCCGACATTGGTAACGGCCCTCCAGGGGAAGAACATCAGACAGATCTCTGCTGGCCGCTGCCACAGCTCAGCGTGGACCATCCCCTCGATGACGACTAAAGCCTCAGGTACACACACACACACACACACACACACACACAAACACTGCGCATTTGATCGATCGGAAAGGCTGCACTTCAGAATCCATTTGTTGCCTTCTTTTCCAGGTGGCTCTGGAAATTTCCAACTAGGCCTGCCCCAGTCAGTCCCTCCCCAGTACAACACCCTGAAAGACTGCAGCCCTGATGTCCTCAACATGCGCCTCAGGGTGCTCTACCACTTCTCTGATCTCATGTACAAGTCCTGGAGACTGCTCAACCTGGACCCCAAGAATCAGGTAACCACAGCGTCATAGGATTCAGGTTTCTCCTGTTATCTCTTTACTGTGATCCCATGTTCTCCCTTTGTCTTTCCATCCATTAACAAAGAGAGGATGACTGAAAAAATGGTTGAATATCAACTTTCAAAAATTTCTGCTCGTAAACATGTGCATGCTGCATTCTGACGTCTGATTCCTCTTCTTTCTGTCCTTGTCATCCTTTTCTTTCCCTCCCTCATTTTGTCTTCCTCTCTCTCTCTTTCATTCCCTATCCCTCCTTCCCTCCCTCCCTCCCTCCCTCCAGGTGTCCACGTCACGCTATAGTTCAGGGACAACAGCCATCATCCGGGGCCATCTCAGAGGCCTTCTATCGCCCAAGGTCAATACTCTGCCTCTAGTGCGCTCCATTGGCAGAACCATGACCCAGGGCAAAACCTATGGGCCACAGATCACTGTGAAGAGGATTTCCTCTAGGTAAGGATGACTGCGTCATTCAGTCAGTTGGCAGGGTCTTCATTAGTTAGCGGGAGCACAGTGGGTGGCCAAGGCGACTTGCCATATTTTTCCAACTGGCCACAGGGCTCATTGGCTTTCTGCCAGAAAGCAGAAGGGCATTTTGGCTGCATATTTTCTTTCACTCACTTTTTGAGTGTGACGATCTGTTATGTATGGTCATTTCAGTATATACCAATAATGATATATGTACTTATTATTTCAAATTGCTCATTCATCTCATTTGATCAAATGATTTGTTTGTCAATATTTGACACAATTTTAATAACATATTTAAAAAAGTTAAAACCTACTCCTAATTTCCATATTCCAAGTTAATTCATTATTTGTTACTAATACCATTTCCATTTTCAAAGGTAAATTCATTATTTGTTCTAAACGGTATAGCCTGATCCTAACAATGACTATTATTGCCCCACTATCAGTAGAGTAACATACTCTAAAAACAGAACAGAAACCTATTTTTAAAATCTAAATAGCTGTGCTTTATGTAGATTTAAGACAACATGTTCTATGTATGTGTATGTTTTATGTATATTTAGTTGATTCAGTTATACCTTCTAAAATGTTGTGGCATTGGTCAGTTTTTTCCCTAATGCATTGAGCCAAGAACATCAACTCACTAAATCCAAAGGCAGAGGTCTCCAACCTTTTTTTTTGCTTAGGTTGGTCTGGCAGTTTGTCGTTCTGTCCCAAACATTTCCCCAAATTTTGTGCTTTGGATTTTCATCATCTATATCGGTTGATGCAAACTCACACTGACATGAGTGATGGCTTGTTGAACTCGGGGGAGAGTTTCCTATTGATTGTTTGTCATTTAAGCCCTTTCGCCTTTCCCGATTGGCCGTATTGATCCTGAAGGCACTGAGATATGTGATGGTCTATTATCTGTTGTTCCCAAAGTTGCATTTACATGATCAATCAGAAAGTTGCACTGAGATGTCTGATTTTCACTTTGAAAGGATGCTTTTTGTTCATTATAATTTAATTTCATTATTGTTCACCCCCTTGGGTATATCTGTTGTAATGTCATGAAGAAGACAAGTCTCAGGAGATAAAGAGACAGCATGTTTTGTAATGTTTGTCACCCATGTTTCCAATCCATTCCATAATATCTTTATTTGTAAATTTGGTTCATAAGTTTATATTGTATTAGTCATAGATTACTGTGTGCAGTAATGTCATGCATCAATTTAAAGTAATCTTTCCACTTATCTTATTGGTTATATTAAATCTTTGTTCCAGTTATAGACAGGACAGATGGACAGAGATAGACAGGAAGGTATGGGGGAGAGAGAGGGGAGGACATAATTTACAGTATCTATGTTGTTTCTGTTATCTGACAGGTTAAGAAGGAAGTGGCTTGTAATGTAGCTCTTAAGTTTAAGATATTGAAAGTATTCTTAATTTGGATATATATTCAGAAAACAGCAGTTTTACACAAGAAAGTGGTCACTGGTTTAGTACCTATCATTATTAAAACTCTAATCTGTCTTCATCAAATCCTTGGTTGATGTCCATGTTCTCCCATAAACCCATACAGGGGGCGCTCCAGCAAGCCCATCTTTGTGCAGATCGCCAAGCAGGTGGTGAGTCTGAATCCTCTAGAGCTGCGGCTGCCATCACGAGCCTGGAAGGTCAAACTTATCGGAGAGGGGGCAGACGATGCCGGAGGAGTGTTTGATGACACCATCACTGAAATGTGCCAGGTAGGATGGAAACCACAGAGAAAAGGTCTAAGAGCAATGGAGATAGCTTACCAGTATAATGCAGCCTGGGCTTGTTCTGCTTTGCATACTTGTACATCATACTGGATGGCCATGTTCAAAGATGAGTACTGTAGATGGGTTATTGGTATATTATATATTGAAAATTCCACAAAGCATATGTTTTGGTATCCTACATGGTACAATGTGTTTTCACCAGGAGTTGCAATCTGGTGTGGTGGATCTTCTCATTCATACTCCCAACAGCGTTACTGATGTGGGCAGTAACACAGACAGGTACACAGGTCACTCTGTTTCATATGTTTGTATGTTTGATTATGTAAGTCCATGTTGTCGGTCACCAACCAAATCAATGCACTTAAAGTATGACGGAATGTCTGATTTGCCAAAATAATCTTTAGCTCTAAAATGTTTGCCGTATTGTTTGCATACCCTCCCAGGTTCCTGCTCAACCCAGCGACAGTCTCAGAGGATCACATTGTCCAGTTCCGCTTCCTGGGCATTCTCATGGCTGTGGCCATCCGCACCAAGAAGCCGCTGGACCTACATCTGGCGCCTTGGGTGTGGAAGCAGCTTTGCTCCATCCCATTGGGAGGGCCTGACCTCGAGGAGGTAGACCTGCTCACCTACCGGTCCCTACATGGCATCCTTCACCTAGAAAACAGTGGGATCACGGAGGACAATTTCCCTGTGGTGAGATACTGTGTGAATTGGATTATTGCAGAGTTCTTTAGTTTTGTTGTACATCTTCATACTAAGCTGAAAGGTATTTTAACTGCCTTTGTCTTTCATTGCCTTTCATTGTCTGTTCCTCAACCTCTCTCTCCCTTTCTTTTTCTACTCTCTCCCCCTTCCACTTTCTCTGTCTCCCTCTTAAGATGATCCCACTGGACTCGTTTGTGGCCCACAGCGCCGATGGAAAGCTGGTTCCTGTGGTTCCTGGAGGTCAAAACATCTCCCTGACCTTTGCCAACCGGACTGAATACGTGGAGAGGGCTCTGGAGTACAGACTGCATGAGATGGACTCACAGGTTTAAAGGATTAACTGCTAAGGAGCATGGCATAATTGTGTGTATTTATCAGACCTGCCAACCTGTAGGCATGTTGCATAGTGTCCCATAGTGCGATATCTAACGCCTATCATCAGAGAACCGGGGTTTCCTTTGTAATATCATTTTTTTGACTCAACATAAAAAATAAATTCAATGCAGCCAGCACAAAAGATAACAGCCAGCACAATAATAGCCCCCACCCTCCCAATTTTCCCAAATTATCAGGCTATTTCCTAACATATCTATTTTCTTCCAGATGAGTTGCCAAGGACAACTCTTGCCAGACACCTGAATAGAAACAGGTTGTTTAATTAAGCTATATATCCTTACCATCTCCTTAAAAGTATATTAGTAGACTACTTGGTTAACTTTTGTGGAAGACGGGCTGATATGTTAGGAAACAGTGTATCTTTTTTTTTTTTATATTTTTGGTCCAGAGTTGTCTGGGAAAGCACTTGATGTTGACATTTCATACAGAGTGAATTCAAAATTCAAATTCAAGTCAAAGGGCTGGTTCAGTTATCTTTTTCGATATAATTCTTGCTGTCGCTGTCTGATTACTTACTGAATGTTTTGCACTTTGTGCACAGCAGTGGTTGATGCCTTTGTTTTATGCTGCCAATATACTCAAAAAGGTTGTCGACTGTTGGTAGGTCTGATTTATTTCACATACATTCAGTTGTTGATTTATAGTGTGATTTATTCACCTTGTCTGGGACAAGTGTGTTGCACCCACTTACACCAAACAGCAAATGCTGCACTTTATGCAAATTGGTAGATTATTCATAGATTTACAATCACATAGTATAGATATTCCAGTGAATCATAATGTTTAAGCCCTGAACAAATTGCATCAGATTTAACGATGAGAATGTAATTGATTGAAATTAAACTGATTTCAATTAACTTGAACTGATCTGAACAACAGATATGAACTCATTTAAACACCTGGTCTGCCCACCACTTTCTGTAACTGGTTGCTGGTGTCATTTCCCTTTCCCTTTTTTGTTCAATGCTAGCATCAAAGTATCAATGCTAACAGTGCTGTGTTGTGTCCAGGTGGCAGCAGTCAGAGAGGGCATGTCCACCATCATCCCTGTGCCCCTTCTCTCCCTGCTGACGGCCCGGCAGCTGGAGCAGCTGGTCTGTGGCCTGCCGGAGGTTTCTGTTGAGATGCTGAGGAAGGTGGTGCGTTACCGTGACATCACTGACAGCCACCAGCTAATTGTCTGGTTGTGGCAGAGCTTGGAGGAGTTCACCAATGAGGAGCGGGTGCTTTTCCTACGTTTTGTCTCTGGCAGGTCCAGGCTGCCCTCAAACCCAGCTGATATCACACAGAAGTTTCAAATCATCAAGGTTGACAGGGTAAGGATGGAGTTTATAGTTGGCCATTGCTTACCAAATGACATAAAGAAATAAAGACTTAATTTGGATACAATCTCCAGGAGCCAGGACAGACATTTTCTCCCTGATTAGACATTTCTAAAATTGATGTTGTATTGGGGATCATTTCAAAATTGAATGTTAAAATTTGGACTCTAGTGTGCAAATCAGTGTCAACAGTCTTTGTTTTTGTTTTTTTCCCTGCTGCTACTTCCCAGCCTGTCAACGGCCTCCCTACAGCTCAGACGTGCTTCTTCCTGCTGCGCCTGCCCCCCTACACGAGCCAGGCCATCCTAGCTGAGCGTCTGCGTTACTCCATCCACAACTGTCCCTCCATCGATATGGACAACTACATGCTGTCCCACAACACCGATCCAGCAGACAGCTCCGACACCGAGTCCTGAAGCAGCCAGCCATGGTATACGGGATGATGAATGTATGTCCTTTGATGCCATGCACATTATGCACTGAACAGATTTTTATTTGCCAAACCTGTATGGTAGTGTACTGTTTCTATGTTGCTTGATCAACAGATTTGTGTTACGTTTTGTTTTTCCAACTGTGAAAAGTGTTGTGCTAAATGCAGTGCTTGCTCTATAACAGAACTACAGGGATATAGAATACAATTTTTAATCATATAGGCCTATAAGCCACAATAAGCAGTTTACGTGCCTGTTTGTTTGAAAAAATGTACTAAGTATTTAAGTTGGGAAATGATTTCTTGAGCTGTCCCAGAAAGGCAATATTATTGTAAAATAAAGCTTGTTTTAATAAGGACTTCTGTGTGGATTTTCCTCAACTGTATTTGAAATCTCTGTTTCCAAATGAGATGTTAAAATATCTTTTTATTTTGTTGAAAGAGAAATCCATGAAGACATAACTTAATTCACAAACACGGTCCACAAATTCACATTATTAAAACGTAAATGAATGCAAAAGCTTTTCATTAGGTGTGATTTCACATGCATGGACAATTGCATGGAAGCGTTGTGTATAGAACAACTTCCCAGCAGCACCAGGTAAAATCAATGAATTTAACTGGAGGCCAATTTAAGGTAGCATTAGAGTTAAGTAATCTGTATGTTCTTGGTAAAACCATAGCTACAACTTTCTGAACTAGTTGCAGACAAGAGAGCTCTATGGTTAAGAATACAGGGAGTATACAGAAAGATACAGGATATAGGAAGAATTTAACAGTCAAAGATTTAAAAGTCAAAGAGCTAAAGGCGTGAGTAAATGTTTGGATAAATTTGGTGCAGCATTTCCATTCTGGACCAGGTTTATGATATGCAACATATGGTCCAAACTTGCTTGAAAATTCTATTTTAAGCCATGCTGTCCCTACCACCCCATCAGCTCACCCATGCAAAAAAACTATGATTAATGACAATTTGGTTTTGATCACGGTTATAGCTCTAAACTTGCTTCTTGTAATAGTTATAGTTCTAAATTTGCTGACAATGGAAAAGAGGTTGCAGCAAGCATACACAGAAAAACATGGTCTCTTAACAGAGACCATAAAGGCTTTTTTGCCCATCTCAGTCCCTGTTTTAGGTACAGTCAAAAAAAAAAGAGTTATGGGACCTAAGACTACTAAGACTAGGATGGAAGCTTTCCCAAAATGGCCTTATAAATGAAGGTATACCAATCACTAAGCCTTCGCATAGGTAGGGATTATTTACCAGCCTTGGTACATAATATGCAGTAGTGAGTGAGAGCTTACAGTTTTAAGTGACTTAATAAAAATGAAGTCTACAAATTGCACATCTAAGTCTTTATTTTGCCCTCCACAGTAAATTTGAAACAAAATGGGCTATTAGGTTAATGGAGAGGTTTGCATATTTATTCAGTTATGCTGCGTTCATGTTGGATTTATAGTTAATATGAGCCGTCAATTGGGAAAACTAGCCTTAAAATGATGCCATTTCAGAGACTTTGTGGAAGGAGTATTGCAGTAGCCTCGTCATTATGCATAAGGGATGAAATTTCATGGTTTCAGTCCCTTAGTCCTATGTTTCATTTGGATTAAAGTTGTCAGGCATATGTTCCCAGATAAATCCACATTGTCTTTTTTATTATAATCTTAGGGATTTTTTACAGCAGATGATAAATACTTGGCTGTGCATTGATGGGTTGCACAACAGAGAGCCATCTCCAATTTTGTTGTTCTGGCTCATGCCATGCCTGACATACTGTGTTACTAAGGTAAAGTTGCGGACCTGGCAGCCAGAAGCAGGTTGATTCATAACAGTCATTCCAGGGCGGTATGTGGGCCAGAAGAAAGTGCTATGTGTGGCCTAGCACTGGACCATCACTCATTTGCTATTTGAGAAGAGGTTCTGACATCAGTGACATATCAGAAGTCGGCAGGATAATCTTATATCATGAAGTGTGTGATACCCCATGTTTGCCTAATCATCTAGTGTGAGCATATCTACTGTGAAATCCTTTGTGTGTGATTCAACACGTTTTCAAAATCAGGATTTTAAAAGTCTAGTGTGTCCCCAGCCTTATTCTATCCTTTTTTATGTCATAACATTTCCCCATACTAATATAACATATTTAGCCTCCACATGAAAGGCCAATAACACTCGCACCAACTATTTCCATTATTACAAAAAGATATCTTAATCCATCTTAATTCACCTGAGTCTAATGTTGTCCTGAGTCAGCACAGCTGGTGAGTCTGTGATTTGTCTGTGCAAGTGGGAAGTACGTCTACTGTGACCTTATTACCCATCTGTTTCCCTGTGTGCAGCTTGGGCAGTAAGGCAGAATTCAACCTGGACTCAGCAGCCTTGCAGCTGAGAGAGAGGGAGGGTTCTTCATGCGAGCCCTCGCCAGGTATAAATAGCACCATTCATCTATCAACAAAATAAGTACACAAATCTAGAAAGGCCAATGCAGAAAAAAAAAGTCAGTGTTCAAATCGTTACTGCTGAATTAGAATGGCTGCATTCTACCAGTCACTTCCCTTGTGATGCAGGTGTAAGTTCAGGTGTATTATGTGTGAATCTAATGCAAATGCCTGCTGCCAGCTGTTATGTAAGAAACATCTGCAATGTACAGAACTGTAAAGGTGAAATTTTTTTGAGCCAATGAAGATGACTAATTTGATAAATGTGGTGAGCTATGAGTGAACAATGAGTGAGCTATGTGGAACAAATTTATGCAGAAAAACTAACTTAACTTGACAAAAGAGGCCATCTACTTAAACTGTGTATATAACATGGCCGTAATAGAGAAAAAAAACAGTAATTAAAGAAAAGTTTTTCTTTCAATTCTACAGAATAGAATGTATTGTTTGCAGTGTGTCGGTGTGTGTATTTAAATAAATTACCAAAATAAGAGACAGAGTAAGATTTATTTGATGAGGTTGAAGAGGTCACAGCTTGCCCTGAGATAATAAGGGACTTGGGGCCTGATCCACATGTAAAAGGTTGTGCAATAGACTGAGAGAAGAATGGCCCAAGCAGCTCATGACATGGCATGTCATCTACAGATTACTATGCCCTGTAGCTGTAGCTGTTTGGTTTATATGCACACACACAACAAAAATATATACATAAACAGTCATACTTGTACAAGCACACATGACCACACACAGAGGTATAGGTCCTCACGCATGCAAGAACAGAACGCATACACTCACAGACAGAAATGCCCAGGCTAGAATTACACGCATGAATCATACATTGAGAATTTTTTTTATTTGAGTTGGACCTTTTGGGCAAAAAAGGATGATATATGGAACTTGAAGGAACTTTGATCCCTCTGGGTTCCTTGACCTCACTTCCACTTCTTTTGTCTACAATAGTCAGCGCAATAATACTGCAATACTTATAACACAGGATTACTAACATCAAGCATCTCTTCCGCTCATAGAACAAATATAGTCACCTAAACCAACTGAACTGAATTGCAGGGGTGTACTGTAGCCTGGGTGAGGAGCTCTCATGTGAAATCTGAGGTAACTGTGAGAGACCAGTTCAAAAATAGGATTCAGATTCAATGGACAATATCATTGACACAAATAGAAAAACTCTTCAAAACACTTAAACACTCCACACATGAAACCATAAGTATTTTTTGATACAAGCCAAGGTTATATTTTGTGAAGGGAGATGACATTCATGAAGTTGCATGACCTTTGCAAATAATACAAGATTGGAGTGGTCGATCATATACAGTTGACTTACTGTGAAGCCAGCTTTGAATTTAAAGTCCAGACCATATAGGTCTGCATTATGCAAGTATGGACCGACTTGGTGATGAGTATGTAATACTTCCTACACCCACAGGGGGGCACTCTAGTTGTTGCTGTTGGATGCGCCACTACCATGGCACAAAGCAAGGTTAAGAGAGGAGAGCACTGAGAATAAGCAGGGATCATCAGCAGCACCACACATACACACACACACACACACACACACACACACACATACACAGGATCTTGCACAACTCCCCCTGCTCTTCACTGTAGAGTTGATGATGCATATGATTGACAGCTACAGCACCCTCTGTCGCCCCTGTTTCCCCCAATCGGCTAATTTGATCTTGACAAATGAGAAATGATCACATCCATGTAGCCACCGTTGCTCCGAGCAACAAAGCCCACTAGATGTTCTTGGAAAAGTGTGTGTTGCCCATTATCTCGCTTGAGGTAACATGGAAGTAACTTTCCCCAGTGATTTAGATGAGCTGCCCCCATTGAAAGACAGCTTGAAACATCAAAACACTTCTTTGGCAAAAAGGTCTGGATAGCTTTCAAATGCAAACTCTGCGGTGATGTGTGATCAAATTGTTACAATAATGCACCTCTTAAAACTTTGCTAACATTGATGCATACATCCCCTTGGATTACGAAGCTCTAGCCATACCCAAATTCAGCTGGACATAGTTTACATTAGCGATGAAATGAGTCCAAAAGCAAGAACCAATCTGTCACCACTCAAAGTAGGTCACCTAGACCAGGTTTGCCCCTTCAAACCAGGTGCAATCCAAGCAAAATTAAATCATACAAGTGCCCTTCCAGCCAATCAATAGCCATATCCCCCAGTGTATGCAACTTTCTTGTAAAAATCACAGAAAAGACGTTTTGGAAAGCCAAGAGCACAGGACTTGGACATGTGTAAGCCTGGGCCTGATGGTTGGTCCATGGACCACCTGCAGGGAGTTTGCTTAACTAGATATAACATCATAAATACAGCAGCAGTCATCCTCCCTCAAGTATCATGGTGTGTTGTAGCTGCCATTCTATATAAGTACCATAGTGGCGGTGTAGATTCAGTGAGAGTGAGTATGAGTTCTATAATAGCTACACTATAAAAGTGAATCTTAAGTCTGAACTTGCATAATTCTACTGTGTACTGTGCACGCATCACAAGGTCATCAGTAGGTAACTGTTCATGAACTGTTAACAACTCCATGATGTTACCACGTTGAACTGCATCTGTCCCAGTCAATTGTAAATTGTGATTAGATCAGGATTTTGGCTCAGTGTGACCTATTTCCATATAGCACAGCAATAATAGAGTCACACAGCCCCAGTTAAATAAGAAATATTAATCATACTAAATGCAAATTGAATCCACATTAAATGTGGTATGCCCTATTTCTGTGTATGTTACTGTATACATAATGATGCTAAGGGATACTCTAATATCCATGATGTTTGTTCATTGCATTCTCATCATTACTGTATATTTTCTTCTTTTAAATTCTGAGCAGTGTATAACCAAACACTAAGAACCAAAGAGAAATACATTTTCTTGACCATTTGCTGAAGAAAATCTTTGATTTCAAGACGAATTGGGGTTTGCTTATCACATTAAACCCTATAGATTAGATTTTGAATCAGTTTTTGAGAAAACCCAAAGATGTTGAGAGCCTCAAGCCCTCACTGCTTGCCTGATTTGATTGTCCTACCATGCAATTAATGTAAATTAACTAGCCTTCCTCTCTTTGAGTGTCCTGGCCTGTATGATGCATGACAGCCTCATAAAATTTTATGAAATGAGCAAAACTCTTAAATGCAGATCACGTGTTGTGGACACAAATTAGGTTCACATTATGTCCTTTCATCATGAATTGGATTATATGACAATACCACAAATTGGAAGTGCCATTTTCACCTGTTTGTCATGAAAACTAATGGTTAACTAATGGTTCAGGTTAGTCAAGCAAGACAATTTTGGTTAAGATTAGGGTTAAGGTCTTGGAATTAAACAATTTGGTTTTGGTCATGGTTAATTAAGAAAAACTTTAGCTAAATATTAAAACTTCACTCACAGTAGAAAACGTTTTGGCATGAGGAAAATTTTATTTCTTTCCTTTTCGTGCCTGCAGCACATATTTGCATTGCAGACATTGTGCTCATTTTAGTAAATTTTGGGAGTCCAGGCTTCTAATGCTGATCAGCAATGTCCACGCGCGCGCGCACACACACACACACACACACACACAGATGAACCAGTACGTGCAACGCCTACCTAGTGTCAGACCAAGACCTGTAAGATCTGACTAAACCTCTGAGATTACGCCAAGAATTTGCATAGACTTACAATGGAGACACAGGCGTTAGACAGATATAGCATAGGTAGGTGTAGGACTAGGGTAATGTTTTTTATTAAGGTGTAGTGTAGCAATTTATGTTGTGTGGCCTTATAGATTAAATGATGCCTGCGCTACACATACACCACACTACTTTATTATACGCACGTCCATGCATTTATGCATTAGAGGTTATCACCACTTTGATAGTTTCCGCCTTAGAAACATCTCACATCTGCATGTTTTAACATTTGCCTTGCAAAAAGTCACTGAGCTTGCAAGACCCTAAGGAAATTTTCAGATTTACAGTCCTAATTTGATCACAATATTACCTAAGCAAGTGCAAACCTAATGCAGAACCATTTTGGTTTTGTTTGAGATTTTTGTTTAACTGTCAAAGTGGCACTAATCTCTAACATGTAAACTTTTGAACATATGTCACGTGTAGCACAGACACCCAGGTAGGTGTTGCAGGTACTGGTTCTCTAGGCTAATGGTGAAAATCCAACATCATATCTCAGTGCTCACATATTCAATAAGTCAAGTTGCTGTGACAAGGTTATGTGAGTCCATGAGGTTCTTAAAGCCTTTGCTCATTTAATTGGCCTGGGACATCAATGTGCACACATGCAGGCAGACTGATCTAAACAGAGCTAAACTGTGCTCTCAAGCAGCACTTGACAGCAACCTTTAAAGGTAAGGCAATGCCAGTGACAGCTCACATTAAGTTCCTTCCATGGCCCCTACCAGCTGTCAGACCTTTCCTGAAGCTCCTTTGGTCCCCCAATTCAACTCCAGTAAGAAGGATCTAAACCCTCAAGCCAAGAAGAGTCAGAATGGCCTGGGCCCCTGCAAACGCTTGCTAACTGAGCACTCGAGGTCCACAGAGACGGAGGACAACTCTGAAGTTATCATTCCTGTGGCATGAGGAGCTGAGCACAGCAGAATTGTGTTGATCACTGAGGTATGATGAGCTATCACTTATCAACGGTGTTGTTACAGTACCAGTGAATGTAATTGCTCTTTCAATTCATTATAAATATTGGCATCTTTTGCTTTCTTCCTCCAGTTTGGAAGGTTGAATACATTTATTTTCTTGGCAATACGGTCCATTGCTATTTTGCTCAGTTACAATTATTGTAAAGTATGGTTATTTATAAATCTGTAGCTGTAGATCTTCTTTTTGGGGGAAGGGGGCTTGTTTTATTCGGTGCAAAAACAGACCAAAGGAGATTATAATCTCAAGATATAATATCACTATGCATTTGTGCATTTGCACCCAATGAAAATGCCGAATGAACACAGAGATGTGCAGGTGTTCAAATGCATACAAAATACAACCAGTACTATAAATAATTCTAAACCTCCATCTTGCGATTTATAAAACAAAATATGAAATGCATTCAAATACTCTCTTTCTCTATCTTTCTGTCTCACTGTTGCTATTTTGCGCTCTCTAGCAGGTACATCTAGAGAGAGATGTTAAATGGATGGTAAATAGATCATTCATTGCATTCTTCCCTGGACAAAACACAAAAAGGAGAATTTTTTATTTTAGTTTTGGATGCATGTACTATACTAGTATAAAATACTATATTTGCAGTTAAATTTCAGTAGTTTTGGAAAATATTTAAGCTTTTATTTTTAGTTAACTAATATTCAGCTTTTATTTTAATTTTTAGTTAACTAAGCAGGTCTCTCCATCCTGAATTTTTAATTAGTCAAAGGAGGGTGTGACCTACATAGTCTCACTGGAGCACAACAGGAATGTGACTGGTCATCTGATCCCCCACCCCCAACCCCCCTTCCTGCTCCCAACTAAAATCAGAGGAGCTCAGTTAATCTAGACAGTGAATGGATGAGGGCTGCTGTGAAAACAAGGGCACTTGGGCGTGGGTCAATGGATTGCTGAGGTAACGTAGTGATGTGATGTGTGCCTGGGCTGCTGCGGGCTTGTTTGAGTATCCTGGCTGGCACCCTCGCTTCTCCTGTTACAGGACAGGACAGGCAGTGTGTGACCCATGTACCTTTGAGACACTTAAGACTCTGGTATGGTTTCAAAGAGTGATGTGATATGTACCTATACGTGCCTCCCTGCCAACTGACATTCAGGCTAAGTTTGGATGTGTGCCAGATAGAAGACAGGAAGGGGTGGAGGAAATAGTGACATGCTTTAAGTCTGATTTCAATTGTGCCAAATATGAGTTCTTGCAAGTACCAAAATCTCCAGTATTAGCCTGCACAACATTCTATGATAAGGCTTTAACATCTAGAGAAACATTTTCATTATTTTAGCAATTAACTTATTAGATCATTGCACTTGTCTCAATTGTCTATCATGGCACATGTTTCACATACTGGCTACAGGAAAACACTAAGCAGGTGCTGCTCTCATGGTGGCAGCTTTTTTATCAACATATTCTTCAGTTGTAGCTGCCCTCGAATGGCCTGTGGAGTGATAAAATGAGGTGTGTCATGGGACTTAGGGAGGGTTTAAGTGGCACTAGGTGGGAACCTGGAAAGACTGCTCTGATTAATAATGCAGTAGCGTCTGAAGGGGCAACACAATCTCTTCAGCACCACCTGGGCCTTTCTGGTACTGGCTCAAAAGGTGACTATAAAGCACTTAAAGCACTTGTATTGGGTGCACTGGTATTGGGCATAGTTTTCCTTAAGTATATATTTACATTTTGCCTATTATATGTTTATATCCAGTTTCTAACTTATTGTCTGGGTCAGGGTCACGCCTCCAAGTCAGTGGTGCCTGGTATATCTCCAAAGGGAGGTGCCCGGGGGCATCCTTACCAGGAGCCTGAATCACCGCAACTGGCTCCTCTCAATGTAAAGGAGCAGCAGCTTGACACGGACCTTCTCCTGGATCACTCCTCACCCTATCACGAAGAGAGAGGCCAGCCGCCCTGTGGAGAAACCTCATTTTGGCAACTTGTATTCACAATCTTATTCTTTAGGTCACTACCTAGAACTCGTGGCAATTGATGGTCAGGATGAAGATCGACCAGTAAATTGAAAGCTTTGCAGTTACAATGCCTGTCAGGCAAAGAGCAGCAGCAGAGCGACCCGGACAACATGGACCTCGGCAATGTAAACTGGCTCTCGGAACATGGAATGCACCTTTCTGGATGGGAGGAGCTTGAGCTGGTGCGAGAGGTTCAGAGGGACCAACAAGATATAGCTGAGCCATCTCCATGTGCAGTGCTGGCTCTGGAACCAAACTCCTTGATAGGGGGTGGTCCCTCTTCTGCTCAGGAGTTGTCCAGGGTGAGAAGCACAGTGAGTGTCTGGCTGGCTGCTGCACAGTTGGAGTTTCTCCCAGTGGATGGGAGGGTTGCCTCAATGTGAGCGTATGTGCCTAACAGCAGTTTGGAGTACTCTGCAAACACCATGTTCAAAAATAAGCAGGTACGTACATAAGTATACGTGGTGCCAGGGCACTTTGGGCCAAAGGTTCAGCAGCTACAAGGAGCTGTGGCGAGAAGGTGGTCAGTGCTGGTCATGGCAGTAACACAAGAACCAAGTTGTAGAAGGCCTTCCGGGCCTGGTTGACACGGGGGACTCCTGACTCAGCAGAGAGATACTGAAAGCCGGCACATGGGAGTGGAGGCGCTGAGAAAACATTCAGTGGACAAGATTAGTCCTGAAATGCTGGAGGTTCTGGATATTGTTGGCCTATTATGGTTGACACATCTCTTCCCTATTTTCTCAGTCCCCATTTTCAAAAAGGGGGACTTAAGGATGTGTTCCAACAATCAAGGAATAACACTGCTCAGCCTCCCTGGGAAAATTTATGCCAAGGTACTAGAAAGGAAACTTTCACAGATAATTTAGGGGTCATGGGGATTTGCTAATCCTGTCTACATGTGTTTTGTGCATTTGGAAAAGGCTTAGAAATAAAGAAAGTCTGGGAGAAATTGTTTAAAAGGTATTTTCAAGCAGGACAGGAGTGTTTTCAGAACAAGTAGGGATAAGGTATGGAAAAGGTGAGTGTTCCGGTTATGACAGCAGATAGGGAGAGACTGTCCTGTCCTGATTGGAGTAGGAAGGTCATTTCTAGATTGCTCTTGAGAACCGCTAAGCAGTTGGTAGTAGCAAAGCACAGAGCACAAGCTGGAGTATAAGACTGGACCATGGTGTGGAGGTATGGTATGCAACTGCTTAAGTACTCTTATAGACCAGCACAACAGTTTTTAATTTGATATGAGCAGCCACAGGCAGCCAGGTGGTGGTGATATAAGGGGGTGGTATGGGCAAATTCAAAGATGTTGAATAGAAGGTTAGCTGCAGCTTTCTGGATGAGTTTTAGGGACTGAAGAGAGTAATGTGGGAGCTGAGCCAGGAGGGATTTGTAATAGTCCAGATGGGAGATGAACAAGGGAGGAATGGTCGTATTTGGTCATATTTATAGATATTGTAGAGTGCAAGACTGCGGGATCGGGATGAGCCTTTGATATGAATAATAATAATAATAATAATAAATATAAATAATATTAAACAAACAATATAAGAATTCACCTATACTTTCAATTCGATCAATATGAGAACATAACCAATTCTTTCAGAGCTAGAAATAACAGAGCCAAAATGCGTACTAGTAGGGGTGTCCCCGAAAAATCTACAATTTGATGCATTGATTGAAAGACCCCATACCGACTGCGCCGATCATAGTTGAATCATCGGTGTAAATGTGTTTATTTAATCCCCCCTCATTTATGCAAATTTACTTACAAAGTATTTGCCGTGAAACCAGCGTCGTCCACCACTACAGCAGTATGGCGCACTGTTGGAAAGCAGCTGGGTAGCAGTCATGTCTGCACAGTTTGCAATTACTTTAAACTGGAGAGCGAAAGAGAGAGTCGAACAGCTAATTGTACTGTTTGCAATGCAAGTGTTTGGAGGGGAGACAGCAGCAGAACTAATTACAATACTACTAATTTAATTGGGTACTTACAACAGCGAAAAAGCTACAAAAAAGAGGATTATTATTGAATATATTGCACTGGATGACCAGCCTCTCCCCGACTGCCCTCCGGCTACAGTACAACAAGGTATGTGAACACCTTTTGGACTGTTTGAAAGATGTGGCCAGAATTAATTTCATTATAGACATTTGGAGTTCAGACATCTGCAGCATTTCACTGCTGAGTTCGACTGCACACTGGATTGATTCCAGCTTTACTTTACAAAGTGTGTTGAAAAATAAACATTGCAATTTAAGAATAAATACACCTACTGCTTGGTCGACCGTTGGTTGACTATGGGCTTTGCTTGACAAATCTTGGTTGACCAGGAAAATCTTAGTCGTAAGTGTCAGTGGAACATGGAATTAACACCACAACCTGGACAGGGAAACACAAATACAGAATTTTAGTGGTATTCCCCTTCAAAAGAGTTTGGCTGCTCAAGATGTCCTCCTGAGCTTAAGGTCCATGTTATGATATAATGTCATCTCTGGTGAATGGGTATCAAGCCAGAGCTAAAGTTGTCTCTTATCTCTGGCTTACAAATGGTGCACGGCAGTGTGCCCATCCATCCTTTGGCTTACAAATGGTTCATCATCAATGGCTGGGGCTTTACCTCCTCTGACTGGCAATGGGCAATAACTCAGCTTCATACAGCCAAAGCTGGCTGGCTGCTCCCAGAGGTTGGAAGCCAATACTAAACAACAGAGCTTTCATTTTCAATAAGCTATTACGCAACAACATCTGGGCAAGGGAGCTGGCAAGGCTGGCCCATCTCTTTTATAAAGCAGTGGTGATTACATCAACTAGCCCCTCCCCTCCCCCCAAAGGAAAAAAACACGAAGGGCATTCCTATTTGCTTTGTTGATTCTGAGCCAGAAACAGGAATTTCTTTCACCCATCCTCCTCTCCTTTTTTATTTGCTAATGATGTTGAAATCCGGAATCATTTTGTATTCTCAGTAATCATGAACATCTGGTCCGCACCATCTGGCCATGTTGTTGTCTGATGGACTCGCCATGATTATGAGTGAAAAAAAGAGACATATTAATGTGTGAGGTGGTTTAGTGTGGGCTATTTTTACAATAATGTTGGAGAAGATTAGGGATGTACAAAAAAAAAACGCCAAATATAAAAGGTGGGGTGCAATATGCATCTGTGTAGCTGTACTTTTTGTCCGGTTGGTTGGACATTAAAAATCCTCCTCAGGGTTTGTTTGGCAGCAAAAACAAATGGAGAAATGCTTTGATGCATCTCAGAATATCGTTTGGTGTTGGCAGAAAGACCCTCAGAGATATATTTTCTGGGACAACTCGAGCCCATTTATCTGCACCAAATGCAACTTAGCACTCACCACTTGCATAGGGCTGGGACAGGGGGGATGACATAGGAGGAGGGGAGGGATATGGTGGTGAGGGACCTAGATAAACTCCCCTGTGAGCTGAAAATACCAAACAAAGTAGGCCTGTACCATATGTAAATGGCACCTGAGCTAAAACATAATGCTGGTATACCACAGACCCATATATGGTAATATGCATATACACATACACGCACATGTTTTCACCCACGCACATGCGCACACGCACACACCTACACACTCACGCAGTGTCAGACGGCCAATCTCAGTCAAAAGGGAGCTGTGAGATTGTGGCTGTAGGTAATCAGACTTGCACTCTCTTTCCTCTACCCCTGTGTGTATTGTTCTGTAGTGCTACAGCATGCACCTGCCTGCCTCTATACAGCAAAAATACTGTGTTCATACCAGCCTCATGATTTATATTCCCGTATAGTCTGTAACACACATTCCCCCCTCTGGTTAATTACCTCAAAGGATGGCTTTCGTCATCCTATGCTCTTCTCTCTCTCCCCCCCTCTCTCTCTCTCTCTCTCTCTCTCTCTCTCTCTCTCTCTCTCCCCCCCCCCTACTGAGCACACTATGTAGTCTTATCCATTATTTTTTAGATACTAAGACTCCTGGGGCTCCATGAGCAAAAAGTAGCAGAAATCAGTTTGGGATATGTGACAGAGCTCTTTCAAGCTGTGGGTGAATCTGAGAGTATGAAGGGCAAAGGAGGACAATGAAATTGGAAGGGATGAGTAAAGAAAACAGTAAATGAGAGAATTACCAAAGAACGTGAGAAAGACAAAAAAAGTATCACAGATGTGTTTGCAGTGACACTGAGGTAATATCAAAGGCTCTGACAGGCAGGAGGGAGTGTCTTACTGCAATGCAGCGAGTGCATGTGTATTTGTGAACATATATATATACATATATATATATGTGTGTGAGAGAGAGAGACAGAGAGAGAAAGAGAGAGAAAGCATATACAGTACATGCATGCATATAAGCTTGGTATGAAATATAGCCTCCTCCGAATTGTACATGCATCTCAGAAAGAGGACCTACATGCATGCAGTAGAATTCTATAGATGCTAACAAAGCAAATAGTTTACTTCAATAAGGCACCTATTTTACTACCAATTAATTCCAAATACAGATTAAGCCAGTTTTTAAAGGCCATCTCAACATAACCAGAACACACTTGGAGCATCCAATTTGTTGTTACATTCCGTTAATGCAGTACTGCTCTGAGTAGTGGAATATTCTTTGTATGAGGAATAATAAAATGGGCTGCAGCCATGAACACAGATTGTCTTGTAATGACCAGTGGCTATCGGTTTAATGAACAGCAGAGCAAAGGCAATGAATAGTTTTTGGGGTTTTTTCCTGCCTTTTTTTAATTGTTCAAAGTTTAGAGTGACTGAGAGGGATCACATGCAACGAAGGTCATGGGCCGGATTTGAACCCAGGACATCGCATTCACATGCTACTCACCCTAGACCACTGAGCCACCAGGACGCCCAGCAGTGAAACATTTGAATATATTGTTCATGTTTGTATTTATGTTGCATTTTATAAATATGTACATGAGCCAAATATTCTTCTGCCTTTGGCTTTCCAACACAGAAACATTTTAGACAGATGAATGGGTCTTCAGTGAGTGAATGAGTGAGTGTACTTCCCTCAGAATATACAAGTAGCAGCTGCATTGGGGCATCAGCCAGAAGAGCTGGAGGAATAGTAATGGTCAAGAGGGCTTGAGCTGGGCTGCAGATTCAGTGAAGTGTGCTGTAAATAGGATGCCATCCAACCATTACCATGACTGTGTACATATGTGCGCATACGTGAGTGCATACGTATGCTTGAGAACATGTGTAAACATACACATAATTTGTGGGGGAAGTCATACTTTTGATGTACAATGTGAATACATTCACCTGAAGCTCTGGAACTGTATGTCATATGTGACTTTTGTTTTAGTAACCAGTAGTTTGTGCTGAAGTTGTTTCAATTAGACAGCAGTTTGATCAATTTCTTCAAAAGCAAACTAAATCATCACACTAACTGTAACTTATCTGTCTGTTTGTCTGTCTGTCTGTACATGTGTTGTATGTCTGCATGTGTGAAAAGTTAAATCACTTGTGTGACAGTCTACTCCAATCGAAATGGTAGAGCTTGAAAGGTTTGTATTACAAATTATGTCATGGTAGTGGTAGCATTGCATTATCACACAAGGGATGTATGTGACTCAGTGTAGTCTATTATTTATTGTGGCTCATTATATTAATGGTATAAACCTGATTTACACATTTATGTACAAGAGAAATATGACGAATTTTTAAATAAAGGTACCTAACCCTAACCCTAACCCTCTGCACAATAAATAATAATAAAACATGCTGTGTCCTAATGGCAGATTATTTAATTATTTTGTAATTCAAATGATTTATTTTAATTTATTTTAATCATAAATTTAATGATTTCAATTACATTCCAATTACATTTATACTATCTTTGATTCCAAATGAATACTTAAATTACTTACAACACTAGAAATAATCATAGGGACGAACAAACACTGCCACAAAGTATATTAAACATTCATAGTAAGTATATACATTTTGTAACCATATAAGAGTATAATACATATGTTATGTGTTAGTTTTCAGTGCAGGGTTGCATGCATAGTTTATTCTTTGGATATCCTTTCATTTAAGTTTCAGCTAAATAGCACATATCCCAATTTATTACTCCACATCTGATGCCATATTTTATATATCTGTGAAAATATAAACAATTTATTACCCTGACCTACATAAAATCCCTTGCATACAGTTGTGCTGACATCATAGCCATGTAGACTATATTTTAGGCACGGCCTGTGATTTATCTTCGGCTACTTGGTTAACTACAATATTAATCATGCAGGGAACTCTGCCTCATGTGTAATCTAAAACCTGCAAATGCAACCAACTTTCTCAAGCAGCCCTTGATGTTCTTGTTTATGTTCAGTAACACTAAAGAAAGATGCAGTGGGGAAAATGTGTATCCTGGGGAGTGATATACCACGACTGGGGATTTCATTGCAATTTTACAGTATAAGTTTTTTCAATTTTTCAAGGTATATTACTTTTTTCGGCATTGTGGATCAATTAATCATGACAGCATATAAACCTGTCCTCCCAGTTCTGACCATCATGTAGATCTGAACCGCAGTCTATTCCACTGTGTTACGCTTTTCAATTTGTAGGCTAGATGTGTAGCTGAGGTGTGAGAATCTGGGTAGAATCATGGTACCATGGCAACAATAGATCTATTAAGCTCATTTGTAAAACTCCATACTTAAAGCTCTTTCACACCGAGTGTGAATTTCGGTGCGGATTATTCGCACGGAAATTTATAAAAAAATGATTTTGTGGGTTATAATGGAAGCTTGCACACCAGGGCGGAGCTTACGTGCGGCAAGAAAAAAATTCGGAACCACTTTGTCTTCTGTGGCATTCCGTCTACGAAAATATACACTTGACCAATGACATCTTTTGCTTTCTATGATGTCCATGTCACATTTTCAAACGTTCAAACGTAATTATGTGTGGCTTTCGATCGCTAAAAGCTTGGGTATGGGGATGATGGTTAGGCTGTGCGCCTTTAGGCATAGGTGAGGCAGAGGCACACTCTGATCCACGTTCACTCATACAGTGGACTAGGAAGGCTAATATAGATATATAGGCACAAATTAAACAAGCAAATAGTAAACATGTTGTCCCCCACCAGTGATGTAGTTCCACCCTTGGGTCAGTCAGTGATTGCTGAGTGTACTTGAAATATGAGTGAAATTGTATAAGCATTTTCGTATGGGACAATGAAAGGACAGATTGACCATATATTTCTGTTGACTACTCTCCTCAGAATTAGGCTTACAAGTTATATCTTGAAATATAGTAACTAATTGTCCTGTTTTCACTCATTACAGTACAAAATATTAGAACTACAATACACAATAAATACAATCTGTACATTACACAATGTACACTACAATACAATTTAAAATACAATACAATTTAAAATACAATATACAATATAACATACAACACCAGGAGCGTGAGTGTTATGAATAATATAAATGCTAAATGATAAGTGATATATGGTATTGCACAGTAGGTAAGTGGTAATATGATATAAGCAGTGTTGGGAATAATGCGTTATAAAGTAACGCGTTACTGTAATGTAATTCCATTACTTTTGCCGGTAACTAGTAATGTAACTAATTACTTTTTCAAATTAAATAACGCAATTACAATTACTGAAATTTAAATGGGCTCGTTACTCATTACTTTACGTGAAAATTGCAGACAACTTCAGAGGATTATCCGGTTTATGATCATCCGACCTTACGGTGGCGCAAGTGAATCAAAAGACTATCGGTCTGGTAACTTAGCCCACACAATGGCCGACAGTTCAGCTGCAAGCTTACTGTCCTGGAAATACGGACATTATTTTTCCCTCCTCGAGATAAAGGACAAAAATATAGTGGTGAGCTGTAGTCTATGTGCAGGAGTGAAAACTTTATCCACATCAAAGACTAGCAATTCTAATCTTCTGAAGCACCTAGCAAAACAACACAACAAATGTCTGAGAAACAGTTGTTATTTAATTTTACACTGCCAAAAGAGTGTAGTTGTTATTTAATTTTACATTGCCAAAAGAGTGTACTAATGCTTGATTTGAAGGCCTGTCAAGGCTACAATAAATACGCCTATCAAAACATATCTATTGTGTTTTATTGTTCCACTACTTACTTTTCATCATAGTGATAATGGATACAATGATAGATTAAATTTGACAGTTGTCTTGTCCCACACTGTAGCAACATTAAAATAATATAGCTATGTGTGCATTAATAAGAGAATTGAAGCAGACATATAAAAGTAATGCAAAAGTTACTTTCCCTAGTAACTACTTACTTTTATTATGCAATAATTGGTAAAGTAATTCAATTACTTTTTGAGAGAAGTAACTAGTAACTGTAACTAATTACTAATTTTCAGTAACTTGCCCAACACTGGATATAAGTAGTCAACACTGATGGCACGGTAGTAGTGCAGTGATGAGTGCAATAACAGTACAACAGTCCAACAACTGTACAATAACTACAGTGTCTTGTGGTTAGAAGATTGCCCAAAAATTCTCCATTGACTCTCACTTCAACACATCAACCCAGTCTGATGTCTCCAAGTGTGTAGTGTGTGTAGACTATTATGTTACCTATGGTAACTTTAACTGTACTGCTTTACCACTGAGTCCCCATTCATTGTCCCCCACATTGTATGATAACTTTAACTGTATGACCTGCTTTACCACTGAGTCCCCATTCATTGTCAATGCCGCCCCCTAGCGGCACAAAGTCAGCGTTACAGTGTGACTAACAAGCGAACGAACAAACGAACTAACTAACTAACGGACGGAGACCAATCCATAGTCCCCCCTTTGGTGGGGGACAATTATTGCCTGCCAAACTGAGAGTATGGTAGCGCTTCACAGACAACATATGTAAACTATGATCTATTTTCTCCACGGCTGTAGCCAGAACAGCAGCTGGTCTCACCTCAAACACACTGCAAGTTGTTGCTCAGGGTCGATTGGCACTGTGTCATGTACAATCCACTGCATAGGCTTTTTAACCATTGCAATATCAGTATTTTGGTGTATTTTTTTTCTATTAACACTAGAAAGGCCATGGGCTGGCGCTGAGATTTTAAATTTCAATTTCTGAAACACTGGAAATATTATGGTCTCGCTTTAAAGGCCTTTTCAGAATAAAAAAAAACGAGTATTGTCACCCGTTTCGAATGTTATCACTCGATTGAATGGGTATTATCAGTGGTTATCAGCCTTATAGATATGGGTTAGAAGGGGCCTGCTACACCTACTAGTAGGTTCAGAAGGCCGTTATCATCTATTCACATGCTTGATCATCGATACGAATACAAGAAGACTCCAGATCCAGTCCAAGAGGAATCCAGCTCACCACTAAACCTGAAGTCTGGTGGATGGTATTTTCAGGTAAGATAATTTAAATGAGAGCATTTAAACTGTGATTATTTAGTCAATAAGCAAAAACAATACATAAAAATAGTTTTAAGGTGACGTGACATGAGTGTTGACATGAGATAACCGTTTTGCAATTGCATTTGCTAGATATTATTACATGCTTTACCGATCTTTTTGTGGTGCTAGCTTGAAGTTACTGCAAAAAGGTTAGCTTGTATCGTAGCTAAGCGATTAGCATTACTAATTAGCATGTTTTTACGTGTCTGCTTTGAGGTTTTCAGTGATGTTAGGTTGATGTTAATTACAAAAATATTAGCTTTTGTCGTGGCTAATTGGTAAACTAAGTAATTACTAGTTAAGTGATAAAACGATTAATTGCACCCCGAGTTTCCCCTTAAATTTCCCCATTAGCTTCAAAGTTAGCCTGTAAAAATTACTTTTTCCACACTACAATGTTACATATATATTCTGTATCTGCTCCTTCCAATGCTTCATTGAAGCTATATCATACTCATATTGAGTGAAATATTCAAACCCAAGAGGCCCTTTTTATGGCTGCACCGGTAGCATTAGGCTACATCAAATGGAAAAGTTCAGATGTCTTGAGCATAATTTTTTTTTTCAATGTTTATTTGATAGGGACAGATGCATTAAGCATAGAGAATTGCACAACAATTATCCAATGCAGTGCATCACAGCATTTATAGCTACTGCTAATTTCCAATGCCCGTCCCTAGAAGGGCCTTTAAAATAACAGACATAAAACATGTTCACATAAAACATACAGACACTTACACATATATATACACGTATACATACATATATATACACACATTAGTGATGCGCGGATTGCAGTTATATCCACAGGCACCACGGTTAATCCGCGGATCGGGTGGGTCGGGTCATAAAAATTAACATTCTGATTAATAGCGGATGGGTTGCGGGTGGGTGAAATAATACATCATTAATGAGGAAAATATTAATTACATTCTCTAAAATTGTGGAAATACCTGTTGCCATTTTCATTTTACCAAAAAAGTAGAACTTAAATAAATGTTTATTTATGTAAAACCAGCCTACTTCAGTGTAATATGTTACCATATCATCATGCTTACATATATCCCACTGAGAAATAATGGTAATATGTCATTGGGTGTACATAAAAAAAAAAAAATTTTTGAGTTCATTAAATACCTGCAGTGATCCCACCGCAGCAGAAACGGTGCGTCTCCCCATTAAGAGAGACGCTGTGTAGACACTAATAATTATTTATTTTACACAAGAGAGAAACGGGACCACAACATAAACATGAAACTGTATTGCAAAGGCACAGTTCACCATGGAAACGTTTAATTACTGAAAGCAGCCTCTCTAATCTTTAAAGTAAATCGTAAAAACACTCATACAGTGAAATGTCCATGCGGGTGCCGGGCGGGTGTGGGTCTATAAACCGTAGAAAAAAAATTGTTCGGGTGGGTGGCGGGTGGTTGATTTATGTGTACGTGCGGATTCGGATGGCGTCAGAGCTGATCCACGCATCACTAATACACATACATACCTGCTCCCCCCACCCCTACACATGACTACATGATTGATTGTCTTTTAAAAATTCCTTCAGTTTAATTTTTAAATGTTGACAATTTTGGTCTGTTTTGAGTTCAGTAGGCAGCGCATTCCATGTGTTAGCTCCCTTTATTGAAAAGGATGTCTGGCCAAAGGAGGTATGATACTTTACAGTTTCCTGCAGTGGTATTCCTAGTGGACAATCCAAAGGCCTGTAACGGTCGCACCATGTCGCAGAGAGCCTGAGGAGCCTGGCCATGTAAACACTTGCGGATAAGATTGGTGTTTGCAAATGCAATGTAGTTGTCAAAACTTAGCATGTTCAGGTCTCTCAGGATGAGACGGTGTGATCTTATTGGCCTTTTGTCCAATATTTTTATTGTGCGATTGTATAACCTCTCTAGGGGTTTAGTCACTGATGAACTTGCCTGCGACCATGAGGTAACACAATAACTGAGGTGTGAGAAGATCATTGAGTGCATATATATTTTGGCTGATTACTAAGGCATCTCTCTTGCTTGAGGACAATAATCCCACATGTTTTAGGCTTGATTCAGATAAATTGTCCTTATTTTGCACTTGAGGTATCTGTGTGACCAGACCAAACCCTATCCTCCTATGGTGGTATGAGCTGTGTGGGTACTGTTCTAGTGTTACACACAAAGTGTCAGGTGCCCTGGGTACACCTGTAAACACATCCCAGTAAGTAGACAGAGAGATGTGGCACTGGGAAACTTGAGAGCCCCTGCCCAAGGAGAAGCCTGAATGATTCTAGCTCATACTCATAAAGACAAGCTTGCACATAAATGCACATATGTACACATACACAAATGCAAACTGACAGACTGACAGAGAAACACACACACACACACACAATCCCCTAAATACAAAATATGCATTTAAACACTCATATATTATGTAAATGTATACTTTTGTACATGCATGAATGATATAATCTCATATATTGTATGTAACAGGCTCAAGAACGGATATAAAATACACAGACGTGTGCATACATACTGTATACACATGCATGTGCTCATGCACACACACACACACACACACACACACACACACACACACACACACACACACACACACACACACGCCTACACATACACCCACACAGAGGTCCAGTGACTGTGGAGAAAGGAAGTGCTAATTAGGAAACACTTGTGCCTGTTGGCAACAGCCAAGTCTCCCTCATTCATCATTTAAGAGTGGACTTAATGCTGTAACTGGGTGAATATGTTTGGCTATTATTAAGTACAATATGATTAATTCAAAGCGGCACATGGTCATCTAGTTAGATGTGCACATATGGAACATATATCCAAATTACATGGAAATATGAAACATGGATTTAGTATTGTATTATTTAATATTTGTGGCTATGTCTATCTTTATCTGGTAAGATTCCATGTGCTTTATGATTAGAAACCTTCAGCTATATACATTGCTCATCATGGGTGCATGCAGGTATAATATACCCACATATTATGTGGGCTTACAATAACAATAATACCACTACTGAGCACAGAATGCCCATATGTTTTGTTGTTGGGTGGCTTCACTTAAGGACACATCACTGAGAGTTAGCTTTGAAACAAGGGGACTGCAGCCTTGCTGATTGGCACAAATCTCTGATCTGATAAGTAACTGTAGGCTGTGTATACACTCTAGCCTCAAGCTGACCTCCCAGTATGCGTGTATGTGATCTTCACTTACACTACAGAAGGTATATCAGCCTACCTTATTAAGGTCATCATGCATGGTACAGCGTAATTGGAGCTTGTTTTGCCAAATATACAAAGTCAGATGATGCTGTTGCTATGACCATTCATGATGTTAGGGTAAATGTATTTCTCTTTAGAGATTCCTTACTGTATGCCTGTGTCTATGAAATGTAATTGCTCAGTCTTATGCTCCGTCAGGAATATTCAGTGAAGGCAGGCACTGAAAAGGAGCGTCAAGTCCTCATCTCTTTGGTTTAGGAAACAACTCGGAATCACCATGAAGCATATTTTTAGCAAAATATTCGCAAGCGAAGAATGAATTGCATAATGAGATGAAACAAGGGGAATGGTTCATAGCTGACCTTCTGGAGTAATGAGGCTGGCAGAGAGAAGGGGGCGGGACTAGGTTTGGACTGGTAGCCGCACCAGCTGGTCACCACGTGTTACGCTAGCTAAGTTATTAGTATGATGATGAAGCCAGATAATATATCAAGACAGGTTTTTTTGTTGCATAAGGGATTTGGGTAAGCCACGGAAGGAAGAAAAGATGGGGAGGGACAGAGAATTTGTAGGAGAGAGGAAAGACTGAAAGAGGAGAGTACGTGAAAGCAGAGAGCAAGAGAACAACACTGAATGAGTGTGTGAGAGAAAAGTGTGTGTGTGTGCGTGTTAGTATTTATTCATGCATGTGTGTGTGTGTGTGAGTGTGTGAGAGAAAAGTGTGTGTGTGTGCGTGTTAGTATTTATTCATGCACGTGTGTGTGTGTGTGTGAGTGTGTGTGTGTGTGTGTCGTGCTGATATGCCTGGCTGGCACACTCTCTTCAATTAGGGCAATGTTTGGGCTTATCAATCATGATATAGCTCATTCCCTCTATGGCGAGCACTCAGTCACATGTCCCAGACAGCTGCTGTTTGCTGTTGCTGCTGTTGCTATTGTGCTCTGCAGAACATTATGATGAGTTATGGCAGGTTTTTATCACCACTTTGGAACACAGCATTCCACCATGGGACCCAGACACATGCCTATAAATGCACATGTATAAATATGGACACTTGGGCACATGCACAGGGGAGCAGACCTACACGTGCCATTTCGACATTTCCTGATTAGTGAGACTCAGGAATGACCTTCCAATGGACCATCAAATGCATTGTTTCTTCCTCACTGTGCAGATAGAGTAGCGAGGATGGGGAAGGGGAAATAAACTCCCAGGGCTAATTTCCATAAAGGTGAAAAGTTGAGAGCAATCCATCAGTTACTGTATGTACTGGCTCTGAAACCTCATTCTCTTGAAAGCCCCCTCATGGTTATAACATCAGTCAGTGGATGGCCCCAGCCAGCTTCCTGCAATCTCCAACTCTGATATGTGGAGACAGGTTGTATTCACTCAGCTGTAACCGTTCTGTATTAATCAATAGCTTTCTGTCAATGCTGCAGAGCCAAGGGTTTTCCACATGTGATGCATGACTGTGTGATGTAAGGAGGTGGACTGACTCTGAGTCATCGAGACTGTCCCAGCAAAGCAGATTTATTGCAAGCTTGTAAGAGAGCCATGGATAATGGAAAAAGCGAACATCTACCATACTAAACACTTTTTATGACCAACTGATATGTGGTGCGTGTGCACACGTGCATGCATGCGTGTGTTTGTGTGTGTTTGTGTGTGTGTATAAGAAGGTGAAAGGTGAATGATAAAGCTGGTCATGCACATAGCACTAGATGACCATTCTTACCATGAAAGAGAGATGGTGTGTTTGATTGCACAAATGTGCTGATTGCACAAAAGATCTTGACCCAATTTATTTGATCTTGACTATTCTCTGCAGGAACAAAATGTGTATAAAATGTGTAAAAGTAGTACTAAACATTTGGAAACAGTCTGTAATGCAATTGTAATTTGGGGCAATGTTGGGGCAGTTATTGTCATAAGTAATAATTCAAGCCCATAAAGCCAAGTATTGGCTCAGACTCTGTTGCTCTGTGTGTGGCCATCCCTAAAGGAGGCAACACATACTCTGACATCTGTCAAAACTGGGTCTCCCCATAACAGGTCCTCATCACTCAGCTTGGGCCTAGAGTCCCCCACTAATGCCAAGGCAGATTAATTATCAAAATGGCAATTGCTTTATACCAGGGAAAAGATTAGAGCTATTTCCATAACCCATCAAATGTTGGAAACACAGAATGACAGCTTTGCTCCTCAGATATGAGAGCCAAGCCAGAGGAAAGTTTGTTGCTGCTTACAAGGACACACAGTCTCAGCCGTGCACAGAAAAGAATGTGCCCGCATGCACGCAGACACACACACACACACACACACACACACACACACACACACACACACACACACACACACACACACACACCACACAAATCTCTCTCTCTAATAGTTCACTAAATTGATATTTCGGTATTGTTTTTGAGAACAAAAGTGATTCAACTGTTGTCCACCCAAATATTACTGTAACAATTGTCCTTGCAAATAATTTGATGAGTCATTATTAAGATGAAAATATCTACTCAGGTGGCATAATTATTACCTATTAAGTGATTATTTACTTGTCATCTCTATCTTTTCCTCTGTCTCTCCAGGTTAATGTGCTCAGTATCATTGATGTATATGGATCCATTAAACGGGACCTTGCTGTCTGCCTGTTGTTTGCATCTAGAAAATAGTCAAGTTCATTAGCAATGTTGGTGTGTGGGTGTGTGTGGTGGGTTTGAGGAGGGTTGGGTCACGTGTTCTAGTCTGGTTCTCTCTCTCTCTCTCTCTGTCTGCCACACACACAAACACGGACACACACAGACACACACACACACACACACACAATGTAACCATAAAATCACCAATCTCTCCCATTACAGCTACCTACAGCATTATGCAATTTACAATTCTATGAGGTTCTATATGGTCCATCATCTACTTGAAATAGCCACTGGATATTTATAACCACTGGATTACCACAATGCATCACCACCATTCATTGTCAGTTCAAAATGAAAAATGGAAAAACTACTACTACACTACTTATCATACAACACAGAACTTCTTATTGGAAAATTAACCTGAGAGACCCTCTCTTTCCTCCTATCTCTCTCTAACTCTCCCTCTCTCTTCCCCACTGTCTTCCCCTCTCTTTAACTCATCACTTAATCCTCAAAGTGAGTACCAACACTGTTTGGATAAATGCACACTTTCACTCACTCACACACTCTCACACACACACACACACACACACACACACAAAAACACATATGCGTACACACACACACACACACACACACACACACACACCATGTACATAAGCATACACCTGCTGTTGTATAGCTGCCATCGGCATGATAGATGATAAAAGTGACATGCCATGAGGGGACAACTGACAGATGAGAAACTTGTTTAAATTAAATAATGAAGTAGTTGTGGCTGGTACAGGCCCTGGAGAGGGAATAAGAAACACAGCATGCAGAAAAACAGAAAGCACAGGACATACTGTAGGCTACTGATGTCCTGCTGCTACGGGGATGGAGGTACAGTATTCTAACAGATGACAAATGAATTCCGCTCTGTTTGGGTATTTCTTTGTGTGTGCATACACGTTTGTGTGTGTACCCATGTGCGTAGGCATGTTGTTTATGTGTGTACATCTGTTTGTGTGTGTTTGTATGTTATCACTGCAGTGCATTTATTGACCCACAGCAAAATGCTCACAACTGCTATAGAAAAGGTTTGAGTCATTGAAGGCTGAATTGAAACGTGGGCACAATTATCACAGCAGTGCTTTAAATAAGTTTCAAAGATAACTCCAATATCTGTTTAAACTATCAAAATACTGAACTATCCATAACCTCTGTAAGTGCTGTAAGTGTTCACATCTGTATGTAATACCACCGCTATTACTACTACTACTACTACTAATAATACCATTACATTATTCATATTTTTTTTTATCATTATCATTCATATCATTATTATTTTTGAAGTACCACCATCAGCTGCCAAATCCAGTGCAGAAGCTAGGATTCCTGCAGATGGTTTTGCAGAGGGCCTAGGGCCATTGATCCCCAATAGGCAGCCCACGGGCCAGGTCCGGCCCACAAGAGCCAAATGTCTGGCCCACGCCGACCCATTGGCGCTTGAACTAGAGGTCTGCAGGCTTGGTTTTTAAATAAATAATTTGGGCTTGGGTCGGGTCGGGCTCGGTTGTTGTTTTTTTCATGCATGGAAAAAAGCACAATGTTTATGCTCCTCGCTTTCTCCTGAAGCTCTGTGTCACTGCAGGCTGGGCATACACACAGCCCCCCTCCCTCTGCTGCACTCTCTCTCTCTCTCCTCTCTGTCACTGGTACTGAAAGACGCACGGCGGCTACAGTACCAAAATGGGCTTTTTTCATTTTTGTTTTACTACTTAATTTTCTGTTTTACAAATGATAAAGGGAAATTCATGTTGTGAATGCACCTGTCATAACATTTGAAATAAAGTGCACAACATGTGAAACTAGAAGGGCACTTGGAGAGCGCAGACCTCCGCCAAGGCCAAAACAACTTTTATTGGCGCAATGGAAAAAAAAAACGGACGTTTGGCCCTTGGGGAAAACTAATTGGGGAACCCTGGCCTAGGCTGTTCTCAGGCCCTAACAAATGCAGTGGCTTATAATAGAAATGCATCCACTTGCTTTCCCCAATTCCTGAGTGAATAGCTTCCACAAAGGCCCTCAGGACTTGGCCATGCAACCAGCAGTGCTGTTTTCCTCTCAGTGCTTTGGGGCAGATGTTGAGGATGTGCTCCAGCGTCTGTCGTTTTGGACAGAGAGGACACCCTGGAGTCTCTGCCTTACTCCAGCTGTGCAAGTTGAATGGGCTGACGATCATATTGTAGACCACCTGGACAAGGAATTTGATGTGGTTAGGCTTTGCTTTCCTCAGCTCTGCCCAGGTGTCCTACCTCCAGCGGATGTTTTCATCTTGTCTAGGCCCCCTGCTGCCTCATCCCCACCATTCTGCAGGCCCTCTCTTCCTCCACAGCTGCTCTCACTTCCTTCTGCCCAAACTGGTGCCTCTCTTTCCCCTTGGTGGTGTCAATGTGGGGAGCTGAAAAGAGCTCAGACCAGCTCTGCTGCAGCAGCAGCTTCCTCTGCTCTCCACTTTCTCCCTGTGGTCACCTCCACTCTAGCTCTGGAAACCTTCATGTCCATTGAGTCTCTGAACTGCATCACCTCTCTGGCTCGCGTCACCTTGAACTCCTCCTCCAAGAAACTGAGCAGCAGCTTCAGCTTGTTGCTGTGCCCCGAGAGGTTGATGCTACTGGGACTCCTCCATAGACCCAGACATCTTTGGAGGTGGTTGCTGACCCTACTCTCCAAGGTCTCCACTGTTGATATTGCGATCCCATAGACAAGGAGTGGCCACAACATCTCAGGTAGGATATCAGCCATTTTGTTTAACTTTCCCGGTAGCCCAGACCAATCCACCGCTCTCAGCCTGCCCTCCAGCTCTATGCATGCAGCTTGGATTGATGTTGTTTCTCTCTCATTTTTTTTGTGCTGCATGGTGCCTCACTGTTGTCCTTGTACAGATGAATCCTTCACATTTTGTGTGGTGGAAGGTGATGTGATTCTCCATTAACAACACTGAAAGGGATAATTACTGGCAATTATGGTCACATATGATAAATATTGCACCACTTCAGTGCTCTGGGGGCTACCTCATGATCTCAGTGAGCCCAATGCAGGAAGTAATGTGGCTTGCCAGATAATTGCAGTAGAGTTAATGAATTATTGCTGATGATATCCCATTATTTAAAATGTTGCCATCACTGCCACGTTTCACAGCTAAAACGTTCTCTCCCCCTTTCTTTTCCTTGGCCCAATTGTAAAAGAGGAATGAAGTCAGTCAACAAGTCCACTTGTTATTTTGAATGAGAAATGAAAAGTAAACTGAAATCTATCCTACCTGTATCTTCTGCCAGTCATTGGATATCTGCAATAAGATTGCATGTCAACTTAAATGGGATGAATGGTGGAATGAGAAGAATCCCCAGCTGAAGAGTGACCTTCACCTTTATAGTTTAGTTTATTGCTTGATAATGTATACATTATGTGTACAGAGACTTGTTACTCTTAGCTTCATGATTCATTATCATATTAATGGCTGTGCTTTTGGTATAAATGATTTTCATCAGAGCTCTGATGAAGGCCCCTTACATTGAGAGCACAACCATAAATATGAAACCTGCAGGGATGTAAGTGTTGAAAGTTTTCTCTTTTCTCTTTGCACTTAACAAAGTGTTCCATGCATCTACCAATAAAAAAAATTGAACACATACACCTAATGCAATTATGTAAGAAGAGTGAAACTTTCCTTTGTTAAAGTCAAATTCACATTTGATGAATTTTCAGCAGTTAAAAACATGTGGAACCCATGACAAATCATACCAACAAAAAGTGTGGGATTCACCAAATATTAATAGATATGTGTACATCATAGAGAAAGATATTAGTTAGTTTTGATTATTTGAACCAAAAAAAAAAAAAAACACCAAACAAACAAAAACTGGACAGTTTATGAAGCTCCTCAACTGTCTGCTTTTTAGAGCCAATAAAACAAACTAAATGATGAGGTGAAGGAGAGGTGAAACCCGTATCTCACTTCAGCCTTGCAAAGAAGGGATTTCACTTCATTGAAAGAGGCCCTGCGTTTATCTAGATCTACGCTGTAGTAGGGAAAATGTGGATTTGTTTTCCCTGGAGAGTAAACTGCTGGCCCTTCTCTCTTGCCAAGGGGAGGATCCATTCTTTCTCCTGGAAGTAGTGGATTCGTACAATGAATGGCTGGGGTCTTTCGCCCTCACAGGGTTTTGGAGCAGCTGAACGATGAGCACAGTCCAGAATCACTGGTTATTTGAGGCCAGTAGGTCCACCCAGTAAGCCATGTAAAAGTTCCGAGATGAACTGGGTGGGATTGCCCTTCTCCAGTCCTTCCTCAACACCCAGGATGCATATGTTGTTGCGTCTGGAGAAGTTTTCCAGCATGTCCAGTTTAGACTGAAGTTTACTGTTGGCCCTAGCAAGCTGGGTACGATTAGCTTCCAGTGTGTCCACGCATGCAGCTAGGGTGTTCATACCCTCTTCTACACCATCAATCCTAGTTCCATGGTCTGCTAAGGCCGTCTTAATGGGGTCGATGATTTGATGGATCTCATCACGAAGAGAGTTCATTTCGTCCCATATGACTTCTTTGACAACTTCTCGGAATTCACTTAGCATCTTAGCATCACAGCTAGCAGGCGCCATACCAGCTTCCGGCTCCGTCATCATTGATTTGTCTTTTCCTGGTTGTTAAGTAGGGCCCATCTTGGAGTAAATCACACCTCAATTTGATAAAGCGCAGATATAATACAAAAATAACAAAAGTTGTGGAATATAACATAGGATTACATCAAATTTTGTGCAAAAATCGGGACCTCGTAGAATACCCGTCTACTCCAGGTCGCCCCCTCCCATGCACTTCTAAAAGGACGAGAGGACAGGAAGTTCAAACTTTATTCTTGATCTGAAAATTTGGAAATTACAAAATAAAGTTCACAAACAAAGTAAAGCCATTAGTATTAGTATTAGTATATGGATCACCCTTCTGGAATATGTACCTGATGTATGACACAGCAAGATGCAGCTAACTGTCCTACTCCTGTCACATCCCCTGGGGACAGATGCTTGAGAGGAGTCCAGAAGAAGAGCTTTGACACCTCAAGCTAAAAGAGTCACACCAAAGTGTTGTTGGTTAAATGTTGGGTCTACCAATGTCAAGCCTGATGAGCTAAGTGAGTCATTAGTGATTGATTCATTAGCAAGAGATCGAACTGGAGCACCTTGCCATGGTTCACATCTGAATTATTCATGAGGATGTGAGCTCAAAGGAATTTAACCTGGATTTAAAGCTTTGTCCTGGGCCTCTTTTGGATCCTAATTAATGTGAAAAAGCCACAGGAGGAATGTCACCTACCATGGGCACTGTATGCCACTATAGCACGTGCTTTCCTCATATAGAATCTATTGGAATATATTTAGAGATATTTCCCACTGATTAGTAGTAGGGTTTCATGAAAGTAAATTGTTAACAAATCAACTAGACAAAACAAATATATGTCTGTTTGGCCCTTGTAAAAGCCACTTCTTTAGTATGTGAAACACAGATCAATCGATTTCTTCATTGAACGATATGTGCATAATCCAGAAGGCATTCAATTCAATTCAATTCAATTCAATTCAATTCAATTCAATTCAATTCAATTCAATTCAATTCAATTCAATTCAATTCAATTCTTATGGTGCATACTGGAAATCTAGTTTGGAAAGCAGAGTTTGAAAAAACAGGCAGCAGTACCATCGACACAACAATAACAACGAAAACATCAACAACAACAGCAATAATTTATCTGCTTGAGGTTTTTAGACTTTATCAAGCATGCATTCAGCTTAGCGGAGCAGCAGCATGTTTCGTCAGAGTTTGTTGTGAACTTGTGCTCTACTTCACTGTTTTTGCTGTGTCACTCATCATTGTGTCACTTGATAGACAGAGACAAATGGCTTTGATCCACAATCAGGAAAGGTAGTTTTCCATGTTATGTAGAGGTGGCTCATATACACATCTAGGGGCAAGGCTGTATGGTAGGTGTAAATATCATGGGCTATCAATAAATAATTGGGTCCTGATTAATGTTGGATTTATGTAATATCGTGTTACGACCTGGCTCAAGTGGCCATAACAAAAGGGAAACACACCATGATAAACGTTTAGCAAACAAAGTATTTATTACACAAACTAAACCAAATGCCAACTAAACCAAATTAACTCAACTGAACCAAATTGCCAAAATGGGTAAAGTAATGAAAGTATGGAGTGTGAACGTCAGTGATGTCAGTAGAATGTGTAAGTGCTAAATGATGGGTGTGTGTGTGTGTGTGTGTGTGTGTAGGGGTGTTGGAAGATGCATAAAAACAAATAAACTAAGGCAGCAAAGCCAACCAAGCCGGAACAGGTGCCTGTAAGGAGAAGCAGAGAGAGAGTGAATGACTGCAGCCATCGCTTAACTAACTTCAGGGCACCGGGCCCAGGTGCACTGAGTTAGTGCGATTAAGTCACCTGCAGGGGAGGTACATATATTAGACATAAGATACCAACTCCCAGATTACACCACAGGGGCCATCACATATCATAACTCTAGGCATCTTTTGTACAGCATGATGAGTGTTTTTTATTGCTTTACAACTGGGAAACTTCACATCACAATTCATCAAAACAATCAGCCTATAAAATATTTGTATGACCTAGTCAAACAAAATCAGAGTGATCCCTAAACTGAACATGAGCGTTGCTTTTCTCATAATCCAAACTGTATCTAAGAAGTACCATACTGTATAGATTATTTATCTTTCTGTTCTCATTGTCACTGACAAGCAAGTACACATTCACTAATTAGATACCTTAATGCAGAATGTATCACTTAGTAACAGGTCACTTTATACATGTACATGCTGAATCAGGGGGAGCTGTGGTATTGGACACCATCCACTTTAAAAACTTGATTGGTCAATGGATCCTGTTACCAGGAGGTTCTTACCTCACATTTTGATCCTGGTAGACAGAACACAATAAATTTTGCATCAGTTCAGACTGCTGTACAGTGAGAGGAGCAATAACTAAGATGCAAATGACCTTTTTGCATCACACTGAAGAGCAAAAAGACCCACTTCATGGCCATCAATTAATATAAAATGGAAATAATAGTTCGTACTCGTTTTGGGTTGGTCCTGCTTAATGATGTTCTATAGACATGAGTACCACAATTACCATAACTTTCGAACAAACAAACTGTATATAGGTAAAATGCTATGTATGTATGGACATTGGGCCACTTGTTTCTTGTATTTGGCCAGCATCTGAGTGCATGGTGTGTTTTTCCCATATTCAAAATGACCACCTGGCACAGGAACAAAGTGAAACAAAATTAGGTCAAGACAAATCCTGATATAGCAGTGGGATCTGTGCCAGGCACAGCATCTTGTTTTCTCTACTACTCATGCAGTTCCGAGCAGTGGGAAAGCAAAGAGATGTTGATGTTGATGTCTGTCTTTTAATCCATATAAGATTCATATCAAAAGTGCCATGCCAGAACCACTGAGTTCTGTGATTCAGTTTCCAACCACTTTAATTAATAGTGTATATGTGGTTCTCTCTATCCATCTCATTCTGACAGAGGGTGCCATAGTTTCTGATGTGTATGAAATAGGTGTTTTACAAAATCATTTGCCAACACATTTTGAATATTTTCAATAACATTAAGTTCAACAATTACTCATTAGTTATCCAAAGCCTTTAGTAATTGTATTATGAGCCATTACTGTGCCTTGTTAATACAACAACATGCCACTGAGCAGGGTCCAACATGGCGATATTGAAGACACAATATAAAGCAATTAAGCTGAAGATAATCAGGACAAGATAGATAGCTCACATTACTAGCAAATCAATGTCTCCCTTCTCAAAGTGCCACTGAGGACTCTGAAGTGATTCTTAATTATCTGTGAGAACTGATCCACTCTTTCTGTCTGTACTTTGCATTATTGCACATGCAGAGCTAGTTAATAGCTCAATCTTTATACAAATAATCATATTCCAGCATTGTATAATTCTAAATGTGAGTATTCAGTTCTAAATGTTAGTATCCATTTTGCAGCTTGCAAGTAACTGGCAGGACCACTTGTTATCCACAACTTCCCAAAAGTTCAGATATAAAACAATAAGAGGGACTTCAGTGTGGTAACAGCATTGATCTCCAATTGTCATGTGGCAACCTGTCACGTGAGGCAATGTGATAGGAATGAAGTGCTCCTACCGCTACAGCACTCACAACTGTAGCACATTACCTGTTCCCAAGTTCCGTTGTGCTGCTACACACACATCACAAGGGGATCTGGACCGACTGAAAAGACTGGAAGCCAAAATGAATAAAGTCCACCACACCCTCACCATTACACATTACATTCGGTTATCTGTTTAACTGTTTTGCAAACTAAGGGAAGGCCAACCCAAATTTTGTGTTATTCTGACCTGTGTTCATGGAAAGAAGATTTTTAAAGGTTTTGGCAAGAAAATGGCAGAGAAAAATGATAGGCGGAGCTTATGGTTCCTATTGACAAAGTTGTTCACCATGGGGAGATGCACATACGTACCAAGAGCCATGTTACGCTGTGGCAGTTATGAGGGTTTGACTTTGAGACCTCCTTAAGGCTCAATTATGCTCAACGTTAAATACGTATATGGATACGGACGGAGCCTTCTGTCCGTACTCTGCGTTCATTTCGTCCGTATTTGTGCACGTTTTCTGAAAGCTTACGGATACGGACAAAACGGAGCAGTACCACTGCAGTACCACCGGAAATCGTGGGGGCAGTGTAGCCAATAGTTTTTGTTCACAACAAACATGGCGACTGTGGACAGAAACATTTGAGACTCTACTGCCCTCTAGTGGATGTATTGCTTAACATCCATGCCAACGTAAAGGACGCATGGAAGTATGTGGGCAGTGACGGTTACATTGTTTGAAACGGACTTATTTATTTTCGTACGTAAAGGGAGCATAAATGAGCCTTTAGAGCGCCCCTATGGGCACACCTGTTCCACTCTTTATCACACAGTAGCAAGGGGCCTAACATGTCTATGTGCCAAAATAGAAAAAAAACAACACTTACAAATCAGTGGCTGAGTTATTGGGCAAAATACAGGAAACAAAATGCTACGAGCAGCAATGCAGCAGTCTCTACTGCATGAGGGCAAAGATAAGAAAACCAAGTAAAGCCCACTAACGTCAAATGTAATGTGGCATTAAGCACCCCATAGAGACACATATGCACCAAGCTGCATGTCTCAGGGTCACTCGAAGGGAAAAGAAGTCTTTCCTATTTTTGTCGCAGACATCCAAAATGGTGACCAAAGTTCTAGTCGGACAGGACATAGGTGCCACGAGGCAGTGCAGAGAGGCAGTGCGTAGAGGCAGATATTGATTTTTTTTTTTTTTTAGCAATTACACAGTCCAGGCGAGAAGGTGTTCGCTAAAGAGCTGGGTCTTTAGCCTTTTCTTAAAGATCGAGAGGGACTCCGCGGATCGAATGGAGTTTGGTAACTCGTTCCACCACCGAGGAACCACAGACGAGAAGAGTCTGGATAGAGACAATCTCAACATATCAAAATGTGGAATTGACGATGATAGGACTGGACAGCTTTGTGAAACTGTGAATCAACTGTGCCAAGGAGACGGTGCTCATTGGCAGAGGGTACAAATATTCCACTGAAGAGGACGAGAGAAGCCAAGGCACTCAACTTGAAGTGAAAAAAAATATAATGTCTTTATTGCATTGGTACTTCTATATATATGATTAAAAAGCTAATGTGTTTTGAATTCCAGCAGAAATAGCATAAAATGAATACATAAACCACAATTACCCTCCTGAGAAAAAAAAAAAAGGTAGGGGGAGAGCCTCCTAGGATCAAGAATAAAAGAGTACAGTAAATAAAACATAAGAGGAATAAAACCATTAAAGTCCATAAAAGTAAGTTTTGAGGAAAGATTTAAAAGATTTTGCTAGCCTGTAATTTCTCTGGCAAGGTGTTCCAAATCTTAGGTGCCCTGATGGCAAAAGCATGGTCACCTTTAGTACTTAATCAGGAGAACAGAAAGCGATGAAACAATTATCTGCTTAACATTTATAGGTATCAAATTATGTAATACAAGTAACAACATCCAATTGCATGGGGTTATTTCCTGTTTTCCTCCTGTATCTAGTCATTACCTATCTGGCAAGGATACAACATTTTTTTTGTATACTGCATTCATTGCATATTAAAATTCTCTGTATCTCATCACACAAGGACATTTGTGATGGTGTTATAATGTATTCCTCAGCGCTTCCCCCTTGTTTACCCTTTTTGTATGTGAAATGTATAATCAAGCCTGAACACTGTCGCTCTTGCAAGGTGAGGGCACAGTATGTGGTAATGAGTAGAGCCACAGGGAACCTCCTACTTTTAGGAGATTTAACCTTGCTGTGCTGCTGAGGCAGCAGTCCAAAGCACCAGGGAGCCTTTCTGCCATGATAGAATGGGTAGGTAGTGAGATGAGCGTTGAAAGGAAAGAGAGCTGAGTGAGGACAAGGGGTTGAGGGAGGACAGATGAAGAGATAAGAGGCAACAGCAGGGGGAAAAAAAACGGAAATAGGGGAGGACTGGAGGGCAAATATAAAAAGTGGATTGAGAGGAATAGTCAACAGGGAGGCTCAGTGTGTGGACAAGAGAATGGGATAAGGCAAAGGAAAGATGAGGGAAGGCGTGACGTCATAGATTACGTACATGGAGTATTACGTAGAGTTATGTCTGTGAGCACCCTTCACTTCAATTCCCCAGCCTTGGACCAGGAACACATCATATCCTCTTACCCTGAAATGTTCTGAATTCATCTACAGTAATTCCCTCCTCTCGTTCCCTGTCCCAATTGCAAGCACACACACACACACACACACACACTCATTCACTCTCTCTCTCTCTCTCTCTCTCTTTCACACACACACACACACACACACACACACACACACACCCATGCCTGTCTATGGTTGGCTGTGGTCTGCACTGTCTGAGAGCTAGAGTACTTCAGATCACCATGGATTATTATGGGATTTTCCCAACAGCCCCTAAAATCTCTGGCTTTCAACGTTTAGGCGATTTTACTTTTTGGATCCATAATTAACATTTATATTCCTCTCATATCTAGCCAGCCATGATGTAGCCTTTGTTTTACTCTAGGGTTTCAATTTGCTTCTACTATGCCAGAAAAAAAGAACCCAAAAAAACTATATATTTATACACGTATATATATATATATATATATGTATATATATCTATACACACACACACATACATATATATAGATATACTGTATATAGATATATATATCATCATGGAACATGGAATTAAACAATGAGCAAAGCTCACATCTTTAAGTATGTTTAGAGAGTAGTATCTAAGTATCTATTATTATCATTATCAGCTACTCATGCATGTGCGTGCTGGCAGTGCTGCAACACACTTGAAATAGCATATTAAATTTTGGAAAAGAAAAAAGGGAGGCCAGAACAAAATGAAAAGGATAGAACCCTACCTGTCCTTGACCATCATGTTTAATTGGATGCTCTCTTTTTGCAAGCATACAAGTTCATTAGGTCTAGCATCGGCCTAGCAAGTGATGAGCCCATGACTAACAGTGGTTAATCTGTTTATAGTACCATACAAACAAGACAGGTCCAGCAATGAAAGTAGACTCTTGGGAGGATAGGCAATTATAAGACGCATCAAAATCTATCTCTTTCAGTCCAACTGTAACCACTGCACCATCTCTCCACTCACACACAGCAATGTGGTTTCTTCACAGTGAGGAGGTCTTCAGCAAATGCCTGTTTCATTGTGGTGAGTGGCAGATAAGACAGCAGAGAGAATATTGCAACTTTTCTGAGTTAGAATGTAAAAGCAGTAAGATAGCTGAATGCATTTCTTTATCAGGTTTGCTGCATTTTTCAAGTATCTTGGCAACAGAAGAAGCATTTTCTCTTTACAAAAGAAAAAAAGGGCACACACACACACACGTGCATACTAGTAAACACTTCAGTCAGCAAGGCTGAGATGGTCCACTTCTCCAAAACTGTCCTAAAGGACACCACCCATCAAGGGATCAACGCCAGGACGTCAGTAAATCCATTACTAAAAATACTTGCCAATCCTTTGGGATTACTACGCTTAGCAAGTGGACACTGTGTATGCCACAAATCTGGAATTAGGCAGTGAAAGGCTGTCAATGGTGCATTAACACCTGATCCACTGTCTAGGCATTTCTGTGCTCCCAGGGTAAAGGTGCCTGTAACTGTCTCACTTAAACTGACCTGTGCCACACTGACCTTTGTTACCTTTTTCAAAGAGGTCAAGAAGGAATTTCCTGCATTGCTACTTGAAAAAACATTTTCAAACTTACAATGGAAACCACACATGTTGAATGGCTGTGTCCACTCATCCACTCATTTCCATGAGACGTAATGATATAAAAAAAAATAGCCACACAGCCGGGCCAGCTGTGTTGTTGTTTTCACCTCTTTTCTAAAGCTTGTTGTCAATTTGCCCGAAGCTTTTCCTTTTTTTAAAACTAGCTTGTCTCCTCCCTCACTGTTTGAAAGTGGCGCTGTCCCCCTCCCATCCCTGAAAAAAAAATCTGGTAATGGCGGAATCGATAAAGAGAGCGAGTAAATGTTTTCAAGTAGTAAACTTGCTACCTACTTCTTCACTTGTCATTGTGGGACATGTAACCTCCAGCGGGAGAAAAATCTGGCAAAGCGAGACTGGTAACTGGCGATATTTCTCCGTAGGTACGTTTATATAGCCATTAGCCTTTATGCACGGTTTGTCCTTAAGGGCTTCTGTCGCCCAATAGCTTTTCTGTGTGTGCTTAAAAAAGATAGCCACACAGCTAATGTGTTACGGCGAGCGTGTCCCCACTAGCTTGGCAGCTTTACACCTGCTAGCTTGCACTTGGCTATTCTAACCTTAAAAGCTTCCATCAAAGCAGCTATTTAAGCCCACATGTTTTTTCCCGGTCATCGCTAACACCTTGGCATCATTGGATTTGGATGGCAAGAAGAGCAGAGAGTCATCATCTCGCCTTTGCCCACCGGCATGTGGATCCTACATTTCAGCAGGGACCCCCACCCTGTCTGCATTGTATGCATGGGTGTTAGCCATGCTAAAACGAAGGATTTGGTGGTCAACTGTATCAAAAGCAGCAGACAAGTAAAGGAGGACAAAGACAGAGGAGAGGGATGAAGCCCTGCCGGGTGCAGGGCCTCTGTGACAGCAAGGAGAGCTGTCTCAGTAGAGTGAGAAGCCTTGAAACCGGATTGAAGAGGGTCCAGGAACTCTAACTCTCCAATTAGGCAACATGTTGTGAATGTTAATGGGAAATCTGTGACTTTCCGCATATCACCAGCAGGAAATGCATCATCTCACCACAAAGTGCAGAATGCATTTACTGCCAAGGAATTGAGCTTAGTGGAGCATTCTTGCCCCATTAGAGTGTTGGAGCAACATTACATTTGACCTCAGCTCTACAGGGTCTAGCCTTTACTCTTTATTAGTTCTGATCATCCTTAATTGATCGTGCCCATTGGACCTGTGTACATTAGACCATCGGGAGGCCCTATAACTGTCTGCACTGCCCTGGGGTGGATCATCCAAGGGCCCACTAATCTGGTTTCACCTTCTGCCAGGAAGCAACAATGCCTTTTCACTTTTACCCCTTCCTCATGGGATGCAAGTGAATTCATGAGGATGATTGTGAAACCATGGCAAGTAGAATCCTTCCCACATCAAAACGAAACAAGTGGAGGTCCCTGGACAGCTCCGATATGCAACTCCATTGATTTGTTATCCCAACTTCCCTTGTCTACATGCCACAAAGCAATCTGGTGTCTCTCTCCTCTTGACTAGAGAACACCGACTCTCCAAAGACCCTCACTTTGTAGAAGTGTATGCTCACCTCAGCAGGACCAGATCTGTTCTCTGTTCAACTGTTCAAAGACGAGCCGTCAAGGACATCATTGCCAAGTGCAGGACTACAGCTCTGCTGTCTGTGCCGCTGAGTATATTTTTTTGTTAAGAAAAATCTTTTGCGTGCATCCTAGCAGCTTACATCTTCTAGTCTTCTGTCTGCTAGATAGCCACATAGCTAATGTGTTACGGCGAGCGTGTCCCCACTAGCTTGGCAGCTTTACACCTGCTAGCTTGCACTTGGCTATTCTAACCTTAAAAGCTTCCATCAAAGCAGCTATTTAAGCCCACATGTTTTTTCCCGGTCATCGCTAACACCTTGGCATCATTGGATTTGGATGGCAAGAAGAGCAGAGAGTCATCATCTCGCCTTTGCCCACGAGCATGTGGATCCTACATTTCAGCAGGGACCCCCACCCTGTCTGCATTGTATGCATGGGTGTTAGCCATGCTAAAACCTCCCTTGCAAACCCTGAGTCTTGTCTGAATTGCTGCAGCATGCCAGTGAAAGTCCTGGAGCGGAGACTACGCGTCGCTGCCTCCCCGAATGGTGATCCCCCCCCCTAACTGCCTCTCCGCCAGCAGAGTCAGCTAGCAAGCCTAAAGCTCAAAGTTGGGGTAACATTATGGATACCTCTGACTTCCCCTTGTTGCTCAGCCAGCTCAGGCCTATGACTGACGATGTGGAGGTGGGAATAGTTGATGATGATGAGGATGCTGCCTCAGATCTTCTCGCTGAGGATCCTGAGGATGATAGGGAGGATGCCATCCTCCCGCCCTAGCCATCTGGGCCTTCCAGCTCTCAGGGCGGGACGGCCCCAACCCTCCCACCTGATGTCAGCCTGTATGATGTGTGCAAGCGAGCTGCAGCTAGGCTAGGCCTCGAGTGGCCAGTACACCAGGCTGACCAAGGAGCTAAGAGGGACCTGTACGACGGCAACCTGTCCCCACCTTATAGGCTCCTGCCAAGTAGCTCATGCCCTTTGTCCCAGCATGCGTCAGGGAGATGAAGCGCTACTGGGATAAGCCTTTTAGACACAGTCATCGTTGCCCGCCATCGTTATCTGCCGAAGCAAGCGAAAGCACTCGTCAATACCTGCCCTGCCTGATGGCTATCCTGTGGCTGCGAGCGTAAACACACCCTGGGTGTTAAGCACTGCCTCTGGCTGTCAGGAAGAATGAAATAGAACCATTTAACAGGCTCATTGTGTCGCATCAACCACAAAAAGAAAGCATGCTAGATAGTACTAACTAGATAGTACAGTAACTTGACACTTATTAGTTGTGAGTGATGTGGTAAATTGGTCAGACTTAGATGTAATATATAAGGTGAACATGAATGCCACTAGCAAAGACAGACAGTTGATAAGGGTAATTAATTAATAACTTATGGCACAATGTCATTACTTGTAACCTATGACTCTCAGTGGCCACTTTGAGGTACACAGCTAGTACCAGGTAGAACCCAATTTTGCCTCCAGAACAGCCTGAACAAGGTGCTTGAAAAATCCCATATGGATCTTGGTCCGTTGTATTGTCATGTGTCTTGCTCATTCCCGAAATAGAAAAGGTGGGAAACTGCATAATGCACAAAACTGTTTATTTGTTACAAATAGTGCTAAAAAAATATACAAGCACTTCAAAGCAATACATTAACACAATGATAGGCTTGGTTGGGCAGCTCCTCATTCCTCTCCATCCTATCTGAACTGGGAATCACTGGATCTGCACACTCCTGGTTCACATCCTATCTATCTAACCGCTCTTACCAGGCCTCATGGAGGGGATCTCTGTCCAGACCCTGCACTCTTAATACCGGTGTCCCTCAGGGCTCAGTCCTGGGGCCCATGCTATTCTCTCTCTATACTAAATCCCTCGGCCATGTGATCTCCTCTCATGGCTTATCCTATCACTGCTATGCCGATGACACTCAACTCTACCTCTCCTGCCCCCCCTCACAAATTGATGGACGCATCTCCACATGTCTCAAAGACATCAGTACTTGGATGTCTGTGCACCACCTCAAGCTCAATCTTGAAAAGACGGAGCTGCTCTATCTCCCTGGGAAAGATCGCCCTCTCACAGACCTCTCCATCTCCATTGACAACACTACCATGTTACCCTCTCAGACTGCCAAGAACCTCGGGGTGATCTTGGACAACCAGCTGGCCTCCTCTGCCTATATTGCAGTGACAACCCGCTCCCGTAGGTTCTTCCTCTACAACATCCGCAAAAATTTGCCCGTTCCTTACGAGGGAAGCAGCACAACTCCTGGTCCAGGCACTTGTCATCTCCCGCCTGGACTACTGCAATGTTCTTCTGGCCGGGCTACCTACCTCTGCCATCAGACCTTTACAGTGCATTCAGAACGCTCCAGCCCGTCTGGTGTTCAACCAACCAAAATACTCTCATGTCACTCCCCTCTTCCAGTTGCTTCACTGGCTTCCCATCTCTGCACGCATGAAATTCAAGACACTGGTACTCGCCTACAGGGCAGTAGATCAGACTGCCTCTCCCTATCTGTAATCTATGGTCAGGTTCCAAACCTCACCTCGTTCCCTCCGCTCCTCCACCCTTGCAGGTCGCCTCGCCCCTCCATCGCTACGTGGGCTCAGAAGTTGCTCATCCCGGTCGCAACTCTTCACATCTATGGTGCCACAATGGTGGAATGAGCTCCCCCTTTCTGTCAGAACAGCCGAATCACTGCCCATCTTTCGGCGGAGACTAAAGACAAATCTCTTCAGGTTACACCTGGACCCTTCTTGAACTAACCTATCTTCTACCCTTCTTAAACTTAAAAAAAAATAAATAAATTAAACGAATGCTACTTTTTCCTATTAAAAGTCTTAGCTGATGAAGACTGTGATGCACAGTTGGTTTTACTACTGTTGACAAAATGTACTTATTGTAAGTCACGTCAGGTTGTCCCGCCAGACCCAGTAGTTTGGCAGTAGCCAAAAGATAATGCATCATTCTGACTCCTCATTCAGTATAGGATATGTTTCCAGTTGTTGATTGTTGCCATAGAGAACAACAGGGACTACTTTCAAGATTACACAAGGCGATCTTTTAGGACGATCAAGGAAAAGAGCTGATGCTGCTGTGCTGACCATCATACACATCATACAAACAGGTACAATATCATGTAAGGTGATTAAGTAAAGATTCTTACAGATGCCACAAGATTTCTTGAGCGTACGTATAACAGCACTTGCAACTTCACTTGTTCTCGAAAATCCACTGTGTTCTCTGGGCAGTCGTAAGTTTGGTAAATTCAGTTAAGAAAATGTGCTTTATTTTTACAGAAGGGACAGAATGGGAAGAATTTCGGTTTCTTTTGTCAGACAGGTTGAAAGGTCCTCCAATGTGTAGTCCTGCACTGCCCTATCCTGTAAGATGCCCCTCATTAGGTGATGTTCCACAAAGGAGTCACAGTAGCTAACAGGCAATTTGTTGGGTCTACATGAGAACCACATCACATTTCATTCCCATTGTCTCCCTCCAGGGATTTCCGTAATCAGAGCATGACAGTGGGAATTCCTCAGAGACCTCTGTATCTACAATCTTAACTCCAGGGGCATTGAGAATGTGGCTTATCTCACTTTGAATTAGCTGCTGAGGATGCCCATACCTAGCTTCCAATCCATTCAAATATTTCTCTGGCTAACTTATGAGCACTAGGGTGTGAAATGATCAAAAAGGAGCTGATATTTATTATTGCTTTGAGAGGTGTGTCTGATTACCAGGCAGATTATCAAAGGTCATCTTCAATAAAGGGAAATCCCTTACTCTACTAGATTCAAATTAAGGCTGACAGAACTTTGGGATACCATATGTGGATAAAACCAGAAGCTCTGCCAGGTGTGGTCCTATAGAAGGCTGTGCAGGGAGTGTCTGCTGCTAGGATAGGCCTGAATAGCCTGTAGCCCATTAGTAAATATTGAAGGCCTGTAGCTTTGTGTGATGGGCTGCTGCAGACGAGACACAGTAGTTCTGTCTGGCTGAGAGGAAGATGGTCCTCAGACTCAAAAGGAGGATACTTGAGGTGGTATGATTACAAACTCATTTTTCTTGCTCTGAAGTTCCGGGCCAGTTCCACCTGCAGGTTTCGGATTTTTCTCAGATTAAGGTAGATGTTGTGTGACGATGGAGGGTACAACTGAACCCCCTACAGCGCTAAGGGAGATGAGGGAGAAGAGGGTTGTGGTTGAAAGCCTGTTCCATCAATGGTATCTCTGTTTTAGTCAGAAGTAACATTCTTCTTTGTCTGCAGAAAAAAAATAGATTAATTTTGCTTCCTCATATTCCATCTCAACTTGTCTGAGCTTTCTTGTCCTTTACCATTTAATTGGTTAGAGTCTCCCAAGTCCTAGCAGCCTCACAAGCCCGGTCATCCAAATTCTGGTAATACGTTTCTGTCTGTTCCTCCTCCTCTTGCTCCCTACAGAGATCATTAAGCTCCATATGTCTGAGTCAAATTCAAATGAGCTTTATTGGCATTAAATACTTCAGTATCTGTTGCCAAAAGTCTCTGCTAGGAGCGCAACAGGCTGAATGACCTGTATGAACTCTAGTTGCCAAGATGAGAACACACAGTGCCCGTTGCCACTGTCGGGGCCTCTGATGAACTTCACGTACAGTGAAGGAGCATCCAAGGAGCGAGGAGGACAGTCAAGCCTGCTAGCGCTGCTTTCAGGTACAGGGAGACATTGCCGTTGGTCTGTATCTGTGCACAACGGCCATTCCCAGGCGCTATGGGAGTGTGTTGTCATCTGATGGCAGGAAAGTGCTTTTCACAATAGCACATTGAAATGTCTTGTCCATTTACCGGTTACATGTTTAGTTTCTTTAAATTAGCTTAGGTCAGAGAGGGTCTAGGCTGATGGGGGGGCTATAGACTGCCATTGCGTGGAGCTAGGTCAAAGTCGTATTCTATGGAGACTAATTAATGTGCAGTGGATTGCATACTATAATTTACCTGACACCTAGCCTTGATGGCCATTCGTTTGTAGTGCAATAATTAGGCTGCGTCATTTGACTTTCAGGCCCTTTTGGCCCTTATAGTTGTAGGGAGAAGTGGTGTATTATCATGTGTGGTGTTGAGTCAATTGTTGAGTTGTGTACAGTGCCTGTGTACAGCCTGTTTAGTCCACAAAGGAGGGTGGTTGGGGTGAACTTATATCGATATCGGTGCCTCTTAATGCTTATATGAATTTTAGAGTGTTATTCAATAAAGTGTACCTTTTGTCTCTTGGTGGATTATTCCTTGGGCTCTGACATTGGACAGGACCGGTTTATCAAAAGTGGTGGCAGCGTTATCTTCTTCTACTCAATCCAGTATATTCCCCTCTACCTTCAGGTCTTGGTTTGTTACAGTAACAATCATCACCAAAATAACCAGTAATGCAAACAAAGAATTCATAAAAGAAACTATGATTAAACCAAATGGTCACTATGGACACACTTGATAAATTGTACAAAAATGATGGCATACAGGTTAACAGAGCAAAGTGAACAAAATGACAACAATGACTGAACTTTTTGCTCAAGAGAGATATGAGGCTTGATCGATGATTGAGCTCACCTGTGGCTGGATTGCCTCTGCCAGCCGAGGTGCACTTAATTTTTTTGCCAGAGCTATACAGTGGTCATGGGGTGGGCACATAATACGGTCAATAAGGGCCTGTCTATCCTTTTCCAACTTGGAGAGAATGCTTCATGCCTTGATATCTTCCCATCTCAATTACTGTAACTCACTGTATTATGGTATTAGTCAGGCATCTATCTCCCATCTCCAGCTTGACCAGTACACTGTGGCCAGATGTCAAGATCCAAAAAAGGGGACCATATTATGCCTGTGACAAGAAAAAGAATAAAACATGTCATTCAGGTGGGTAGATCACTGCACAAAATTTTCAAAAAGTTCAACCATCTGAAAGAGAGACTGAAAGAATGTTACTGCAGTTTTGATTGTTCTATAGCCAAGTCAGCTGCATTTGAAGCTGATTGCATAGCTCTGCAGCAACTTTCTGGAGTAAAGGTCCACTGTAGCGAGGAGGTTCTGCAGACTGAAAGCTCCAAAAGCACTCTGAGGCCATAAACCGGGACATGTTAGAGGTAACAGCATTGTTCTCTGATGTCTTGAAGGTGGTGAGGAGGTGCATACCTGATAGATCTCTATGGAACTATACAAGATCTGCAAAATGAAAAAGAACAGATCTTGTACAGGCCCACAGCGCGTGCGTTGAATTTGACTAGCTGCGGCCACATTGATCCATCGAAAAATGGAAAGAATTATTGATGGATATATTTCTGTCCGTTGGGCTGTCTTGGAATTTCAACATGGTGGGAGAGGCATGTAGCGAAGGGGTTGAGCCACCGCTTTGTAGGGGTATAACTAGTGTGTTCCTGCCTTGGCTGATTGTGATAGTGAAAGGATCTGAGCCCCCACCCCCAATACAATTACTGTCAGTACTCACGTGTGCAACTATGTTTATACCTATCCTGCTCAATAACGTAGCCAGTATGAATACTACAAAACATGGGAGAGTGGGTTTCAGGATTTCTCTCTCACACAGCAGCTACCTTAACTGCAAAATGTGCACTCGCTTACTCTGATTAAGACTTAGCACAAGTCTTAATCACCCTCCTTCCCCATATTCAACAGGATGGGTGAGACACCCCTACTCTAAGGTAAGCCTAAACTCAGTAACATGAACTGGAAACTTTGTTAACATTGATTAATGGAGGACATTTATTTAATCAGATTGTATGAATGATTCCCTTTTGTATTTAGGTCTAATATGAATTGTCAGTAGATTCTATAATAAACACTACATTTTGCAGTGAAATCAATGAACAGTCTTAAAGCTTAATGTCAAAACAAAATATTCCAACTTCACATTAAGTCTTCAATATTTCAATTTAAATACTTTTCCCACTTCACAAAGTGTTCAGTAATAAGACCATCAGATTATCTCTGAATTTCAAAGAAGTCCATGTTCACACTCTTTGAATAAACAAAAACAATAACTGACACAATAGAAGAAGTTTCACTTTTAACTGTGATCACGTATCTGTGAATTTTCCAATGTCCAGTTCAATAAATGATAAAACTTAAACACACCTCCATCTCTGGTATAGAATAATGAATAATAACCAACCAGTCTGTTGAGATGACTCATGACAAGATGAGGTAAGATGACTTGCTGGGAGAATGTTGTGTGAACGGCAGGGGAATCTCTCTCCTTGTAAATAGTTCTGATGACTTCGATCTCCGGTGTATCTCCTGCAACGCAACATGCAACTCTCACTGCCATCACTGCCGAAATCCACGCACTGGACCAAGCAACCACCGCAGAATCCTCTTCAAATCCATTGCGTTGTTCCATCAGCAAATTATCCACAGCAGCTTTGACAACAAGTTTAAGTGACTGTGTCACTTAAACTTGTTTGTAAAAACAACAAATACTCCACACAACTTCAACATAGCTTCCCGTTTCGATGTCTCTATTTGAAGGCAGAAAATGTTCCTATATCATAAAAGGGGGGCCTGACAGAAAAAGTTTGGGAACCACTGGGCTAGAGGACACTTACCTTGCCAGTCCAGTTTGTAAGTGGCTTCTCCGAGAGAGAGCTGGACTTCTTCGGTCTTCTCATGGCTGCCTTGAAACAAAAATATGAATGAGAATATTTACTGACTCAACTAGAATTAGAGTATTTATGTAGAAAATGGGTCATTCCATTTACATCACGGAAAGACAAAATGTTCAGATAAATTAAGTGCATATGTAACGGGTAGTGTCTATCTGTGGACTTATGGTGGATGTGTCCCCTTATGTTTATGGTGCAGGAAGGACGGCATGATCACACAGGACTTTCTCTCACTCTGGTTCTCTCTTTATTCTGGAGCTGGTACAAAAATCAGCAACACACAATCGTCATCAACAGTGTATTATGCAACTGCAAGCATTCAGATCTCCAGCTTGGAAGTATTTTTCTTTGCTTTTTTTATTTTTTTTTTTACAAAAGACTAATAAAATACATTGTCACATTACAATGCTATTATAGTCTTTTTCTATACATTCTAGTATAAAACAAACATGATCGTATAATAATATGTTCGGGTATAACAATAAGAGCTATTTTCTTTTACATTCACAATAAAAATTCTAAAACATTCTAAATAAACATTTTGTCCATAGACAATAAATGGAACACCATTTTGAGTCCTATATAGTGCAACATGTTATTGCTGTTGTATCAACATTTTAGGAATGAAGAAAAATAAGTTTACTTTTATACTGTTGACCATATACTTCTAAAATTCTACAATGGGCTATATATGGGATATGAAACACTATTAGCCCATGAAAGACAACAAAAGCCTTCATTTCACACAAAACACGGTAAATCACAAAGCTGGAATTATGAGGTTTTCATGCAACGACAATATGTGAAACCCACATTTAACAAAGCCTACCTGGTACAAAAAGAAACACAGCAACACACAATCGTCATCAACAGTGTTATGCAACTGCAAGTATTCAGATCTGTGTAACAAAGAGTAGAAAAATTACTATCTAAAATAATTATATATTATTTATATTATTATAAAACAGTACAGCCGGGAGCAAGCCAGTAAGTGTATGGCTAGCTAACTAGCATTAGCTCAACATGCAACCAAAAGTGCTACTCGTGGATAAAGTTACCATTCCTGCACATAAATGTCTGTAACTTTCCGATTACATGCTAGTAGTGCTTACAGTCAAAATGCATGCTACTGATTGTTGCAAAAATAATTTTAAAGCATTAAACATAGAAATATTGGTTGCAACATTGCTCAGGTGTACCCACCTCCAGCTTGGAAGTATTTTTCTTTGCTGAGGCACGTACGGTGTGCGAGATGGAACCCTATCTATGCAGTTGCGCTATTAACCCACCAGGTGTCTCTAAAACTATACATATGTAAGACAAGCATATCAATTTTGTAGACATTCATAATAGAGGTTATTTCTAACTCTGTTACACCCACCCCCACTGAATTTCGCCCAATATTTTAGATGTGCAAAGCATTACATTCACCATAATATCTCAAAAGAAAATCTAACTTGACATGGTTATGCAAACACTCCAACTTGAAAAGTACCCCCAAAAGGATGAAGCGGAAAGAGAGAGGCGCCTAACTCTCTACCAGCTTCTGGAAGTAGGATGCAGCCTACACCCCACACAAACCTTGTCCCATACATAGAAACAGGTCCCTACACCTGGACTTGGAGTCATTTATGGTGAAGCAATGACATATCAAAACTTTCAGAAGAATACACTGAAATACACTTAAACTACACTGAAACCAAGCTACACTTGAAAACCATTGTTTCACTGGAATACTTGAAACATTGACTTAGAGACTTTGTCAATGAGCTGACTGGCATCACTAACAACACCTTGTTTGGACATCTGATGCAGCAGACAGTTAACTGGCTTCACTATACCTCCAACATGAGTTCTGACTGTGTATGGTGCTTGAATCAGAGTGAATGGAGGGTGTTCTTGCACTGTGTGCATTGTCTGAGTGGACAGAATGTATGGAGTGTGCGTGTGCACTCTGAGTGTCAGCTGAAGAGGCATGTGTGCAGCTGTGTTCAGAGCTTATCTCTGTCTGTGACTGAGGGTGTGAACTGCCTGCCTGCTCAGACTCATCGTCCATACTTAGGACATCTCCAGGTGAACCATCCCCTGCATGGTTATCCACACACACATTCGTCAGATTGCCGACCCACTCCTGTTCTGCTCCCACCATCTCCCTCTTGCACAACAGACATCAATCCATCCACGTCAGTGACATCACCTGACTCATTCTCACAGGAGGACACAAAGGTGCGATCCGAGAGACTGTCCACACCCACAGGTAAGAAGTTAACAAGCATCAGCAGGTTACGGTGCATGACTCTCTTGTCCAGTCATAGGAGTCCTGATCCGATATGTGAGAGTGGAGGCATTCACACTCACGACAGTGTAAATCGCGGACTCCCACCGGTCCGCTGTCTTTTGTTTCCCTCTGTCACGTTTGTTTGAGACCAGGACTCAGTCACTTGCAGTGATTTCTGGATCTTTCAGACATCAACTGGGAGACTCTACCATACATAAGGTAGAAAGGGGGGTAGCCCGTGGTCTCAGGTACAGTACAGTTATACATGAATGTTAGGGTCTGGAGGTGTCGGGGCCAATTGTGCTTTGCATCAGGCGAGAGGACTGGAATCATGTTACCCAGCGTTCTGTTGAAGCGTTCCATCCTACCATTGCCCATCGGATGGTACGGTGTTGTCCGGGACTTCCTCACACCAGCAACCTTCAACAATTCACTTATCAGTTGACTTTCAAATGAGGCACCCTGATCCGAGTGGATCCTCTCAGGAAATCCATAAATGCTGAAGTACTTGTCCCAGAGTTGCTTTGCTACCTGTTTAGTGGACTAATCTCGGCAAGGGAAGGCCTGTGCTAGCCTGGTAAAATGGTCTGTCACTACCAGCACATCAACAGACTTGTTGTTAGAATCCTCTGCAGTCCAGAAATCAATACACACAATCTCTGAAGGTGCAGAGGTCTTTATACTCTCCAGAGGTGCTCTTCCCTCCGGATCAGCAGTCTTGCTGATGACACACCTCGGACATTGGCGGATGTAGTCTTTAATATCTCGGTCTATGTGAGGCCAGAAGAATCTCTGACGGGCCAGACTCAAGCTCCTGAACTGGCCCTGATGACAAGCACTGTCATGAATGCCTTTGAGGACCTCAGATTTGAAGGAGTCAGGGACCACAAATTGGTATCTCAGTTACAAATTACAATTTCCCATTTGGCAGACGCTTTTCTCCAAAGCGACATACACATGAGATTTTAATACAACACAAGCAAGGTTCTAGTCAGGAGAGAACAATGAGAGTAAGTGCCATAAAGCTAAGTTCTGGTCCAAAAGGACATAGGTGCTACGAGGCAGTGCTACGAGGCAATGCATAGAGTGCATAGAGGCAGATTTTTTTTTTTTTTTTTGGTTACCCAGTCCATTAGGTGAGAAAGTGTTCACTAAAGAGCGGGGTCTTTAGCCTTTTCTTAAAGATTGAGAGAGACTCTGCGGATCGAATGGAGTTTGGTAACTTGTTCCACCACCGAGGAACCACAGAAGAGAAGAGTCTGGCTAGTGACTTAGGGCCTTGTTGTGGTGGCAGCACCCGGCGCTGTTCCTTGGCAGAGCGTAGTGAGGGGGAGGGAGCATAGACCTGAATGAGGGAGTTCAGGTAGGTCGGAGCTGTTTTGGTTGCTGCATTGTAGGCGAGCATCAAGGAGTTGAACTTGATGGGGGCAGCAACTGGGAGCCAGTGGAGGGATATGAACAGCAGAGTGACGTGCTCTTTTGGGCTGGTTCAAGACCAGACGCGCCGCCGCGTTCTGGATCATCTGCAGAGGTTTGAGCGTACATGCTGGGAGCCCTGCCAGTAAGGAGTTGCAGTAGTCAAGACGTGATATTACAAGAGCCTGTACCAGGAGTTGGGCTGCATGCTCAGACAGGTAGGGTCTGATCTTCCTGATGTTGTACAGGGCAAATTGGCATGACCGAGCAACAGAAGCCACATGCTCCTTGAAGGTTAGTTGGTCATCAATCATGACACCCAAATTTCTGGCAGACTTTGTGAGAATGAGCTGAGCTGATTCGAGCTGGATACTGATCTGTTGTACAGAGGGACTGGCTGGGATGACAAGGAGCTCAGTTTTTGACAGGTTAAGCTGAAGGTGGCGTTCCTTCATTCATGGCGAGATGTCGGCGAGGCATGCTGATATCCGTGCCGAGACTGTGGGGTCGTCTGGCGGGAACAATAGGAGGAGCTGGGTATTGTCAGCATATGAATGGTATGAGAAGCCATGTGAGCGGATGACTGCACCAAGTGAGGTGGTGTATATTGAAAAGAGAAGGGGTCCAAGCACTGACCTTTGAGGTACCCCTGTGGACAAGCAGTGGGATTTAGACACTTCCCCTCTCCAAGACACTCTAAAGGATCTCCCTGAGAGGTAGGACTCAAACCAGCGGAGAGCAGATCCTGAGAAGCCAAGCTCAGCGAGTGTGGAGAGGAGGATTTGGTGGTTAACCGTGTCAAAGGCAGCCGATAGGTCAAGCAACATTAGAACAGAGGACTGACCGGCAGCTCTAGCTGATTGCAGTGTTTCCACTACAGACAAGAGCGCAGTCTCAGTAGAGTGTCCGTGTTTGAAGCCAGACTGGTTAGGATCATACAGGTTGTTCTCAGAAAGGAATTCAGAGACTTGATTAAAGACTGCACGCTCAAGTGTCTTGGAAAGGAAGGTGAGGAGTGAAACCGGCCTGTAATTTTCAACCTGAGATGGGTTGAGTGTAGGTTTCTTTAGCAGCGGGGTAACCTGGGCTTGCTTAAAAGCAGTGGGGAACACACCCGTTGTGAGGAGTTGATGATGTGCGTGACTGCAGGGATAAGTGTGGCCGAAATGAGCTATTATTCTCATTATGTATGTACACTTGACACAACGTGCCACCACATTTTCAAAACTTTTATTTCGCTACATGGATATGGTGGAAAAGCTTGATGCCTTTGGGACCAAACTTGATCTATTCCACGCAGATTTGTTATCAGGGAGGCTGCTGCACTTCAACACACTGAAGACAGTGGGTGTGAACAACGTCACAGAGAATATGAAGAAATTCATCACACAACTGAGGGAGAATTTCTCTGCCAGATTTGATGACTTCGCCATTTCCAGGGATGTCACTGAATTTGAGCATGACCCATTCACGATCAGCCCAGGCAGAGAATTCTCCACTATCGTGAAGAAGGTGATGCTGTTGGACGAAGCAGCGATTCAAAGTGAACTAGTTGACATCCAGGCCTCCAGCGAAATGAAAGCTGCTCTCCGTGGTGCTGAAAGCTTGAGCACTTTTTGAGTGGCTTGTCTCCAAGACTATGGCACACTGAAGGCCTCAGAAGAGTCAGGGGTTGCTTTCACGAGGAGCTCACTGTAAGGGTATCGAAGCAACCTCATCCCAACAGCTGGACACAAAGTGCTGGTAATAGTTTACCATTCCCAGAAATGATCTGACACGAGACTGAGACGGGGTGACTCCATCAGGCTCCATTACATCTGCAGTGGTCATTTTGCTGACAGCCTCGACTTTGGCAGGGTCTGTGGACACGCCAGACTCATCAATGATGTGCCCAAGGAATTTCATGGACCTCCTGAGCAGCCAACACTTCCTCGGGGCCAATTTCAGGTTGTGTTGGTGAAGGTGACTGAAAACCATCTCCAGCCGTCCAGCTAACTCCTCAGTTGGTGGGAAGACCAGCAAGTCATCGAGGTAACACAACAGGCTGAGAAAGTTCTGGTCTCCGAATATGCAGGTCATCATCCTCATGAAGCTGGCTGGGCTGTTGCACAAGCCCTGAGGGAGACGGTTGTGCTCATATAAACCCATGGGTGTCGTGAATGCAGAGTACTTGCGGTCCTCTTCATGCAGTGGCATATTATAAAAGCCAGATGTCAGATCCATCGTACTGAAAAATGCATTTCCACCCAGGGCAGCTAAGCAGTCAGCTTGGTGCGGCAGAGGATGAGCGTCCTTCAGTGTTTGTTTGTTGAGCCATCGGAAGTCTGTGCACACCCGCAAGTTGCCTTTTTTTTCCATACAAGGACAAGAGGAGAGGCAAACTCGCTGGCAGACCTTCTGATTATTTCTTTCTCTTCCATCTCATTAAGAACCTGGTGGAGCTTTTGGTATTCAGCGGGCGGCACAGGGCTGACAGAATGGCCTCTTGTCTGTGAGCCGAATCCTATGCACAAACCCCTTGGCCTCACCGCAGTCCAGATGATGGCGAGAGAAGATGTCCTCATATTTGATCACAAGATCAGCCAACTTGCTTTGCTAATCTGCTGACACATCACAAGACTCGAGGTCCAGGTCTCCCAGGCCGACACGCTCCAGTCTCTCCTGCACGGCCTTGACATTCCCTGTCGGAGCTGATGTTCCAGCAGGCTCAACAGATGTAGCCTGGTGAGAGCTCTTGAGCTCTGGGACCTCCATATCCTCCAGCGCAAGACAGGTGTAGACATCAGTGAGCTTGGCGTTCCTCCACAGGGTAACAGGGCTGTCTGAGATGTTAAGGATCTTGAGTGGAACCCATCTGTCACCCCAGAGAGGTGTCACCACCCTGGCAACCATGATGCCCCTGGGTGCAGAGTGAGAAGAGGTTGGCTCAGTCACGACAGTACTGCCTGGAGATATCCTCACATTTTTAGGAAGTTTCCCCCACACCAGATACTCACTGCCAGCCGGCAAGATGATAGCTCTGTTGCATCTGACTGTACCTTCCTTGTCCGGGACCTCGACATCAGACCAACGTTCTAGGGCAGCGAGAGAGGAACTGTTCAAGTTCTTGGTTACCTGAGCCAGACGTCGACACGGCTTCCCAGTAGCTTGCATCTGTCTTGAACTGACGGACTAAATGCCTGATGACATTTGAGCCAATGATCAAATCATCCTGTTGATTCTCCACAACGAAAGTGGGGACTGATAATCTACATCCATAGACTTCCATCTCGAGATTCACCACTGATTTAGGCTTCACATGAACACCACCACATCCGATGAAAACGACGTTGGTCACCTCCTGACTGCTCAGATCAACAATACCAGCTTCAATAAGCTTCTTCTGTGCTTCTTCATTCAATGAGCAGGTCATCGAACCGCTATCTAACATGGCACCAAGAGTCACTCTGTTTCCAGCTGCAACAGGAGTGTAAAATAGACTGTCACTGCTCCTGACTTTTTGTGTGTTTTGAACGATAACAGTCTCTGACTCATCCAAATCCTTAACATTGTTGTATAGCCCTGCAGCATCATGTATGTGGGAGATTACTACATGACCCATGCGGCCTCCCTCAAAGCACAGGTCATTTAGTTTCCCTGCACATTGTCACGGGCTGAGGTCCTACTGGGACATGAGTGCCTTGTATGACCGAACTTGAAGCATACGAAAGAGAGACGGGCAGAACGACAGTGGGACTCTGTAGTGAGGCTTTCATCATTACAGACCTGACAGCTCGTTTCATGGATAGGATAGGCCTGGTCCCGAACTTGTCCGCTGCCATGCCACAAGGGGGGCCTTCCATCTCCAACCTGCACTTTAGTTCGAAGCTCCTTGAGCATTGACATCATCTCACCGAGCATAGCATCACTGCCATGCTGTTGACTCGGAGGCAGCTGGCTCTGTGGTACGGAAGAGGACGAGGGCCTCTGGTACTGTGGCAGAGGAGAGAGAGTCTGTTGTTGATTCTGTGGTAAGGGAGGGAGATATGGTAGCATGTCTCCATGCTATATGTATTGTGAGGCTCTGTACGTGCTTCATTGCAAAACAGTGCTGTTGCATGAGTCTTAGGCATGTGCACTCTCACAGAAGACCGCTGATATTCATCTATCCTCTCCTGTATTTCTTTTGATGTCCATTCATGTATCTGCTTGTTTTTAAACACAGATGCAAGCTCTGGATCTGGGCAGTGCTTCACAAACATCTTAGCAATTTCTCCTCCCATACTCTCCATGTGTCTGCCCTGATGCTTTAAACCTTCTTCAGCCATGTCTGCATCCTTGTTGAGGCGTATCCAGTAGTCATGGTGTGCCGGAGTCTGTGGTGTGGTGGGGTTGGGAACTTCAGAGCCAGTAACGGTGGGAGAAGGAGCAGGTTCCGGGGCAACGACCTGAAGCCGATCCAGGAGTTCGGCCAGTGTTTGGTCCAGGCGAATAGACAATTCCTGTAATCCTCCAGCAACCTGGTCCAGGAGTTGTTCATGGCGGCCGAGAGCAGATCCTTGAGCTGAGATGGCAGTGCGAAGCTGAGTCATGTCTGCTGGGTCCATGCTGGCTGGATTGTACTGTAACGGGCAGACCAGACAGGGACCCAAATGCAGACACAGGAAACAGAAGTTCTTGTAGAAGAATTTACTAGCTGTTGAAATAAATGGTACAAAAAAACAATCAAAACAAGATGACAAAAAAACTAATCCAAAAATCAAGGCAGGCAGAATGACAGAAACCAAACTGACAGAAATAGTCAAATAGCAAGAAAGCTAGTTCGTACATCACACCAGACAATCCAGCAGGGAACAAAGGCACAAGGTCAGGTATATATACCCCTGAACTAATTAATCATCACAAACAGCTGGTAACCAAGGGTGAGGCATGGCTTCTAGACAGATGGGGTGGAGATTACCTAGACACACACCACATAGACAAGCACTCACATACCAACATAAACATACACACTACATAATATACAGACAGGGAAGGAAAAGGAGAACAATAAGAATCAGGATGACTGGTCTGACCCCGTGACAAAATCATTTGGCCTGTAATTATGCTCTCAATATTTAATATGACGAAAATAGCGATACTCACACTATGGTGTATACCCTGGAGTCAAGTGACCGTTGTTGAGGCTTAGTAATTATTAAAAAAAAAAAAAAAATAGTACCTATTAGAAATAAATTAATTAAAGGACCAATATGTAATATATTTACTCTACTAAATCATAAAATGACCATGATATGTCATCAGATATTAAGGAAACATGCTAAGTTGAATACTGGCTTCTCCGACAACAATGCTACAGCCAGTATGTTCTCCTTTGAAATTTCCGTTCCGGAGCGGAACGTCTGTTTTTGTTTTGGTCTGTGTGACTCCCCCTACTGCCCATTTCGACACCCCGGGTTGCCAGATATGAAACAAATTGGCATGCAAACACAGCGTACTGCAGCCATGGAAGCAAGCAAACGAACTGGATCAAGTGAGATGGATTCTACCCGACCGAAAAAGCCTCGTCCTCTTTCGAAAAAGCTCCATGACCAGAGCCGTGGTAAAATGCATTAAAAAAAAAATAAAATAAAAAAATAAAAAATAAAGTATTGATTTTACTTGAAAGGCTGTCATTGGTGTTCATCTTCAAATCTTTACATCCAGAACCTCAAATGTCTCTGAGTCATGTCAAAATGCAGATTGTGCGTAGCCAGTTTTAATAATACTATCACAGAAAGCCAGTATGGTGTAGTATTTGTGGGCTGCCCATAGGTGGGAAAAGACTGTGGGTCCCGCATGTGCAAAACCAGAGTGCCCTTGTAGGTTTAGAGTGGGTTTGCCCCAGCCCACACTGCCCACAAAAAACCTACAGTGGCCCCGCAGGGGCTTGTTTGCTGGGATGTTCTTGATAAAAGCCAATGCAGAAAATCCTGACTCACACAGGTAAGTGGATGTGAATTAAGGGTAGGAGCTTTTTCAGTACTTTTCTGTGAGGCCTGAGAATTTGCTCTCAACAGACAGCCAAAAGTTTCCAATGGATATTTGCATTATCTTCTGCTGCAGTTGCTGGTCAGTGTTCAGCTCTGCCAAAGCCTCCTTCTCATGATTGGACAGTCCGTCACTTGAAGCTGGTTTGAACATGAATGGAATTTGAACCCACTTGTCCTTCACATTCTCTTCTGCAAAATAATTAGCAGACTCCCAACACAATCCCCTCAGGTGTTCAGTGACCACACGTTGTATGGCGACCTCTGACAACTCTGCCCGCTGCATGACGTCCTCCAAGGTCAGTAGCATATCCACAGATCCCTGTTCCACATGGGTAGTCCACAGGTCCAGCTTCTTCATAAATCCAGACCTGCTCATGTGCCAAAAACACACTTAACCTGCAAAGATGCATTCTGCTTGTGCGCCTTCATGCAACAAAGATGTTGGAGAGGTAGCTTGGCCACCCAGTTCATGTGCCTTCCATGTGCTGGAGGAGTGGAGACGTGGCATTTGAGAGGAAAAGCAGGACTTCCTAGCACAAATCACAGAGGTGGGATACCTTGCCCCAAGACAGCCAGCAGACTTCAGTGTGCAAAGCAGCTGTTTGTGCTGCGTGCCCATTTCCTCGCATGGGATTGTGAATAGATGGACATTTAGGGAGCGTGCCTTATCAAGTTCACAATCTGGACAGCTTCATTTTGGGCAGTGTGCAGCTCATCCGGCATCCTCTTGACTGCCAAGGCTTGATGATGTATTATGCAATGGGTCCAAAGAGTCCAAAGAGGTCCAAAAAGCAGAGCCACTTCTTTCACCCTAGTAATGAGACCACTTTGGCAGCCATTTTCTCTCATGAAGTAATTCAAGGAAAATGAAAATGTCCTCACCAGTTCTATGGGTGAGCAGGGGATGACAGAATAAACATTTCTCATGGATGTCCATATCTTTGATGTACCGCACATATACAAGCAGTTGTGCGCATTTGGCCACATCAGTGGATTTATCAAACTGCAGAGTGAAGAAAGCGTTCTCCCGAATGCCATCCAGCATTTGCTCCTTCACATCCAATACCATGTCCGAAATGCTTTTAGCCACAGTATTGTCTGATAGTGTGATAGGGTTTAGCTTAGCCCCTGCTGTCTCTCCCATCATTATGGAACACATTTCTTTGTCAGCTGGCAGCACTAAGATTTCTCCAATATTGTGCGGTTTACCTGCTTTGGTGATGCGTAATGCAACCCAATATGAAGCCTCAGTGGCCTTGACATTAGCTTTGCTGAATTCTTCACCTACCCGCTTTTGTCGTTGTAATACCATGAGTTTCACTGGTTTTGATGCTAGTTCATTGTGCTTAGTTTCGAGATGTCAGTGAAGTTTTGCAGGTCTCATGCTATTTTTAGCTAGCACCTCTTTGCAAACAACACATTGCGGTTGTGAGGTATTGGTAGATCCTTGATGTATGCTTCATCGTATTTCTGACGCTTCGGTTTGTTGCCCATTGCCACAGCAGGCTCAGGCCGTGGCAATGCTGGTGTCACAAACCTCTCCATTTTTCTAACAGCTTGCTAGCTAACACTATACATCCTTCAAAATGTTGTAAGAGGCTGGCATTTTGGGCCTATATTAATATGGCATGCCTAACTAAAGAAGGGAGGGTAGGCTACATTTATTGAATTTATAGAAAGTAATACAGCCTCCACAGAATGGTTGAAGCACCTGTTGCGAATTAACGTTATGAGTAAGTTCAACTTAGAAAACAAGTAAAATTATACTTTTTATTTCTTGTTACAGAATAAGCAGGTATTTTTTGGTTACAGCTCTTTTTTTAAATTCTCACTCATTCTGAGAATTGAGAAATGCATTTCTACGCCTCCCTTAAAAACACTCTGGCGCCCACCAGGGGAGGCGTACCTCACACTTTGAAACCACTGAGTTAGGTCATCTGGTCTCCTGAGCAGGGCATTATTATCAGTGCAGTATTGCAAGTCATGTCCACAGTGCCAACTAACTGCACCCTGAAGCCTTCCCTCTCAAGAAGATCAAGGCCCGTCAGATCGTCAACTGTTTGATCCAGATGTTCTGCAGGATGGGGATCCCCAAAGAGATCATCACTGACCAAGGCACTAATTTCACTTTACAGCTGCTCAAGGAGGTCTAGATCATGCATGGGCATTTGTGGGGTGAAGACCAGTCCCTACCATCCACAGATAGATTGAGGAGAGATTCAACAAGCCCATGCTAAGGAAGTTTATGGAGCACTCCCCTTCCTCCGGCTTGCATGAGGTCCCACAGGCATCTACAGGCTTCTCTCCATTCCAGGTCCTTTATTGTCATCGTGTGCTGGGTCCTGTCAATGTTCTGAAGGAGGCCTAGGAATACCAGAAGCCTGAACAGCAGTGCAGTGTCCTCATCCTGAATATGAGAAACAAGCTGGATGAGTTTCAGGAGCTTGCCAACATCCATCTACCCCAGGTGCATCAAAGGCAAAAGCAGAGCTACGACAAGGTTTCCAGGAGGAAGTCATTCTAAGAAGGACAGAAAGTTCTCCCTTTGCTACCAACCTCTGACAGTGTTCTCATGTCCAAGTGACAGAGACCTTTTGAAATCACACAAAAAGTGGATCCTGTGACCTAACTGTTCCTGCCTGACCGTCGCAAGAAGCACCTCTTGTTCCATGTGAACCTGCTGAAAGACTGGATACTGCGTGCTTTGCTGGTTTGGGAACATAACATCGCCCAAAAAAAATTGATCCTGGGTGTTATACAGGACAGCCTGGGTGACATTTATGAGAAAAGGGCCCTCTCTTAGGCCAACAAGATCCTCTTTGACCCACTGTACCCCCTGAACAACAATCTGGCAATCTGACAATCTTCAGGACGACACCTTTGGGCCCACATCTCCAGGAGTAACAGCCAGGAACTCTTTTATCCCCTCTGACATTGCTCTTTTTAATGCACACACATAGATTCATGCACTAATCTCAGGCTTGGCTGGACATATATATGTTGATATATGTATTGGGAACAATAAAGTTTATCTAATCTAACACAGTATTGCTGGGTCCCTCAGTTCCTCTGATCAAGGGTCTCTGTGAGTTTTGAGGTCTTGGTTAGGACGTATTTGTGATAGGGCTTTTGCTGTTGCAATGCCAAGCATATTGAGAGTAATTCTATATTTTTATCTATAATGTGTAATGATAAAATGTACATATCCTTAAGCATTCAAGTGAATTTAACAATTTATAATGCCATACTTTTGTAACAAGTGCAATGTAGGTTTGGCCATTGCTGATGCTCGTCAACTGCTGTGTGATCCTAGTGATTCCCCACTTTGCAGAAAGTGGGCAAAAACAAACAGGGATTTGGAGGAAAAAAAAACCCTTTGAAAATTTCAAAGGAGAGAAAAGAAAAGGTTGAAGGGGGTTCGGGTTTAAGTAACGCAGTAACGGCGCGTTACTGGGATTAGTAACTGTAATGTGATTACTGAATTTGAAATTGTAATCCCTTACACTAATAACACGTTACTGGCCAACACTGGTTATATACTATAACCTACACTATACCTTACTGCAACAAAACCTTGTAAGAGCTATATTTTGTCTTCTGCACCCTAAATCCATTTCCAATCAGAAATTTCTATGGTAAAGGATGTTTAAATGGCTTCTTGCCAATTTGAATGATCATGAGATGGGTCAGACAAAAAATTCTACATAGACAATGATGTAATTCCAACAAAATTGGAGAAGCCAATTGCCATCACCCCAAAACCTCAGTCAGTGACTAGTGAAGACCACTCATGTCCTCTGTGTTGAAACACAGCAACACAGCAACAACATAAACATATCTATAGAATGTAAAGTTAGTCTTTCCCAAGGTCGATATACTTGGTGGCATGACCATGGCTGGCAGCAGTGATTGACAGTAAACAAAAATAAAGTAATTCTTTATCCATTATGCAACAAATTGGCTTTTCACTTGAAGAAAAACAGGTTGAATTATTATTGAGTTGACTCACATTAAGGGGAGGCTAGAGATTGGGAAATGTGAGCAGACATAGGCCAGCAACCTGAAGTCCCACCAGAGACAGTCAGTATCAGCTTAAGGCCTGACATGGTAATGAGGTCCAACACTCAGCACTCTGTTTACCTTGTAAAGCTCACTGCGCAGGGCTAATAGGCTAATATACAGTATAATGACTAGACACACCAGTAACCATTTCAGCCAATAGGTTATGAAGTAGGGCTGCATTGTTACTGAGTTTCTAAACCTTGAAACTATCACTCAGTAACACTATAAAGTATGACACTATCACTGGGCTGATGCACACTAAAAGTCCGTTGGAGGAAATGGGAGAAATTGGCAATGACAGTGTGCTTGTGCATGTAATGGAATGTAGACCTGCACTGTCTTGTACCTTGCTGCCACCAGCAGCAGCCAGCCATATAGCTACAGACTTCAGGTCTCAGATCATGCAGTCACTTCAACTAAGTCTGAATGTGCACGGCATCGATATCACACAAAAAAACACAAATCTGATAGTTACATGCAATTGACCAATCCACAGTGAGCAACACTGGGAGGACAACTTTTTAGGCCTATTATTCTTGTGCCGACATACTTACGCCCAGGTGTCTAGTGCTCTCTTTCTCTCCCTCATAGAGACTATAACACCATAGACATTATGCACCACAGATCAAACAGGATATTTGGTAACCCTTCATTTTACAGCTCCCTAACAATGTATGAACTATTTCTAATTAGACGTTAACAAAAAACACTATTATACAACAATAATTATACAACAACATATCTGCGTTCATATGTATTTACATGGTACCGGACCTGTAAAATGAACCGTGTCTATTTTCTACAATTCAATAGTAATTCCTATGTATTTACATGGGAATAATATTATTATACTATATTATTATATTATATTCATGTGAGACAATTCAATATTTATATTTGAATTGTGGATGCATATTTTACTATGACCATAGATAGGTGATGTGTATGTTGTATTTATGTATTTGTGCTATGTTATGCATATGTTTGATACTTGACGTCCTGGCTTAATAGGCACACCTGTTCTTGATTATTCATTAACAAAAAGAAAGAAAAGGAGAAGCTTACCTGTGTAACATGTACTTTGACAAAGACAATATGTCGAAATGTGTTGGGTTGCTGTCCTCACTGAGTGAGAATTTTCTTTATGTTATTGAGACTTTTTGACAAGCACCCCTGTCCCAAGAACAAACATTTTGTCACACCAGCACAATACTAACATAGAGTAATTGCTGTAATACAATAAACATTTGAAGACTAATAATAATATTTACATGGGTTCTTTATATTTTACTAATCCATTATTTGTGTATTTCTGAATACGGTTTTTAGATCTGGGTACAACCCTCATCATTTTATTGAAGCCATTCCAACTTAACAACCAATGAGTACATTGCACAGTTCTATGGTATAACATGTATCAAAATGTGAATTACATTTTTGTTCTTGATATTGAAAACTGTACACTGTCTATACATACAGTATATATTATGTGTGAATTAGGATGTGTACTGTAGCTTAAGCACAATGTGAATATACATAATTGTAACTGCAATGGTAATCTGCTGGTGTTATTCACGGACTCCAATTTGTAAATGCATTAGCGTCAACCTAACATTACACCTAAGCTCTATTAAGCCTCCCACACATAACCAGTACATGCTACATTGTACAGAGTAACGCATATTTGTGTTATTGTGCTGATTTGATTTTGTGAAATGAGTACATTCTAGCTTTATAATAAAAATGATAAATGACTCACTGCTGATTTCATCTCTATTTTGATTTTTTGTTCTTCAAAACAATCCAGCAATGACACACAAATACAGGGCAATCTAAATTTCAAGTAGGATATAATCTTTCACCACTGAAACTCAATAATGACCTTGGTTTCAAAGACAGATCTGGTGATGTAATTATCATTTACTTGGGGCAATCAGTTGGCTACTGCCCAGAATTTTATCACAACCTGAACATAGTAGGATAATTCAGGAAACAAAATGGTGTGGAAACACTCAGTTCAACCTCTGCTGTCAAATAATATAACGTATCAACTTCAGGGAGACACAAAATAACAATTTCACAAAAGAAAACAGTAGGAAACATTGTCACATCACAATGTGACAACATTTTAGGTTTGCATAGAAGTACTTGTTTTACGACATGATGTTTATTCCCTTTGTAGTTACACTGTGTTGTTACACCCTTGTAACTACATCATCTTTTAGAGAGATTTAACACAGGTTAATACGCTGGAATTAATCCACTGTTAAGTATTATAATATCAATGGTAGCGTAGATTGTGAAAGGAAAAATCTTTAATTTTAAGTTTTAAAGCATCCATTGTATTGTCACTGAAATGTCTCAGAGACCAAGCTCAATAACTGACACAAATTAAAAGTACAAATCTTCTAGCTCCTGGGCCAGACAGGGCTACTAATTCACTTGCCCTCTTTGGACTCTTGTCCCATGACTGAATACTTTAATTAAACCATGATTGGGGCTGGGAAGATGGTAGTGGTGTAATAAGATTGCAAGCTTTGGTCTCTCTCCAGCTGAGACTATCAGGATATCATGGACCTCAGGGATGAGGCTAAGGCATTGGCCAGGAACCAGCTGAGGCCAAGGTTCACTTAATCAGCAAACTGATTGGTATAAACAAGCAAGAGTATTAGGAGGCTCAAACAAGAAAATGATTGTCGTGAAATGATGGGGGATGGGATTGTAACCATCAGAATGAGTAAACCAGTAATTACAGGAATAGTTATCATACAAGTGGAAAAAGAAAGACTGTTTCATTGTTGCTTACTTCATCACCAACAAGCACTCTCACTGATCTGTGAACTCTTAGATAACTAACACTAACATGGATGGGTGTCTTCACGTATTGGGTACTGCTTAAAGACTCTCTGTTCAGGTTCTCCGGAGCAGAGATCATATTAAAATACCTAATGCTATATTTTATATAAATTGGATTATTGTGATTTTTTTTCTGATTGAATGTTGCCTGCAGAAACAGTGCCTCTCTTATGGAGACTGAGGTATTCTGGCTATACATTGAATGACTTGCAGAAAATGATAAGAGGCCAAAGGGGGCATTGTAACACAATGCTGCCATCCTGTAGCTGGCCGATGCTATTTGTGGCATGAGCAATGGCTGGCAGTGTGAGGGTATGTAATGTTTCATGTCTAGATGAGGTATTGACTGTAAGCAGAGATGACTGGATGTAACCTTAGAGACACAATGCAATTTCAGCAGGCCATTGAAACCATCAGAAGAATCAGGAACACATTTTACCTTGCAGGAAGCAGGATATTTGCCCCACCATTTTCTGTATGTATTATAATATTAGGCAGGATTAGATCCTCTGTAATAGCTCTGCTTCTCCCATCTGCTAAATTTTGTTAAAGTGTACGTTCTGTATACAGATAATGTAAATTTCCAAGCTGTATCAACAAAAAGGTTAGAGATAATGAGATAATATTTTCTTTGCTCTTGACCATGAGTCCTGTGTTAAAGATCTCAATCCCTGTATATTTTCTGGGGTAAACACTGTAAGTGTATCTGCTGAACAAACAAGTGCAAAGTAAAATCAAAACCACAATGGTTCAGCCATCTCATTTTTGCTGTTTTTATCTGTAACGTCATAACCCACACTCAGCCCTTCATAAACTCACTATCACTACAATGTAGGAGTAATCCTGCAGTTTGTGATGTATGACAACACTTTGAACCTATGATGAGATTTGGGGGGAACCTGAATGGAGCCATACTCCAGGAGAGTCCTGCTGCCAGAGGTCTACTTCTCCTGTGACGCACATTCCCCACCCTGCACATTTATTTTTGTTGTATTTATTCCCTGACACGTGAATGGTCCATCTGGGATTTGCACTTTGGTCAATATCAGTATTACTTTAAGCCATAAATCTTATGCAACATTTTTTTTTCTCTCTGTGCCCCTCCCTGCCCCATTAACTGAAGTTACACAAGCGTTGTGTTGGGGAAACAGTTGGCATGCCAACTAATCCAACCCAACACAAACCCAGCTGAGAGGGAAAACACACAAAAAATCAAGGGATGTCTGTTTCAATTATGATAACATTGGGATCATTACATAATAATCCACTACCAAACATGCAAAATATCTGTCTAATGTCCTGAGCTAATGTCCTGTCTAGTGATGTACATAGCCAGCTGTGGTTTTGTGCAGCAATGAAAAGACTGAGTGTGTGGGTTCAGTGTGGGTAGATAGTACCACATTGTGGAAAGAGTCACAGCCTCACTGAGCGGTGATCTGTGACTCAACCAGTTGAATGGTTCTGGGAAGTGTTTCTATTATCCTTTTTTTTTTTGGCATTGAGATTTAATAACAGCTGGTTCCAAGTGGTTCAATATATTCATGCCAAATAGACCCAGAATGTCATGTGATTTTTAACTAATATAAATAAAATACATACAGAAAAGATGTCTAAAAAAGCTTATATCCTATCTGCTAGACATTATAATTTTTAGTTTTAGTTTTAGTATTATTGCTGTTATTATTATTACTATTGGGGTTTTTTTGTTTGCTTTTTACAGCAGTTACATAATGTATGGCTTTCCTGTTCTATTGATCAGTTTCTATTGAATGTTTAGCACCAGCTTGTATGAAATATCTGGTGTATGTATGGAAAATATGAATGGTAAAAGCATTTTATGGAATCAAAGTTGAGATGTAACGTCTGGGCTCTATATGCCAGACGTGCATTGTCAAAACTTTTAATAACTTTTTGTGGGTTTAATTGTGAGAAAAAAAATATGAGCCATTTATTCGCAGTGTGTGTGTGGCAAAAATGTTTTTGTTTTTTTTTTCGCAACAAGCCAGTATCCATTAGTTTAGCATCTTGACATATCCTATTCTATGAAAAATCATACTTTTATATTTGCTTGACACATATGTTTCTAATGTGCAGCATTGGAGTTCCCTTGTTCAGAAGGCAAGATTCCAGTTCCAGTACTCAAAATATTCTATAGGGATCTTAGCAGAGGCGTCTGTGTGTCTATAAGTTGATTTCCCATGGGCAGAAGGGTTTGTGTGTTATGTTGTGCTGTGTTGTGCAGTGATGCCATCACGGCCACGGGGCAAGCCTGAGCTGGGGCATCCCTATGGACGAGCAGCTCTGCCTGCTCTCTCTCTCCCTCTCTCTCTCTCTCTCACTCTCTCTCTCTCTCTCCCCTCCCCCTCTCTCTCTGTCTCTCCTCTCTCTCTCTCTTTCTACTTCTCACTGTTTTTTTTCTCTCTCTCTGTCTCTCTGTCTCTGTGTCTGGATAGCAATAATCAACTTCATTTGCCCTGTGGACAGGTATTTGGTTTATCACAACAACAGTGAACCCCATATTTTAATTATGAATGTGAATGAATGAAATGAAAAACAGCCCATTTTTCGATATAACAAAGGTGGTGGATTGGTAGTAAAAACATTTTGCGTAAGATTACATGGGAAATGTATTAGAAGTAGTCATACACACAACATGGATTAGGGTTCTTGCAGTTTGTTAAAAGGGCACTTCCACAGAAAGAGGATTCAATGTATTAAGAATTTTAATCAGTACTGATTGGAAATCAATGCCTTCTGGAGATGTTACCTAATGTACCCTTCTGTTTTGAAATACACCATACAGCTGATGTTTGTTTAGAGCACGACATTTACAGACAATCTGTACATGCAATGCATATAGAAGTACAGCTTGTTTGTACATTTATATAAAAAAGTAGTCATATAACCTACTACTACACTACTACAGTATACTCAGTATACTTTATGCACTGCACACTGCAACTCTAAACTTTGGATCATATTTGCAACACCTTAAAAGGTGTGATATCCACAAGATGTTCCAAATGGTTTTCTCACATGACCAGTGGCACAAACTAGATGATCACACCACCATTACAATCTGTTTCACCGCGTTGTCTTCCATTATCACTCCTCAGTTGGAAACAAACGTGGTGCCAGCCACCACGGAAGCACAGTGTGTCAACTGACCCCCCCCCCCGCTTTCAAAAAACCAAAAAATTAATAAATACAAAAAATAAAAACAAAGAAAAAACATCTTCATCAACTCCATATACCAGTTAATGATATTCAATTTGCCCATATAATTTGGCTTCTTCCTGTCATGTGAGAAACTGATGACAGAGGAGGAGAGAGAACAGAGGAGGAGGGGGCTATCATGAGCCACATTATGGAAATAAGGTGCAGGAGCATGTGCCAGTTAAACCGCAGTGCCGTGCGAAGTGAGACGAGGCAGAGGGTTTGGACGGTAAACCGGGACGGTCGGTAGATGGCGGTAACCCAAGAAACCTGATCCACTGGGTTCACATGCACTCTTGTCTCAGTTTGCACCATTCGCAGTGAAGGCAAAGGAGCTGAGCAGTTTGAAGGACATCAAATGAAACAGGAGAGCTCGCGGCGGGTCCTCTTGAGTTTTGCGCGTAGCCTGTCCTCCCGAGCAGGAGACAGTACGTTTTGATAAAAAACGGGGGAAAAAATACAGTAACATGGAAGATAAATCAAATTCGTTCTCCAGCAACAAAGAGGAGAAGGCGGACGGGAATAATGTGTTTCAGAGGCAAGACTCGATACAGAAAAATAACATGGGGAGCCAGAACATGAAAGACCATGGCAACTCAGTGGGCTTCAAGGGGGAACGGGAAGAGGCCATGGTCGGTTTTGACGATCTAGACGGGGCGTCCAGGCAATATGGTTTTATGCAGAGGCAATTTGGAGCCATGATGCAGCCTGGAGTCAATAAGTTCTCCCTGCGTATGTTCGGCAGTCAGAAAGCCGTGGAGAAAGAGCAAGAAAGGGTCCAAACGGCTGGATACTGGATCATCCATCCATATAGCGATTTTAGGTAAGGGCTGGAAAAGTCACCTGCTATCCCCCTTTTTCCACCCCTCCCGTCACCCTAAGGTCCGCAAGCCAGCACATACACTTTCACACATAACGCTCTGTCACCAACACACGCACAGCCTGCCCCAAAGCGCATACGCTAATCTCCCTCTCTGTATTTAGGCAATTACCGCTGGCTGAGGGTGCCACTATCAAAATGTGCTTTGTGAGTGTGTGATTTGTATTGCGGCATTTTATTGTATTGGAGAGGGACACATTACAAAGGTGTATCCGCGGTATGTCCTTGGAAAAAGGATGGTGAATGTCATGATTTCAATACACACACGGGCGCACACACACACACACACGCGCGCGCGCGCGCACGTTCTAGTTGTTACACCATAACAGCAATCACTGTGTCAGGTCTTCATTGCGACATATGCGGTTTCTCTAAGGGGCGACGGTACCTGTGCACAACGTGACAATTCCATTGCAGCATCACGGTTGTAAACATTTCATTATAGGCGGCGGTGAGTCGACGGGCCTCAGTGCAAACACATAGAATGCGGTAAATTAATGTGAGAAACCATCAAAGAAACGGCCATGTTTTCAATTTGGCCAATATTTGAATGAATGAGAGAAAATTGCTACTCGGATTTGATTACAGAGCAGCAAACATGCTTAAAGACTCATTTGTTAATAATCTATTGGTCAAAATTAAATATTCACGATGCTCTTTTTGCGGCTGCCCTGCTGAGGAAATGTGATGGAATGTATTGGTTTCAGAGGGGCTGCAGAAGGCTTGCTTCCTTGGCATTCACATGATGATTACTAAATGTCATCATGACATAATTATTAGGCTATCTCTTTGTTGGCCTATCATTCTGTCACCTGGATAAGCTTGTAGCGCATTGTCCCAAACGTACCAAAGCATAGCTTAGAATATTGTGAGCTAAATCGGAAGAGCCATTAAAACTGCCTGGTGAAAGAACCTGACTTAGCAAATAATCGTGTTTTCATGATAAGCCTAGTAGCGTACTCAGTTGGGGCTTATCCAAACCACGTTTGTACGTGCAACAAATTGTGCACAAATGGTAAACAAATTAGAGCAGGTGCAGGCAGGACTAGTTCTCCACAAGCTGCATGTTTACAGTTCACCACTTCACCAATTAAGCATCTCATTTGGCCCTGTCTTTGCACCGATGTCCCCTGGCACAGCTTGACGGTAACAATCAACCCCATTTTCCGTTATATCTCCATGCAACGTGCCAGGGCACGTTGTTCCCTCTCCCTATAAAACGGTGCTGTCCATGGTCCTGAACCGCTATCCGGCCTGGGTATGCAGCACCCGGCGTTTTCTTTCAGCTTCGCTGCTGATTCAGAGGAACAGTCTGAATTATAACCTAGATTACTGGTGCGTTTAAAATTTAAATTGCCCCCACCAGCCTCAATGATTGTCCAACTTTGCCTTGCTTGTATGGATAGATAATGATTTCAGTTAAAAATGCAATGCAGAACAGTGAGCATGATAGCCCCAAACTGCATAGATGCCCTTGTAAGATTTGTGCTTGCCATATAATTACACATGATAATAATGCTACTTAGGATATGCTGCATTCAGACAGACAGACAGACAGACACACAGACATACAGACACACACAGACACAAACACAAACACCCACACACACACACACACAAACACACACACATACACACACACACACACACACACACACACACACACACACACAGAGATGTACAATGAAGGTGGGCAAGGATAAGTAGTACAACACAACAGTCAATGAGCTTAACAGTCCCTGAAAACAATTATGTAAGGAGATGACCCCTTCTAAAAGATGACCAAAGGGCACAACCTAACCAATCCAGTGATATGTATCCCTGTTGAACAGTTATTATCATTTATTTATTCATTAACAGTGTTGTTAAGTGCATGGGCTGTATTTGCAATCTACTTTGCTGAACTACTTTGTGAGTAGAGGTCAATCTTGAGACAAGATCAGAGACCTGAGAAAGAGCAGGAGAAAAGCCCCACACAGAGGAATGATGGACTGTGTCATTTTGTTACACGATATGTCTTAGAACATATTTTGTATATCCAGAGTAAGAGAGACAGTTTTTACCAGCAATGGGAATCTAGTTAAGCCTAGTTAAGGTACCTCAGTTTCATACCTCATGACATTTTCCAGAGGGCAGTAAATCAGAGGAAGTCCTTGTCCTCTGGCCAATGTAAAGAAGGAACCCTATTGCTATGGCAGAGTGATTGCCTCCTGGCTAGAGTGTGATGCTGTGCGGTTATATCCAGTGCCTCAAGCTAGCTAACAATGTTGGTACATAAATGATAGATTTGCAAGGGTGCTTTTTGCTTGGCAGGTCCCCTTGTGCTCTAGCTTTAAAGTTAAATCCGTTTCTCTACTGAAGGGCGGGACATTTTTTGTAATTCAATTTATCCTGTTTTTGTCTGCTACAGGAGTCTGGAATTACAGTAGCAATCTTTCACTGTTACATAAATATAAAATTTCATTACTGTCCAGTATTTCTTCTTTATGCTGTGGCACATGCTTTCGTGACCAAAAAACCACGCTATCTGATCTTATAATGAAAAACCTTACGTAACTACAGTCCATGAATGACACCACTATTCACGTGGGCTTTGTATTGCTCTGTATGAGCATTTGAAATTCAATATCCAACATATTCTTTGTACACAGTGGCTGCTTAAAGATTAATGGCAGGTTAGTAATATTCATTATTCATAGATTTTTAGAGAGGCCTCATGCATGGCCTCATATAGCTCTGGTTTTGCTAAGGAGAGGCTTTTGTCTCAGTCTAAAAGTCTCTCAGTGGGGTTTTCTTTCATTAGTCTATCTTAAAGAATGACATGGGTGTGTCTTGGCTATTACAAGGTAACATAGTTAAAATGCCATGCTCTTTATCTCTGAAATAATAGCTCATATTCGTTTACTACTTCACTGTGGTTAAAGTTAACACTGAGAGATTGCCCATTCCAGATTATATTGTATTCTCTCATGAAAATACACTTATACAGAAATATAAACAAATTTAGTGCTTTATATTTGTATTGTTTTTTTGTATTGGTTTTTTACTATGTTTTTCATAGTAAATTAAAGATGAGATCTTTTCTGGTAAACTATCCAACTCATTCAGAATAACAGGCATGGTTTTACTCTTAGTAGAAAAATATAATATTAAAGTGAAAATAAAAATAAGAAAACATCTTTAATTTGAGTTTGTACAACAGGTGGCAACAACCACAACATTGGAAACTTGGATAATGATATATGTATAATAAATAATAATAACAATAAAAGAACAGAGAGTTAATATATCAATACATTTTTTTTAATGAAAAAAATAATACAAGCCATACAATATGATGAATAAAAGGGTTACAGATGCAAACAGATGACAATAAATATAAAAAGCAAAGTTTTCTATTTAAAATAATGACAAGTCTTTTTTCGACATTGGGGGCTCTAGTTGCAAAAGCATGATCACCTTTGGTTTTCATCCTATACTCACATGGAGTTAGAGAGCCTTCAGTCTCAACTGGGGCCATGCATTGCCTTTAAAATAATCAATATAATTTTAAAATCAATCCTAAACTTTACTGTGTAATGTGGCTCCAATTGAAGTGATGTGGTCATTACATTAAGTTCTAGTTAGAGGACTTGCAGCTACAAACAAAAGACAATAATTGCATAATAATTGCAGAGATGAAATGAACCAATTTTGGAAATATCTCTCTGACTGAACTGACTGAAGCAGAATTGAATGACCTTTGTGGTTTGTCATACATTTAAATAAGAATCACAATGAGAACCAAAAGTAACTCAGAGAATTATTCTATTATCATAGGTGGTGATGGCTGCTGGTCCATCAGAATGGATTGATTCGTATGTATGCATATGTGTGTGGGTGTTTGTGTATGTGTGTGTGTAGGCTTGCTGGTGGTGGCTATGAACCAATGAAGTTGGGGCACATTAGACAAAGCATATGCTGGACTTCTCTGAGGTCAGCAGTAGCAGATGATTTTGACTTACCTGTCATATATCTGAAGTCCAAATGTTTTTCCTAGGTATCAACACATTATTTGACCGCTTGTGGTACAGTGCACCTGGCAGTGCCACAGTGCATTGGATAGGGTCAGGCTGTGCTGAGTGGGATTGTGTGGGGTTCCCTCTGTTGCTTGGCAGGGGCGGTCTGGCATTGATTATGTTGGAGCAGCTGTGGTAGGGAGGGACTGTATAGGGATGAAATGGGCTGGCCGGAGTTGGAGATGGATTGCAAGGCTGGTAATTCCTCTGTCTCTGCTGGAGCTGACTACACTAGAGAGCAGGGGGATCTCTACCATGGGAGTGGTGCGTGTGATTGTCAGTGTTACATGATTTTGGTTTTTTTTGGGTCCTCCTTAATGCAGGTGCCATGGACATAATAGATTGGTGCCTGTTAGATAAGGTGGCTGTGCAATGCGGACATTTGACAAACAGGCAAATTCTATGACTATGTGGTTGTTAATTTTTATTATCCACTTGTTTAAGGACGAAGGTTCTGCACACTTAGATCCATGCTAGTTTCTTTAATAAATCAAGTGCCAAGCTTTCGGTCACAAGACCTTCATCAGGGCAAAGCAGTCTTCACAATGAACTACGTGATCAATGAACTATATGATCATCAGTGCAATCAGCTGTATAGGTAACACCTGTGCTGTATTGCTCTTGCTCAGATGGGAAGTACAGTGAGCAAAAAAATTGCCAAGAGGTGGAGACATTGACAAAAGGTTGTGTCAGAGGGAACTTTTTGGATACGCACACTAGGCTCCTTATATCCTATGGGTTTAAATGTTGCTTTTGACATGAGTGTCATGTTATAATGTGGAGTTTTTGTGAGATTTCATCGGTTTATCTGATAACCTAGGACTTTAGGAACTGCACTTTATGACGGCCTCCTTCGTCTGTGCAGTTCCTTTACCCCTTAAATATATATGTTAAGTAATTTTTCTTTTCTATTTTCTGGCTGTTTTTTTTTTTGCACACTGTGCTTGTTGAGTGTTCGCACTTGTGATGCGGATTATACATCCTCTTGTGTTCCATCTAGTTAATGTATGTATTTTCTTGTGTGCATGTAGAGAGGACTACACACTAAGTATCTGCTGAACTACACTTCCCATCTGAGCAAGAGCAATACAGCACAGGTGTTATCTATACAGCTGATTGCATTGATGATCATATATGGACCTAGTTCATTGTGAAGGCTGCTTCGCCCTGATGAAGGTGTTGTGACTGAAAGCTTGGCACTTGATTTATTAAAGAAACTTGCATGGATCTAAGTGTGCAGAACCTTCTTCCTTAATACTGTCCTTCGGTCTTCTGGCACCTTAGCGCATTCAATAGTCGTGAGTGTGGTGATCTTCTCAAAGAATCATTATCCACTTGTTTGAAAGGTCTTTTCTTGGACACATGGGTGTAGGATTACTTTTGCTTTTTCCACCACCTCCCTCAGCACAGCAGAGACATGCTTATTCTCAGTTTATTGGTACCCATACAAATTACATCTGTTGTTATCTGGTTTATCAATGTTCTGGCAGAGAAGCTGACAGAACTTGTCAATGCTGTGACTGTTTGACTGTTTCAGGGCTGATTGAGAGGTTGGATCTTATATCAGTATTGGAAATGACTAGAGGTTGAGCAGGGTGCAGAGCTTAGGGCTTAGGTGGAGGTGAGTGCATTGCTGGAGCAGCAGCTGTGCAGCAACACTTTTGGGGCTGGAGCTGGAGGTGGGTACACTGTTAGAGCACAAAGTGGAGCTGGAGTTAGGTGCACTGCTGGAGCCGGAGATGGAGCTGGAGCTGGAGCTGGGTTAACTGCTGGAGCTGGGTGGACTGCTGGAGCTGGAGCTGGGTGGACTGCTGGAGTTGGAGCTGGGTGGACTGATGGAGTCGGAGAAGGGTGGACTGCTGGAGCTGGAGGTAGGTGCATTGCTGGAGCTGGTGGTGGAGGTGGGTGGACTGCTAGAGTTGGACCTGGAGGTGCACTGCTGGAGCTGGAGGTGCAGGTCGGTACGCTGTTGGAGTTGGAGCTGGGTTCACTGGTGGACCTGGAGCTGGTTATACTGCTGGAGACGGATGCTGTAGCTGGACTTGGAGCCGGATGCCCTGCTGGACTTGGGGCTGGAGTTACAGCTGGCTGCACTGCTGCTGCTGGGTGCACTGCTGGAGCTAGAGTTGGAGCTGGAGTTGGAGCTGGAGCTGGAGCTAGATGCACTGGTGGATCTGGGTGTGCTGCTGGAGTTGGAGCTGCAGTTGGAGCTGGGTGCACTGCTGGAGTTGGAACTGGATACACTGTTACAGCTGGAGCTAGATGTACTTTTGAGGCTGGAGCTGGATACACTGCTGGAACTGGAGCTGGATGTACTTTTGGAGGTGGAGCTGGATGCACTCTTTGACTTGGGGCTGGAGATGGATGTACTGATTGAACTGGGCTGGGTGCACTCTTGGAGTTGGAGCTGGAGCTGAATGCACTGTTGGAGCTGGTGCTGGAGCTGACTGCACTGCTGCAGGTTGACATGCTTCGTGAAAGGTTATTTAAAAGGAAAGTAAGATATACATTAGTTGTTGCTTAAAATTAAGAACTTTTGTCAGTCACAAATTTAGCTTTCATTAAACTTCTGCACTGTTCTTTACCGATTATGCTTTCAGGCGTTTAATTTCTTCTTTAATTTTATGAACAGCTTCATTTTCATGCAGCTTGTTTTCTCTCAGTTCCACTTAAAGATGTGAGACACAATGTTGAATTCATTTCAGTGAAGTGATGTATGCATGCCACCTACCCAGCTGAGGGAGAAAAATAAATGTTCAAGGTGGCATGTGGAGCTCCAGTACAGGGCATGTGGGCACTGTGTGGGGTTTGATTTGAGTGTCTTTCAAAACAAGGCTTTTGATTCTGTCAAAATCAGAATGGAAATCTTCCAACATTTTCTCTGACCCTTGGGACATTTTTATAGATGAACATTTTTACAGAAGTTGATATTGAAATTTGGAGAGGTATCTATATAAATTAGACTTATTTTCTAATTATTTTGAATCCTTCATTGTTAGTATATAAGAGTGCCATGCATTTTGGTGTGACCAAAATGTCACATTACAGAATTTTCTTCTCTTCGAGTCATTTTAGCATAATTTTAATATCAACCTTAGCGAGCAGGCTACTGAGTGAGGCTTTTTAATGTTCTGTGAAATGTAATGCAAATGCAATTCTGAAACAAATACAATTTATTATTGCTTCAATCAAAGTAGCAATTTTTTTGCATATTATTATGCAAGTTATTCTAGAATGTCCTATAATGTTCTGAGTTATTGTTTTTTAGTGTTTTTCTTCCTATTTTCTCTCTTCCTTCTCACAGACTAACTAAGCCAACTTAATTACCTTATGTTTTCTATAATAATTAAAAGAAATGTTAAGAATATGTTTATAATGTTGGTTTCGTCTTTATCTTTGTTCTTCCTCTCCTCAGATTTGAATATTTCTTTCCAGTGTATCTTGTTTTAAAGAAACTGAAAAGGTGTAAGTCTGCAGGAGTTATTTTTTACTGCTGCATCTTATTTAAATCTTTAGCATTAGACTATAATGCCTCTTTTGTTTAGAACATAAATAACAGACACCCATGCCCCACATATGCGCACTCTCCTGTCATGTTGGGGCAGGCGTCAACGGACTAGAGCTTGATAATAGCAGCGACTATAAGCACCTGTATTCAAAATGGCATGATTTAAGGTGTGTTTGTGTGGTAGTTGCTAAAGGTAACAGCTAAACCCTGAAAAGATTGACAGTGGCTCTTGTGTGAAGTGTAATAACCATCTGATCTGAGTGTTATGGGCGAGGTTGGCCCTCTTGTTCTCTTCAGGACTCTCAGATAAAATCACATCATGTTGTGCATGGGATTTGCTGCTCATATCTTGAGACCGTTTTAAGCTGATGCAGGCAGCACTAAATGATATGGGCTGAGAAATGATGGTCCTCAGGCTCACTGTGAATGTTGCATAAGTATGTTGTGATTATTAAGAATAGAGGAATGGCATCAAATAACATGAAGAGCATTATGTTATCTGCTTTAATGTGTCAATCAAGAACCTAAATGAATTCTTTGCAAATGAAAAGTCCAAACCATAGATCCCAGTGAGACAGTTTGATGCCTGGTGAGGCAAAAGTACCAATGGTGGATATTCTTAACCAACAAGATGACCGCCGTTTAGCTGAAGTGCAGACAATTATCTGACACATGATCTGTGGATATTTATAAAGCCAAGGCCCCAGCTTAATTTATTCAAACAGATCCATTACTGGATGGCTAGTCTGCCAGCCAGACAGGCAGCCTGCCAGACAGTCAGCCAGTCCATTTCCATCTTCACCCACAGTAGTAGACAGACACCAAGGCAGAGCAGAGGCAGGCAGTTAGGCAGCAGCGATGGCGTCAGTGGAGAGTTTTTAGCATGAGATAGGATTCCTGAAAGCATCTATTTTCATTCATGGTTGCACTGGCTTTATCAGTGGCCAGGACACTTTGTGAAAAGAGTGGGGTGCCCATGAATCACTCCTGGCTCTGTTCATCACAAGACAGAGGGCAGGGACATTAACACAGCCAGGCAGTCCTCCCTCTAGGCAAGGGAGGGAGCAAGGAGCACCAAAGCCCCATTGGTGGCAAAAAAGGGCTTATACAGGGCCCCATCACACAGAGTGAGTGGTAACACCACACTACTTGATCTCTTTGAATCACGGTTGACTTCTGGTCCTGCCCATCACAAGACATGAAGGGATACTGTATCAACACAGGCACATGTAGCTTTCAGAGCTGTGCCTGCCTCACACTGAGTCCCCTAAGCAGGATAGCACATGAGGACCTGAGACCCACCACACATCCATAGGCCACAGACTTGAAAGATGTTTATGCTGATTATTGTTGGTTGTTCAAAGCAGGTCAAGGTATTTATCTAAACGAGGGAAGATAAAGGTGTGGAGGACCTTCTCCATGGTGGTACATTACAAGAATGGTTTGGGTTTGGATATATTTCTCAGCTGAAAAAAACAGGACTTCATTACCCTCTTAACCTGCTGGTCAAAGCTAAAGTTGCAGTAAAAAAGAAAAGTGTGGTCACTGGCTTCACATTGAAGATAGACTGCCTAATCTGATCTGGATTGAGTTAGTGGAGCTTGGGGAACCAAACAGAAAAATTTCAGATTTACTGTCATTGAGACATGCAGCCTTTGATATCTGCAAGGCATTCATGGAGGGTGTCAAGGCAGTTTGGGTTGCTAAATTTGAGGTTTAACTGAGAATCATCCATGTAACAGTGAAAAGAGACGTGTTTACAGATAATGTGACCTAGTGGGAGCATGTACTGAGGAAATTAGATGGGATATAAAGTAGAGCCCTGTAGAACGCCGCAGGTAATATGTGCAGAGGTTGATGAATTACCTATGGTGACTACTTCTATTGCAAAGGTAGGAGGTAAACTAGTTGAGTGCTGTATCTGTAATAGCGACCCCAGTGCCTCAGACAGTCTATTAAGTCTGCATCAATTTTATCAAAGGCGCTTAGATCTAAAAGAATTAGGATTGCTGGTAATAAGTCATTAGTAACTTTGAGCAGAATAGTCTCTGTGCTGTAAAACTTGTGGCAAAACAGTTTTGAGATGGACCTGAGGTTATTAAGAACCATGGGATCTAAACTGGGTTGGATTATTGCATGTTTAAAACCAGGTGAAAAGGTGCCAGTGGTTGGTGAGCTATTGATGATGGACAGAGTACAAGGACTGAAAAAAAACTCCTTAAAAATATTGTGGAATAATGTCAGACAGACAGATGGAGGGTTTTATATGTGACACAGCCTCCTCCAGGAATGGTAGGGTGGTGGGAACAAAGTGGGCACAAAATACCAATACCAAAGGAATGGTAGGGTGGTGGGAACAAAATACCAAGATTTTCAGGACAAATGCACAAGGCTGTGGTAGGAGATTCACACTTAACTAAGGAGGGTTCTAAGGTAAAGCCGTGAGCGGGACTAAAGACAGAAATGATGACAAACAGCATCCTAGGATTATGATGATTCTTGGAGATGAGATCTGAGAAGAATGATGCTCTAGCTTCCCTAACTGCTGCCTGGTAATTTAACACTTGCTCTTTCATAATGTTATAAAAGATTTGTAGTTTGCTGGTCTTCCATTTTGGTTCTGCTTTTCTCCACTCTCTTTAAGGCTCAGGTGTGGTCATTTAGCCAAGGCAAGGATATTAGTTTGGATTTTTTATTTTTGAGAGGAGCAACAGGCCAAGAATAGTTAAACAAGTGGAGAACTCCATTATAATGTAACTTTGTTGATGTTTTAACAACTCTGATTTACAGTATTAAGATCTAATTACTATTAGCTAGAGAGATACATGACCAAATGTCATGATCATGACAAAACAAAAATCGACAAATAAAAACACTTTTGAACATTCCATGTATTTTCTGACTGCTGTGCCTTTCCTTTTAGTCCACCTTGTTAATCATCAAGTGGAAGCTTTTTTTGAAGTGGTATGGTACTGTGCTGGTGCTTCAAAGCCATCAGATTTGTACAGCAGTCAGTCTTTCCCTCTCCCTCACACACAACCTCCACATGGTCGCCCTCCTCTCTGGAAATTACATAAAAGGGAATGCACAGCTGGCTTTACCTTCTGATACAAAGAAGAGAAATAAAATTGGGAAGGACATACATTTCTTTATGGATGCATATATTTAAACTCAGTATTGACTGATGCCACATTGTAAAGGAGTTTCACTTAATATCACATAAAACAATAATATTTCTTCTTGAACAGTGTAAAGGGGATTCTGTTTTTGCTTAGTATTGATATCCTGAGATTTCCATATGCTTTTATTATTTGGCCTGTGGCTGTCTACCTGAGAGTTTAATTGTGAACACTCAAGTATATTCCAACATACAGACACAGGCTATGTGCATGTGCACACGTGCAAACACTGACATATACACACATACACCTGTGCTTCTACACAATCTGCTGAGATGTGTAAATAAAGGCTCTCCATAGAGTGATCATTTGTGATTTATTTATTTATTTATTTATTTTAGATTACGGAGGATTTTGAGGAAAAACCTCTAATTGCACAGCTTTATAATGATAAGCAGATCAATGCATTATAACTTGTCTTCAATAAGACAACGCAACTAGGAAATGTGGCAAGATCTATGACTGCATTATTATGGTGATTATTTTGATAAATTAAGCATTGCTATCATAACAGGGTTTACCCTATTAACCTTTATTCTCATTATTCCTGACACGTTCGTTTATTTTTATTTGTGTGTTATTGAGCGAGGTGTTATCCCTTCCGATTAATTCTCTCCAACATTGCTGACATGTTTGCTTACTTTTTGTATATTTATTTGTGTGTGTTGCTCTGCAGGTTCTACTGGGACTTGATAATGCTCATCATGATGATGGGGAATCTAATCATCATTCCTGTGGGAATAACCTTCTTCTCGGAGCAGACTACCACCACCTGGCTGGTCTTCAACGTGGCCTCGGACACCATCTTCCTGGTGGACCTGGTCATGAACTTCAGGACGGGCATCGTCAACGAGGAGAGCTCCGAGATAATCCTCGACCCCAAGGTCATCAAGATGAATTACCTGAAGAGCTGGTTCGTTGTGGACTTCCTCTCGTCCATCCCAGTGGATTATATCTTTCTAATAGTGGAGAAAGGATTTGACTCGGAGGTGTACAAGACAGCGCGCGCCCTGCGCATCGTCCGCTTCACCAAGATCCTCAGTCTTCTGCGTCTCTTGAGACTCTCCCGACTCATCAGATACATACATCAGTGGGAGGAGGTGTGTATATGTGTGTATGTGTGTGTACTTCAGTGGACATAAAGTGAGAAAAATAGAAAGGGACAGAAAGAGAGAGAGTGAGAGAACAAGAAAGACAGGAAGAGAGAGAGAGAGAGAGTTATGGTGCATATCTGTTTATGTTTTTGTGCTGAGTGGTGGTTGTAGCACTGTCTGAGTGCATTTTTTCTGAGCAGCATGGTTATAACCTTGAAAGGTTCATGCACTGATAGAATTCTATGTGTACGCAGCTAACAGATGCTGCCAATCACCAGTCTGGTCAGAGGGCTTATCTACGGGTAACAAGTGATAATGTCACTTTCAGCTCAGTGATGGGTGAAATTAATTTAAAATCAGAAATAAAAAGTAATCCTTAGTCCTTTCAAATTCTCTCAGAATTAAAAGCCTTAGTTCTACCTATATATTAAGGATATTAATTCAAGGCAGTAATATATCGATCCATTTTATCAAGAGATTGCGACAAAAAGGAAACAGATAGAAACAAGAATTGATAGTGGAATACAGCCTAAATGAATTTCAGAATAACACTCTTTTATGATAGCTTTTTTTGGTGGTGTGTCTGTTCCCTAGGACTCGTTTTGTGTTAACATCCACAAAGTTACGCCCTGCTGGACATAGCCCGGAGTAATTCATTATTACCCTCCACTGAGTCATAGCACTCCTTGACTCACACCATTTAACCAGACTCTATCACTTCTCCTCTCTTTCCGGCTAGCATTTTCATTACATTAATTATCAAATAATCGTGCAACTGTGCACACTAGTACTGGGAGTAAGTTGTTTTTTTTTTTGTTTGAGGATTGAGTAGTCATAGAGAAGATGGACCAATTGAAAATGACATTTAAAAGAATATGTATGTGGCGTGTCCTGCACAAAGGTCAGATGTTAATTTTATAGTGCTCTAGCTGGTAGCAATGTTAAACTAAAGAAAATATGCCACTGTTTGGATTTGATTGCAAACACTGTCAACCAAGTAAACATGCCATTTCAGCAATGGCAACCATTGCCATTATGTTTGATTTGAAACTTAACAACAGGCCTATTAGATCAACTGATCAGGGACAACTAGATTGCTGAAGTTATCATGTATTATAGCAGAGATGGGTTGTTATATCACTCAAATGATGAGTAGCCCTTTCCTGTGGTAGGAAAAAGTGATGGATGTTTGGTTTAGGACAGGTCAGGAACTGGAGTGCAATCCCATCTCAGGACACATTGATAAACACCGTCTTCAGTCTGGCACATTTTGATCAACTGTAATTCTGTAGTGAAGTCTTCACAAGCACACACACACACACACACACACACACACACACACACACATTTTCCTGCTATTGGTTACAGTCTCCTCTCACAATTAAGGTCTGGAATTCTCATAGCACAATCATTTTGAAATGAGCTAGCCGCTCCGTGCCGCCACCTCCTTCGTCCTCCTTCCTCCTCCTCCTTCCTCCTCCTTCCTCCTCCTTCCTCATCCTTAACTTCCTTGCCTCTTGCTGCCTTCCCATCCTTTGGTTTTTCTCTACTTTGTTGTGATCACTGCCGTTACCAATGCTGTTTGTTTCATTGGAGGCAAAGTGCTTTGGCTCACAGTCTGATCTTACATCATGAGTGTACACATACACACAAGCATGCACACGCACACACACACACACACACACACAGACACACACAGACACACACAGACACACACCCACATTACATGTGTGCAGAGATGCTACTATTTGTATTTCTTCATTCTCACTCTGAACTATGAACTCAGCCAACCTCCTAACTGGGAGACACTGAACAGTCAATTAATAATGGACTGGGAAAAAAATATTTTTAGAGATGAAAAGTGCAAAGGAAATAGCATACCATTTTTAGTGTTTATAGTTTATGTTTTTGGATCAACCTATTTTTTAAAAACATTTTACCTCCACCTTTAGTTTAATCTTCATATTCTGCTATAAATAAAAAAAAAAAAATAAAAATAAAAAAAAGCTTTGCTGGGATGAATACTGACATTTCTCTAAGCTGTAGTTTGTGTGGATAAGCTCCTGCACATGGTGGTAGTCTGGAGCGATGGGGAAACAAAACATCCCTGCTGTACTGAACAGACTCAGAGGACAGCCAGTCTTCATCCACTCCCAGTCAAACCAACTGCCCCTTATGAAGTCCATCAGTAGAGCAGAGGAGCAGACACCTCTGGGAAAGCAAAAGTGAAAAACTGACCTCACTAATGCTAAATTAGTAATCAAGATAGACTATTCCCATAGCAAATAACAACAAACAAACACCTCACTCTTTCTGTCTCTCTCTATGGTGGCTCTGTGTGTGACAGGCAGTAACAACACAAGCAGACTGACTGAGAAACATAAACTCCCATCCCTTCTCATCTGAGTTCAATTGAGAAAAGCCAGTCAAATTTTCAGCTGAATATATTTTCTCCACAAACAAAGGCATACTAAAACATCTGAATAACACTGAAAAAATTTGGATAGGAACACATATTTGTTTAAAATACATTGTTCGTGCTTTGCCGAATATGGTATCAGAATTCAGGACACACACACACAGAAACAAACACACAACATTATAGACTATGTGCTGAAACTGCAAGCTGCATGGCTCTGCGACATATAGATTGTGCCGCTACTGTCTTGCCATGTGGGAAGTTGATTACAAATTTCACATGAGGCAATATATTATTTCACTATCTAGTTTGCACAGCTGTACATGCAGTGGGAGGATGAGCCGGTACAGACCATGTTAGAAACACAAATAGATGGTGCGGCAAGGTTAATGAAAATCTGCAGCAGGCAGGCAGTGCAGTGCAGTAGGGCTCGGTCATAATGCATGGAGCTTACAGCACCGCAGTCTCTGTTTCTCTCTCTCACGCTCACTCTCCTTCCTCTTTGTCTTTGTGCTTATCAATCTGTCTCTGTTTCTTTCTCACTACCCCCCCTCTCTCTCTCCCTCACTCTCACTGTCTCTCTTATTTTGTCTCTCCCTCTTTGCTACCACCACACCTCTTCTTCCTTCCCTGCTCTCTCTCTCTCTCTCTCTCTCTCTCTAGATGTCGTTCTGTCTAACCTCAGTTTGTTTAAAAATATACATTGTGTAGTATGCTCAGGGAACATAGTTATTTCGGTGTAACCGAATGAAATAGAAGTGCTGAATAAAACAACAGCAAATCAGACACATTCAGACGAGATGAGAGGAAAGAAAAGGCACACAGTGGAAAAAGCTCCAAGCTGTCGCAACGTGTTAGGTGTGGGATGCAGGATTAGCACTGTAACGGAGGGACAAACACAGTCTCCTGTGTCGTAATGGGCAACAAGCGGTGATCCATCATTACATCAGCCTTGGGATGAAGTCAGTCAGTCATTCATTCAATCAGTTTCCACAACAAGTCCTCTACCAGCCTGTATTCCTGTCATTCCTTCATCTGTCTTGTGCTCCCCAAACCCCCGCCTCTTTGTCAACTCCCCACACACATCCCGTCCCTCCATCTAAGAGATAAAGAAGTCCCTTATCTCATCAAGGCTGAGGTCCAACACTGCACAGACCAAAGAGTCCAGACTGGACTAGGCCAGTTTGTTTCTCTGTCATCATCCCCTATTGGAGCCATCCTTAAGTACATGGCTGCAGTAGCTTATTCTGTTGTCAATGTCCATTAAGGGACTCATGGGTCTGACTGAAGCAGCTGACTCCACTGTCACCCATTAGAAAGGAGTAGCTGATGACTCCATCTGGCTTTGCCCATTATAATGAAAAAAACAAACAATGTCATGACACTCAAATCAAAATAAAACAGCAAATGCCTTTCACTTGATTCTTTGATGAAATCTGATGAGTGTAAGCCCGTAAGCCCTAATATTACTATTAGGGCTGATGGTCAGAGGTATAATCAAATTTGCTGTATTTGGTTGCATAGTAGAACATTACATGTCGTAATGACTGTGACCCCAGCTTATTAGGTACTCGGGAGGAGATGCCACTGTTTGTATTTGTGTGTTTGTTGGCTCAGTCATTCATGTGTAACACTTTCTGCAATGCACCATGCTTGTGCAGGGGAATTACGATATGCACTGTTTAGACTGTGCAGAGCCCCAAGAGCCCTGCACAAGGGAAATACAGTGTGCGCTCGTACACCAGGCAGTACGGTACACATCCACATACCAGGAAGTAGCTCTGTGATTTAACACATCAATTTAATATTTTGTTCAGTGATTCTCTCAGTTACAACACTGTGCTACCACAGCACTGTGGTGTTAACAGGTAGAGTTTTTAGAGTCAACATAGTTTCACTCACTCACAATCATGCAGACCCCCCAACCCACCCATCCACCTGAGCACCTAGAAAGCCAGCACACTTGTTTTATTTTGCTTAAGGTTTAGAATAAGAGACAGGGTATCCTGTGGGTTCAATTCATACATACTCAGCTGTCACACTATCAGTTTTCCTGTCTCTCCTCACTGTACTATCTCCTCAACAAATGAAATGCTTGGAATCGTTAAACTGACCACTCTCTTCAAAAAGAAACAAAAAACAACATAGCAATTGTAATTGAAGTGCTACAAATGAATAGTGTATGTTATTCAGAATATTAACATTTCCATGACAAAGCACTGAACAGAAAAAAACGCCTGCAATAAACAGAGCTCAAGAATGTTGGAACTGGAGATTAACTTGCTGCCAAGTGAAACAAATGTAATTCACTTGTTTTCAGAGGAGTATTTTGATCCTTTTTGGGGGCACTTTTTTGAAATAGAACATATGCATTGCATATTGGCAAATACACACTCAATTTGTACAACTAACATTTGTTTTATTTTATTTTCCCATTGCTGGAAACTCATGGCAGGATTTACAGAAGAGGGTGGTGCTGTTTTCTCCACTCTCCGTCCCCAACCAGTCCATCTTCCACCCTTCGATTGTTGAGTTTTGGTTGTTTGGTTGTCTTATTTTGTTGTTGACACAGTGGTTTGTGTGTGGTCAACATTTTCTTCTATTGCTGGCTACACGGTGTTAACAGTTTCTACTGCTTCAGGCTGCGTAGTTGGTTGTGATTTGATTCTGATCAAAACTGCTCCATTTTTCTGACCCAGAACGCACCGGAAAGAATCCCTCAGTCATCAGCTCCCACAACCCACCAACGGTGGCCCACAGGGGACAGTAATCACATTCACACATGAATATTTTACAACTCAATGAAATAATTTGAACAGGGTGAAATGCAAAAAAAGGGTACTTTTAATTATCGGGAGTATTTTTTGCCCTCTCATTTTTAATTTCACAGGCATTTTAGGAACATTCAAGGGCATTTTTGCCCCGTGACCCCATTATGTTCTGACCCTGCTTACGCCATGTTTCTGTTTTTATTATATCATGCCCTCTTGGGTACACAGCTAGTTACCTCAATGACCTTTTAGTCATGACAGGCTGTTTTCCCCAGTTTCTGCTCATGTTACCTATGCACATCCAAACACTTAACACTGCGCCACACTACAGTGAGATCTTCATGATATACATTACCAGTAATGGTTGTAGATACAAGCCCCTCCAGTGCTGGTTTCAGATCAGTTGTTTTTTTGTTCATTTGTTTGTTAGATATTGAATAACAAATACAAGACCGTGCTGTAAAGAACAGGGGAAAGGTTTTTTTTTAGCTGCTGTAGAGAATCCCCACGGCTCCCAGGGTCACATCTGGCTCATCACAGACACCAGGCCTCCTGCCAGATCCCAGTCTAGCACAAGGGCTCAGGTTGGGCTTGTGGCAGCACACCAGCCCCTATGTGAAACTCCACTTTCACTTTATTTGTCAACAGCAGAATCATGTCCCACAAGACTTGTCATGCAAGAGTAGAACCTGTTTCTATGAAGTCATTATGACACCAATTCAACAGAATGAGTCGGCTCTCGAGTTACATGCACTAATAGACTCATGGTGACTTGAGTCTGGTCATCTGGTCATCTGGTATTGTTAGTGACATACTATTAAATGAAAAGATAATGGGTGAAGTAAGGTGTTTCCTTTCAGCTGGATATTTCTCCAAGTGACTAGTGAGATACCTAGTATGCGCTGAAGGCAACGCCAGAGCAAGATGCAACTGATCTGTTTAATTAGAGTGTCAGTGGGGCCCCATGTCTTTATCCTTCTACCTAAGCAAGGGTGCATGGTTGATTCACGACTGGGCTGGTAAATTGATCTGAAAGGGGGAAAATGTGAGCCAACTGACCTGGGTATCTAGTTTACTGGGTGGGAGCAGAAGAGGAGAGTTTAACCACAGTACATTGGGTAAATTGTAAAATGTTTTATGGTAATTTTGTTTTACTCCAAAATGGTGATGCTGAATTAAAGCCATGACTAGCTTGTTATAAAAATAACCTGTATCCAAACATAGCATAATGCATCATTTCTACTATATAGTGTGCTTACAAAGTTATTTACATTCATAAAAAGGAAACACTCATTTCAAGTCAGGACATAAGACAAAGTTGAAATAAAATATATTACTCTGTCATAGATGTAGACGCATTAAAAGTTAGTGGGACAGTATGTGATGGGAGGCCTTGGCATAGTGAGAAAAAAGGGGGCATGTTGAAGTCACTGTGTGATTTGCCACCTCAGCAAGAGTTGGAGTTCAGTGCCAGAGGAGATTAGTTGGCTTTGGTTTATAGAGCGTTGTGGACTTGCTTCACCTGTCTCAGAATAGGTGTCATGCCAAGTCCTCAGCGCCTCGGGACCACCATCCCTGCCTCGTACAGGGTGCACAGGTGCGCGCGCGTGCACACACACACACACACACATGCATATGGTAAAGTGCTGAATCATGTGTGAGGTTGAAGGACAGTGTGAGAAAGAGAGAGAGAGAGAGAGAGAAATGATGGAGAGGAACAATATGTGTGTCTTTGTGTCTTTATGTGTGTATCACAGAGCAGCACAGCAGCAGTGATTCCTGTGGTGCGTCCCCCTGATTAATTTCCTGTCGTGTTGGCCCTTTTTGCCTCTATAATTACAGCTTGTAAGAGGAAGCTGAATGAAGTAAGGACACAGAGAGATATTTAAATGTGATGTAAGGTTTTCAAATTACCTGTTTGCATTTCAGTGCATGTACTTGACCTCTGCTCTGTTTAAGTTGTTAGAGCTGCACATAAACACAATTTATCACAGTGACTGCAGGGCTGTCTCGGACAAAGACAAGTTGAGCAGTCCCTATTTCTGCAAAGAAAGTATACAATGCATTCATCACAGAGAACAGCAAATGACATTTATAGGAAGATAATTAAAGGCAGCCTGGCCTCATTTTCATGTTCTCTGAAATGCCATTTAGTTGTAGGACACACATAGAGAACTAAGGAGCAGTAATGTGACCCGCTGCAGGATTCTCCTATGTAAAAGCTGCATTGGAACAGAGCAGCCGTTGGCTAATGACTGTATACGACTGCTGCCTTTTATGTGATGTGATGTGATTCGATGTGATGTGATGAGTGTGATGTGTGTGCGCGTGTGTGCATGCCTACGTGCGTGCATGTGCGTTGTTTGTGTGTGTGTGTTTGTGTTCTCCATGTGTGTTTGTGTGTGTGTATGGATACGCCATACCCTATAGCCCCTGCGTTAGCCTGCACAGCACTGGATAGCTGCGGCCAGGCTTGCTGTAGGAGGCTAAGCAGATCTTCCTTGTTGTGTGTGGGGGGGGTTGCAGCCCGCGGGGGGCTAAAGACCTCTGTCACGTGTCTCTGTGTGTGACGGTCTGCCTGGATTTGACATACGTATTTGGAGGAAGGGGAACTTTTCCCCATTTACTACAGAGGCAACATACTGCCACAGCATTGCTCACCGGCATCAATGTTGAAGCTACAACAATGTGTTGTTTTGTAGTAAATTATAGTCACTGAAAAAAATCAAATACATTTTAACATCCATACCTTTAAGCTGTCTATACTTGGCTTTGTTTGGTGTTCTTTATCAGTATTGGCTTGCTCTCAAAACATTGTCATTACTGTAACCCTGGTTGTGGACTTGATTTATGTGAGCTTTAGATTTTACTTCATTAAATATGTTAAGGCAATTAAAATGCAGAATTATCTTTCTCCCCCAGATATTAATGTGGTGCTTAATTTGATTTAACAAAATAGCAGCTCACACTTTTTGGGGGGTACAATTGTCTTTTTTGGTACACGCAATTAGCAATTAATCTTCTCCAAAATACACATTATCTCTCCCCCTCTCTCTCTATCTCTGTGGACTCGCCCCCCCGGTCCTATTTTGTCTTACAGACAAAATAAACAAGATGAAAGGCTATCCAGTTCTTTCTCCTCATTCTTTCTGTGTTCTTGTCCTCTCCGTAGTAAAATATGGCTTTTAGATGCAGACCATACTGTGCCTAGAACCGTCTTCTATCTCAACTCACTGAGGGAGGCTCACTCTTGCCCCATGGGGTGGAAAACCCACTGATTTAACCCATTTCCCCTTGCCAAGCCACTCGGCTGTCCTTCTGTCACTAGTTGGTCTTGTTAAATGCAGTAGGGAATGTTAATTGCGTGGCCATATGGTTTAGAGTACAAAGTTAATTGTCAGACCCATGGTGTTAAAGTGGTGAGGAAATTATATGAGCTTTAAACACTCAATCCAGAATCTGATTATAGTGCTACCTGGGGAACAACTCCATGTGTTGTTTCAGTGTTTTTATTGGATCAAAGACCTTTTTCCACCTTCCGTTAATTGGCTGAGCTTTTGACTGACAGTATGTGCCAACTAAACTTGAGTAAATGAATTTTGAACCTGTAAATGGTTTGTAAATTAAATTTGTCAATCAAATTGTCAAGTCAAATTGATTTGTATTTTGAATTACAATGGGACCTTCAAGTCCTAAACTTCAAGAATCTACAGTATGTGTATTCACTTATAGTTGATATGTATTCAGAAAAGTTGAATGTTTTTCATTTATGTGTCAAAATCGCAAATAAATTAGCAATTGATTTGGACATCAGGAAATAAATACAACAGCAAAACAGAACTGCATAAGAATAAATATACAGTTTATGGTCCTATACCATGCATGCGCACAAATAGTGCAGCTTCTTAGGTATTTTCTTAAATAGAGAGAAAGGTGAGAGAAAAGGGAGAGGGAGGGGGAGGCTGTGACACTCTAGTGAGAGCAAGTATTTTCTTTCAAAAGAAAGAAGATAATACAGCGCAGAACCACTGTTCTATATCCTATTATGTGGATCTTCCTGTATAGTACCAAGATATCTTGTATGCAGACCAAGGTGGTGGTTTGTCAACTAGGACATTTTTTCATCTTAAACACTGACATCTCTGGAACTTCAACCATTAATACATACTTGTTAAAATTGTAGATCATTTTCTTTTTAGCTCTGGCTTTTTTGGAATACCTCTTCAGTACTTGATGTCTGAGCTGACAGCTGTATGAAGAACATGTTCCCTCGCTGTGGACCGCTGTGTTGTTTTAGCTATGGTGTCAGTTCTGAGAGGATTGAGGTCCTAGAGACACTCTGGTATTGACAGGGCCCTTGTAGGCTCACTTCCCTGTCATTTGAAGCAGGCGGGTGGATCAGTGTATGATAAAAAAAAAAAAAAAAAAAAAAAAACTGCTGAATCACTCTCTGATCTCCAACACTTTCTGATCATAACCATAGCCAACAGCACGAAAGCTATGATTCCTGCAAGTCGGCCTATATTGACAACTGTTTGCTCTATGGCTCACTTTGTGTATCATGTTGTCAATGTAAAGTGAGACACGACACTTCCAGTGTTGTATACTGTCCCACTGGGAATACCCCTCTTTATATGTGTCTCTCTCTTTCACTGTCACTCTGTCAGCCTGTCTCCCTCGATTCTGTCCTTTATTTGATGTAAGATATAAACAGACATGTCTCCATATAGCAGAGACACACAAGGAGACAGAGAGAGAGCTAGAGAGACCGAGAGAGATACTGAGAGACTTTGAGACGGCGAGACCGAGAAACAGAGAGGGAATAGATTTTCTAGAAAGCAGGCTGATCTTTTAAAAATTAAAATAATATATTATGTTTAAATCATGAATATCATTTCTTAAAAATAAATGGAGCCAAGCTTTACGCTATATGCAAATTATTTATCCAGTTATCAGTGCAGAGTGGTAAGTATGATACATGCACTTTTTTTGCAACATACCCTACCTTGCTGTTTCACTACAGTGATAACCATAACCCTAGCCCTTGATAGCAGATCATATTCATTTTTAGCCCCAACCCACTGCCATGTTCCATTATTGGGCCTGGGGCGTAACTGTTTCAGCAGCCCCACAGTAGTCAAAGTACAACAATAGCTGCTATTATGGTATATTTGGGAGCTGTTTTTATCCTGATTTATTTTTTATCTCATGTCATATTTTGACATTCAGCAGCATTCCCTTTTTCTTCTTGAATTACATTAACCCCCTAGAGAGTAAAAAGATACTAGTGAAAGTAGCTTAAATCTTCTGGCCATTACCATGGGCTTTCCCCTGTGAACAGTGGTCTCCTTATGGATGGTGTGCATAGTACAGTAAGCAGACAGATGACAGACATAGAATTGGGAGGGGGCTAAAGTGATAAGTGCAGAGATTAGGCTAATCTGGGTTATTTCTGTTCGTTGCTCTGTTGTTGTTGTGGGGGTGTGTGGGCGTGTGTGTGCCTGGGTGCACTCACACAGTAGTGATACATAGAAGGATACAAGTCATGGAAATCCCTGGTAGGTAGCCGAGGGAAGCTGTCACATGACCTATCCAGTAGAGACTCTCCATACTTGAATGACTCTGATCCTCCACGAGGCACATGAGGCCTTATTTGTCATATTAGGTTGAGGGGAGTAATAACATTCATGGAACACATCCTGTAATGATGCCTTGCACCAATTAATTCATTAGTAACTAGTGAAGCATTAAGGTCTCTTCCACTTTCTCTTCCCAAGAGTTAATGTTCTGGTGGATGGATTTACTAAAGAAAGCACCCAGCACCCATCTGTCTGGATGATTGCTATGTTCAGCTGTTGCATTGATTAGCTGGTAATGTGAATCCAAACACAGTTAAACAATCTAAAATTTCTTGTCTGTGAATTGCTACATTACAGCACTGACAGTATGCCTGCACTGTAGTCTGCTCACGCTGTGGTAAAGTATTAATATGGATGTTCATGCTTGACTATAATGCAGTGTAGATTAAGCAGCACATCCGTTGTAAAGCTGTCATGTAGTTTGTCATGATGTTACAATTAACGTAGTGAGAGGTCTTTGTAGGTGAAACTGGATACTGTGCTGTTGTTCCAGTCTGGGTTATTAGGGGACTGATGCTAATGCTATACTGCACTAGTAAGGCTCTGTCTGTAATAGGGTCCTGTTTCTACTACACTTAATGTTGTTTCTACTATATATCTTTATTCTTAGGGAATGTTTAGAAGAACCGCATTGCTACTATTCTACATTTGGGAGGGATATCATTGATTCTGTTTGGGCTTTAAGAGCTACAGTATGGAAAGAACAGTTTTAGCATGGTGTTGGTATACTGTGTTTGCACTCTTATGCTTTATCAGGAAGGGTCTGTCACTGGTGTTAGCTATACTGGGAAGGGTCCATCATCTCCACTGTTTACATGAACACAGCAGGTCATCCTGTGCAATCCAGTCAAATCCCTCCTGCCCTCACATGGGCACTAATCTTCCCTGACTGTGTTCTCAGCACACCCACAAGTCAGGCTAAAACGCTCCTCTTTCCTCTCTTTTCCTTTCTCCCAGTCATTTGCAAGCTGCATCTTATTTTACCTTTTTCACATGCTTTGCTACAGCCTACAGTATTGCACATTTTGAGAAGTTATATTCTAGATGATGTATGTAATTTATTTTCTTGTGTACTCATGCACCATGGGCTGTATTCAACTAATAGACATTTGGCAACTAGCTATAACTCATACAAAACACAAACTGTAGGATACTCACACTTGATAGCCTCTTTGAAAAGCTTACATTGTATTTTATAGCTTTCATTCTTTGTGAGAAATCCCATGAATATATCACATATCTATGCCAAATGAGGACATATTACCTGAACACATAGTCAAATGCCACCTGAAGGTATCTTATGCTAACTGAAACCAAACACAATAAGAATGGGAATGGACATTTTAAGACTTGGCTGATTAACCAGCTCACAAATCCATGAGATGTCATGGTCTTCCTTCTCCTTTAAATATTTTACATGTGGTATTATTATTTTTTTTGCCTGCTATAATTAGCAATGTTTGATGGGCTCTGGGGCCTGTTTCTGGGTTGTGGTGGCAGGCAGCAGTGCCTCGGGTAGATGTAGCGTGCATTAGGCCTCTGCCCTCCCTCTTAGCTCACTCAGCTCTTCGTCTCTTTCCTCCATCCAGCCCCGATATGCAGGGGACATTGATTTAACTCCTGAAATAATGTTCTTGTCAACTGTAGCGCCGAGACGGGCTTCCTTTATCAGACAATGGGAAACAAAATGGGTCATGAGGGAAAACAGATGTTCTTGACCGTAGTGGAATGTGATGGTGGGATTTTGAACCAATATTTCTACACATATAAACTTGTATCCTTAAAACCTTTCTCATTGCATTGATGGGGCTCCTTCTGATTGTACTAGCAAAACACAGGAACAATTGTCTGGACTCTGAAATGTGAGTAGGCTACTGTTTGCATTTGGAGATGTCAGTTATGTGCACATGTTTTCTTGGAGCTGATGTTGTTATTTTGTTACCATTGCTCAGGTTACGTGCACAAATCAATAGAACATCCCATTCAACCTCCTCCTCATCCATAAATACATTTAGTCTTCTTCCTGATGCACTTATTTTATTACTGATGCACTGAGACTTACCTGATATAGAATAGACTTTCTGATATGTATAACCCTTGAATTTGTCTAAAAGCATGCCCATACATTAATGGATTTCTCCCCCCAGCTCTCAGAATAGTGTCCAGATGGCACCATTTTGACATGAATAAATCAAACAGGATCATTTAAAAATGTGTGGGTTACTGACTGTAACTTGATGCACCACTGCATGTTTTACATGTTGTTTGAAATGGCCCTTGTCCCCTCTGCCGTGAAGAAGGTATTCATTTTCATCAACATAGACAAACTTAAAGGATACAGCTGGTGTTTTTAAATGCATTTCTTATTGTCAACAAATCCTATGAAAATGACAAAATCAACAATGCGTTTGCTCTACTCCCATTACTTTCTAACTTCCCACGTTCCCTTTTTAGCCTTCAAACCGGAAGTCATTGGCTCCAATTGTAAGCTAAAAACCTTTAAATACAGCTCACAAAGACATAGTTTCAATTTTAAAAATCGCTAACTGTTACCATGAAAAGTCAGGCTGTTGTAGTTATTACCAAATCAAATTCAAATGGGAACAAATTCTTCATTACGCCGGGGACTATTTTCGGTGCTACGGAACTACTTTCCTGAGATCGAAAACATGTTTATGGTCGGCTTATTAAGTTGTTGTCGGCTGGCCCGGTGCATCGCAATGATGAAATATGCTGCCCAGAGTAACGGCATGGCTCTTTGACGTATTTTTAATCGGAGTAGGGCTGGGTGATATATCAATATTATATCGATATCATGATATGAGACTAGATATCGTCTTAGATTTTGGGTATCGGAATATCGTGATATGGCATAAGTGTTGTCTTTTCCTGGTTTTAAAGGCTGCATTACAATAAAGTGATGTAATTTTCTGAACTTACCAGACTGTTCTAAAACAGGGAAGGAAACCCTGTCTTTGCATTTTATTTTGATCACAGTCTTGTTTTAATGAAAGTGCTTGTGACATCTCACATGTGGCTTTGACTTACAACTGAACGTTTAGCCTACTTCGTAGAAAATACCGAGATATATATCGTGTATCGCCATTCAGCCTAAAAATACCGAGATATGATTTTTGGTCCATATCGCCCAGCCCTACAATGGAGTTCTATGGCTACATGGCTTTATTGGGTATCGGCTACATGGGCGAGACTTGTTAGCAAAACGGTAAGAAATGCATTAATAAACACCAGCCTCATCCTTTAAGATACTTGTATTTTACCACACAAAATGTGCCACAACAAAAAGAGATACAGCATTATTTTTCTCCAAATAAAGCACTTTTTTCTCAACTGCAGTTTCAGTCCTAAGATCATTTCCAAACAGAGCTCCTTCCCTGTGTCTCCACAATCCAGTCACAGTAAGACCATGCAGAAAACATCATAAGTGTGACCCTTTGGGCTGCGAGGGCTGCTGCTCCTGGGGACGCTACTGCCGCCGCCGATGCTGCTCTGAATGGTAGAGCACAGATTAAGGCAGAACAGAAGTGTTGAGGTTATCACGCTCACACGACCAAAATAGATGCAGAGCCGGCGAGAGAGAGCGGGCGAGGGAGCAAGGCAGGCGGTACAGTGTGATGTGCTCAGTGGAAGGCTGAGAGAGTACTGGGGACAGACACACAGATGACAAAAAACATGATGGATGAACAATGGTGCTCCCACTGAAAGGATACGAGGAGAGGATGGATAATGAGATAGATGGATTGAAAGATGTGTCTCTAGTTAAAAAAAGATTGACAGATTAACGAGGGGTGATTTCTCCAGTCAAATGAATGCATTGTCAAATGGATAAGGGCTATTCCACAGAAGAACAGTGTCTTTTAGTGTTTTGTTATTCTGTGGGTAAACCTCCTACAACATTTGTGATATTAGTGGTCCTAGACATTAGCAGTTGATGTTAAGGATTTGCATCTGTTGAGGTCACACCACAGCTCTATTCTTTGTGTTTGATTATTGGCAATGAGTGCCATGCACCATTTCCATGACTTATGACAGTGATGCAAAAACCTGTTCTCTAAACATGCAATACTTGTCAAATGGCTTCCTCTCATTAAAGTTTAGCTTGTGAAGTGATGCAATAATCAAGCTGTAACAACTTGTTATTTATTAAAAGGAATCCACATAATAAACAAGATGAATGGGAGGCAGATGTTTGTGTGGGATGAGCCGGCATGTTCAACAAATTTCTGTCTTGCCAAAATGTTACAGATTATGTATGACAACAAAATCTCTGTAATCGTTTCTCCTCATTTTCATTGATAATTTACAGACCAGTTATCTGGATATCATGCTCTGCCTGGCACCTGGGGGCAGAAATACATGCGGGGGGGGGGGGGGGGGGGGGCTCTTTGTGTGTGACACTGCTCTTTGTTATATAAATGGATCACTCCTTGTTTTCTCCCTGTGCAAAGATCCCATCGATCGCTACCTGGCTTTTAATTAAGTCTCTGGCTACAAATTACTGTGCAGTCTCATTAACTAAACGATCTGGCTCGGAGCTGAGGATTCAGGGATGTTTATGCAAGGAAAAGATCTTACTGCACTTTTGACATGGGGTACACTGCTTTGACGCAATTTGGAAGGAATCGCTGGTCATATTTGTTCCATCACTGACAAAGTCCTCAATTGTAAAATCTCTTCTCTTCTCTTCTCTTCTCTTCTCTTCTCTTCTCTTCTCTTCTCTTCTCTTCTCTTCTCTTCTCCTGTCATCTCTTCTTGCGTAGTCTTTTCTTGTCTTGTCTATTCTAGTCTAGTCTGTATTACAGAGAGATACACATACAGATTAGCTTCCCAGATTATACAGCATGTTGCCTGAAACTTTGAAATGATGTCAGCTCTATTTATTCACGTGTGGAATATTGTTTTCTGAACTATACCTGTATCAACATGATTACGCACAGTGCGTTACAGTCATGTAAATGTCAGTTACTTCCATCCAGCTGCTTTACTTTGGGGGGGAGAGTGGCATTGTAAGTATAATTCTAGTGCACTTAGAATATTCCATATTAAGCTTTATCTGCCAAAACAAATATTACCTTGAATAGGTTCGTTATGAATTGCAAGCTGTTGTGGGCAAGCAGCCATTTTTGGAGACATGGAGAAAATACGAGACTGGCTAAATCCCAGTAAATTCCCATTACATGATAATATGATTTTTCAAATCCTAGTTCAACTGTAATTTTGTGATTAAGAAAAACCAAGAGCGATCCAAAAGGAGATTTACAAGACGATGTTAAGCGGGAGAATTCCAGATTTTCCTGGAAGCAGTTTTGTCATCCTTCAATGCAATAGCCAGCGGTGGATTTAATCCCCTCAAATTAGTCCCTTGCTAATCCTCGCTAACCTTAAACAGAGGTCACTCATTGCCATGTCCAATTTGAACATGCATAAAGGACACTTTCTAATTGCGTGTCCAAGGCCCACAGCTTGACGATGAGTAATTCTTCTGCATGCTCTTTTCTCTGCAAATCAGATTCAAAAAGTCAGCCTACAGTACACACATTAACCTGACAGGTTTCAGTGGTGTAAACCCTTTGGAGATGTTTAAGCCCATTTCTGATCATTTCTATTAGTTTCATAGACATAATACATGGACTATGACAAGGAAGTCATTACTTTCGCTACTGGTTGTTGAATGCATTTTTTGAAGTTTTATTGCCCACATCATTGTCTATAAATCCTGCCTTTTGAAGGGTGTTCATGTACGTCAACATGCAACTAGCTGCACTTGACATCTCCTTATTTACATTCAAATCCTACTCTACCGCACTGTTGAATGGATGGGGGAGGGCCAAATGTGAATGAGTGCAGTGCTGGCTGGGCATGACCAGCGTGTGACCTTGTGCCACTATCACATTACATCTTGGCCGTTAGTCTCTACTGTATTAGAGGATTATTCTGACCTATGGCCCTCCTGGTCAAATTTAAGCTTGATGCACTTAATTCTAAGCCTATATTGTGCCAATGCCAGCTGAGAGTACTGGCGGTGCTTTTGGCTTTCTGTCAATACTACCTACCGCCTACTGTCATGCTGTTTATTAGAGCTTAGTGGCAGAGAGAGCATTCTGAAAATGCATTCAGACCTTTTCGGCGGACACAGGCTTATACAACCGCTTCTTTGTATGTGACGTTAGTGAGAATGTTCTGCCACGTACATTTAACACCGCTGCTTCACTACTGTGTGTTTGCAGTCTGAGAGCAGACCTCTGCTTGCATCTCGAGCACACTCAAAGCAAACTGAAACTCAATCCACAAGAACTCTCTTTCCACTCCCTTTATTTCTCCTCCTCTTCTCCCTCATTCCTCTTCGCTTTTCCATGTGTCTCAGGGGGTTCACTGTGAGATTAACTCGTTAATTAGGATAAGGAAGCGCTTGTACACACATAGTTCTTTCTTTCTGGAACATGTACAGACAAGTTGTATGAATACATTAGATTATTTGTATTATTACAAATGGAGTGATATTGCTGACAGTTATTCACTAGGAGACATTGTTATTAGTAAACCTTCTACCGCATTTATACTATCTCTCAATACAGTGTATGTTAGATGAAAAGATTCATGTGATGTCTATGATTTGTGGGATGTCCTCAGCTTGTAGTTACACAGCAAGAAAAAGCTGACTGAAACACCCCACTACTTGCATTTGTAAAAGCAAAATCAAATCACTGAGCTTAGTGCGTCTTTAAGTCATAATGAAGTTTATCCTGTATAATCTTGTGACCTGACCAGCAATCCACAATCAGAGCTTCTATTATTAGGAGCTCTATTAATAGGCTGCAAGCCCAGGGATCGCTACCTGCTGCCTCTAGCTAGTACTTTTCTACCCGGTGCATCTGAAATGGTTTGTACACCCAAACAAATGCCGCAATGTGCAAATCAACCGTAGCTTGCACAACTTTTGTCCCTGCTCCCAATGAGTCAGCATGACCCAAAGATCACAGAGGCTTTCCAGCAAGGTGAAATGGTCCCTGGGAATTTGTAAACGAGCCTCTCTGCAGCCTTCATAGACATCATCTAACCTGAAGCTCAATCAACAGCTACGAGCTAGCCTCATCACTCCCTCTTTGTTTTTTCCCTCCCTTATTTGGAATCTCTTTTGTTGTGTTTTCGATTATGTATTGGTCGATGAAGGGAAGTGCAGACAAGCTGTCAAGCCCTCTCTATTTCTGCCTGGTGTGTGAAGCATTAGCAATTCAAATAGGGCTAAAGTGCTACTTCCTGTTTTTCGGTCTTATCCCAGTCCTCCAGGAATATGTACCTTTATTACATGTGATGTCCTTCGTTCTGTCTTTGTTTCTGTTGCTCCCTTTCTGTCGCGCTCTCTGTCTCTTGTTCTTTCTCAGTGTAAGTAATCAAATTGTGATAGACTCACACTCAAGCACACACACACACACACACACACACACACACACACACACAGAGAGAGAGAGTGTGAGAGAGAGAGAGATAGAGAGAGAGAGTTCTGCTAAATTAAGAATAAAGATGTAGGCAGCAAGAGAGGTACTGGGCGCTTTGAGACAGCCATCCTGTAAGCTAGTGGCTAATTTTAGCCTTTCAGGGCAGTGCACTGTATCTCTCATGTGGATGAGTTGAACCATAGAGGGATCTGAGCATCAGCTCAGCCCCTTGTTCTCTCCTCTGCTCTATGTGTGGCCACTGTCCTTTGTGCAGAAAGGTTACAGGACAGTCACAATAGGCAGGGGTGGAGGGATGCGGATTCAAAGAGCTTTTAAAACACCTGGGGTTTAGTGGGGTTGATTAGGCGGGGTTGGTTTAAGCTGGGCAAAACAAGTTAGAATTAGGCCAGACTGCATGTCAGCAAACACCTCCCATTATGCCCTTGCTCAGGCTCTCCTTCTTTTATAGAATCAGTGCACTATATGACAACAGGTAGGCTAGTCACCAGGCCTTTGCTATTTTGTTAAAATAAATGGTCTGTATTTTTCCCAGCTCCTATGTCCACAAGCCAGAAAAAAAGCAGAACTGAGGAGAACAGTAGATAACAGATGGCTCCAAAATACAGATTAGATGCTAAATTAGACCTTTGGGGATGAAGTAGAGTAAAATATGACCCATAGTAAACGTGGTTAGAAAATGAAAATGTTCAATGCAACAAGAAAATGCTGCAAACCTCACCTCTTATTCTAGTCAAATATCTCAATAGATTATTAATTTATGTACTGTACCTGTGCTCTCTCCGTGTCACTCCATCCCTTTCTTTTTCAGTCACCGCAGTTTGCTATTCTCACTGCATCTCTTTATCTCTCTTTCTCACTCTACCTCTGTATTTCTTTCTTGTATGCACACGGAAGCACAAAGATGCATGCACACACACACACACACACACACACACACACACACACACACACACACACACACACACACACACACACACACATATCACCTCAGACCATCTGCTCTTTTCCAGTCTTTCTGCTTAGGTAGCATCACAAGGAGACAGCAATGTCTTTTCAAACAATTTTGTTTTCTGTCTGGCCTTTCATCTCTTCTTCATCATGTTCTACAGTGTTCAGTGCAGTGCATTCATTATAATTAGAGCCTTGGCCATTACTGAAGTCCCCCATTCCCCATCTATCCAGCAATCTTACAGTAGTACTGTGGTAGTGCATGGTAACAATTTTGACTCTATTGTAATGTGGTACAGGTGAACAAAATCAGAATATCGTAACTGAGAATCAAACATCTGGTTCTTAGATCATGCACTGCAACTTCTGATAGCTTTAAAGACAATACATTTGGTTTTGTCAAACATGGGTGAGCAACAGTTTAGTCCAGGTTCCCTCCTGTTGTTTGAAGACATATAATTGCTGTACTTATTTAATTATTTGCAGCATTTTCACCCTTGAATTTCAATACAACTGGTTCACTTCCAGCAGCAGCAATCTAGAAAAACTCCCCAGAAACATAAAGGTCACTATTTCTCACTTTCTGTCAATTAACTTCTTAATCTGTCATGACAGTGTGCTGCACCATACCATAAGGGCCTATTAAAATGCCATTCAATTCAAGCTTAAGTAGAATAGGCAGTTTATGAGGGGAGGAATGCCATCACCTTAAAAATAGATAACAATTACCTGAAAACCCTGAAATATTTCATTTGGGGATACGAAATGATGGCTTCAACAATAGAGTGGGCTTCAACAAATCGGTAAATGGAGCAGGTTTATTATGCAAAACCTGGTAATCAGTCTATCCAGATTTAACTTTTTTTTAGTAGGAAAATTGAGCTTCAGCCTAAGAAAGATGATGGAATAACCAACCTGGAAAGAAGTAATGGATTTCTCATGCAAATGAGAAACTGAATTAGTGGCATAGTCAGTCAGGCGTGAGCCAATTCTCTTTGTCCAGACCCAATGTCAATGAAACCTCTTCTCATTGCAGACATGCTTACTCACCCAGCTGATGACTTTCTATTCTGGAAACTTCCCGCTCTGATTAAATAGCCACACCAGCAGTAGCACTTGCCTCAGCTCATGGCATTTAAACACACTTATAGGCTGACTATTCCAAAGGGCCGTACTACCTTGATCATTCAGTATTTCCCTGAACGTCTCTCGCTGTGGGGAACCAAACCAACCATTAGGCATTTGCTACGTGTTTTTCCTCCGCTGGTCAGTTTGTTTTGGACAGAGGCCATGCTGAATTATGAATAGCTCAACATCTGTGAGTGCAGAGATGCACACAGACACACTGGCGGCAAACCAAACTCTCTGGTGGCCAAACAGGCACACCATGTCCTCCACTTCAGAGGTGATTTTGTAGTTTGCGAGTAACAATGCCCAGGACATTGCTTTTATAAGTACAGCATGTGTTTTTTCAAAGATACTGAGAAATATCAACTGGACCCTAACAACTGTGTGCTCATGTTGACTGCTAGAGTTTGCAAATCACTTTATGGCACTGTACAATACACTTAAACATGGTTTAAGGACCCCTATCACGTTTTGATTGTACATTTTCATGCAAAAAAGGAGTGAGCAAAACTTTAAGATGACTAATTGAGGTCTCTCTCTCTCTCTTTCTCTCTCTCCTCTCTATCTCTCTCCTTCTCTTTGTTTCACAGATCTTCCATATGACCTATGACCTGGCTAGTGCTGTGGTAAGAATATTTAATTTGATAGGGATGATGCTGCTTCTCTGTCACTGGGATGGCTGTCTCCAGTTTCTGGTGCCTCTCCTCCAAGATTTCCCCCCTGACTGCTGGGTGTCCCTAAACGGTATGGTTGTAAGTATTACTCACTCTTCTCCTTTGTTTGTTATTTTGGCATATTTGGTGAATGTATGAATGTATCTGTGGAATCACTGAACACAGCATTCTGCCAACTTACAGGTGTGTTGTCAGTAGATCACATACAGATACTCTGAAAGCAGTTGCAGTTTAGTTGCTGTGTAGTTATGGTGTTTAGTGAAGAGTTGGATGGGCAATTGACAGCAACAACAAAAAAGCCAGAGTGTCTTAGTCCACTGGGACTTCAGTCATGGGAAATGGAGCTGTACGTACTTCTGCATTATTTGAAGAAAATGTTAACAAATCAACAGTACTTTGCTTTATGGAAAAAAAACTACAAATCCTTTGTTTTAATGTTCTAATAACTGTTGTACATCTAAAGATCAGTTTGGTTATAAAATCATGCCAAGCTCAAATGAATCTACCTGAATGGATAAGAGCAAATTTCTGTGCTTCGTTATTTCCTCTATTAGTTTACAGGGGGAAAGGGACCTGTGCACTGTTGCTCCAAGTTTCTCAGCACTGCGATTTCATAGGATGTAGTCTTATTTGGCTCATTTGTCTTATACAGTATTCATTTACATTGTACACACTACAAATGTACACATGAATTAAGCAGCAGTGCTCTCAGTCATTCACAGTATATCTAGCTGAACAGTCTAGCAAGAAAGTACCACATTGATTTTTTTTTTCTAGACTACAGTGTTTTATTTTATATTGACGTATTGATTGCACTGAGTGTATTGAGTGTTCATTGAAATGTAGTTTGGCAAAACCACAGCGAGAATTCCTGGAGTTGAACTCTGAGATACAGATGTAGAAACAGATCTGTTCTTGTGTTCCCTTGATGTTTTGGGGAAATTGATTTAGTGTCAGATTGATTTGGAGAGGGAGCTTGGACGTGTGGGGATTGGGATGGGAGTCTGTCTATACATCTGAATTACAGGTACATCCCATCCACCTGCTGTTCTGTTCTGTTATTGTTTTGCCAAACCTACAAAGTAACATAAGTTAATGAGGCAATGCTGCAGACAGTAAATATATACCACTGGTATTGGGGCAGTACTGTGCTGCATTTTTTATGGTTACACATTTCAAGTAAGGAAATTCAAAACCTTCACATGTGAAGACTCCATTGTGGCAAACTTGATTACATTTTCCCTCACCACAAGTCTCTTTCTTTTTCCTTAGCTTTTTTGCCTTATTTATCCACTTATGGTTTTTCATACATGCTATCACCATTTCCCTCCGTGCACACTTTCTCTCTCTGTCTTTCTATCTCTCCCTCTCTGAGTCGGGGTCAAATGGACCGTGGTTGCTCCTCTCAGAGGGATGAGATAGTGTAGAAGTGTGTACAGGCCTCCTGGGTAATGCTGATTGTAAATGCTTGCCCCAGGATCTCTGCCTTCTCATCTCCCTCTTTCCGACAAACATCTCTGTAGTACACATGCACACTGACTGCTCAGAGGCATCATACTGGAGGTGCAAATGTCAGCTCTCCTCAGCATCACGACTCAGTATCCCACTCTTATCTTTGCTCTAAGGCGATGAGGGCCAAGTTGCCCAAGTGAGCCAATCCCAACTAACATGTGTTATTCACCCCAACACACATTATCCATCTCCATTTGCACCAAAATTATTTGCAATTAAATAATTTTCCACACAAGTATATCATAATTCATCCTTGCTGATGGGTATTTACACAAAATTAGGCAAATTGCCACCGCCTCGGACATTTACTACAGCAGCAGAGATTTTAAATCTTCCCTTTGATCGGCAACAGTCTGTATTCACATTTACTTTTACGTAAACGACTCGTTGCATCTGTGTTGTGTTGTGTTCCTCTTGCTTGGCATGAATCGCACATATTCTCCTTCATTGTGAATGCAAATCGATACGAATTGGGAATTAAGTAAAAGGCTAATTTGCAGTCTCCTGTGTGGAAGGATCATTTGTGCTGTGGAAAGATAGCTATAGCAGGAGATGGCAGAAAGGCTGCTGAATAAAGTGCTACTGGGGGAAATCTGTTGACTGGAAGCTTATAGGTTAGTTTGAAAATGTGTTGAATATTTAAATCATCTTCCAATGGTAAAGATGAAACTATAGGATGATACAATATGTTGAAACGCTATTACAAAGATGTGTCACGACATATAGGGATGAGATATAAGATTTCTTGTGACATGCTGTGTCTATAGTCTGGACAAAAGAGTCTAGCAGTACAAGTCCGTTGTGACAATAACAATGCTTTCAAATCTCAGAATAATACGTTTTCACAACTTCTTTAACCATTGGGTAGCATTAGCATACAGTTTGTGAATCTATAGTCCCAGGTTTGAAAAACAGAGGTTTTGTCAGCAATGAGATGTGGATAGGAATCAAAACCTTAGGACTTCTAGGTTGTCAGGTCACGGGTATCTAGCACAGTGGTTACTAAGTGTGATGTGGTGGAATCTCTTCCCTGTGGATCCTTGCTGAAGTAGAGGTCTGACTGAGGTCTGGCAAATACAAAGTGAAAAGCCCAGCCCGCATGCAGCATCCCTCTCCTCACACCATCAAAACGCATCAGTGTTCATAAACAAAAATCTTGATAATATCTCCCGCCCGTTTATTGCAGATGTGCTCCCTTTCTTCCATTCATCATAATGCAGTTCTCCATTTGAAAACAAATGACATGCAGCGTCTGGCATTGTGATATTTTCTCCTCTCCTCTCCTCTCCTCTCCTCTCCTCTCCTCTCTACTCGTTCATTTACTTCACACATTTCAGGGTGGCAGAGAATGTCAAAAGAACTCCTCACAAGGTATAAATACTTCATCTCATCCTCTGGCCTGTGAGGGGAGTGACAGTCAGGTGAACGATATTGTCTTCAAAGTTCCCGTCTCTCACTCTCGCCTTAGCTGCATTTGTTTGCTCATGAGTGAGCAGTTTAATCCGCCAAAGAGTCAGATTGCATCACATGTTTCTGTTGTTGCCTCACTCCTTTCGTTCTCCAGCTGTGAGAGGAAGAGTGTGGGGCCAGCGAGGACTGCAGATACTGCTGAGTGGTGCAGAACAGGGTATAGGACGGTTATCTTCTTGACTAATGGCCTGAGAGTAGCTTCTTCCTCTTTGGAAGCTGCATTTACTTAATCACCAGACAAGATAATGCTGCTGTCACTGTGTTAGCTGGGGTGAGAGGGTTATGGGCTACTGGTTTGTTTGCATATGTGTGGATGATATGTGCGTAGGAGTATGGGGTAGTGTGTGTGTGTGTGTGTGTGTGTGTGTGTGTGTGTGTGTGTCTGTGTGTGTGTCTGTGTGTGTGTGTCTGTGTGTGTGTGTGCGTGTGTGTGTGTGTGTGTGTGTATGTACATGTCTGTATGGTTGTGTGTGCTTATTGTGGGTGGGGGTGTTCTTGTCCAGGCTCATTTGAATTTTGATTGCTGAGCAGAAGCCCACTGAGGATGTGTGGGGAGGATTAATGCCTGAGAGAGAGAGAGAGAGAGAGAGAGAGAGAGATAGAGAGAGAGAGAGAGAGGGAGAGAGAGAGACAGAGACAGAGAGAGAGAGAGAGACAGAGTGAAAGAGAGATGGGCAGACAGACAGACAGATAGATAGACAGACGGAGCCAGAGAGGCCTGGCTAACCATGCATAACCACCCTTCAGCATCAGTCACCCTCCCTGGCCTCTTTTGTCCTTGGACCTCCCACTACTGTCCCATCTATTTCTCCCCAAACCCCTGAATGAGTCACTTCCAATAGCCTGGCTCAGTCTAGAGTTTATGAATTAATCAAACTTTCTTCTCTCTCACATGGCACTTCAATCACCATGAAGACTACCCGGTTTCATCTCAGTAGAAAGCGAGACTCCTTTTTGCCTGGTGTGAATCAAGGTTTTCTCCATTCTCCTGTTGGACTATTTGGTTTTATAGTGTTTGTTTTGGAAGTTGGTGGGTGTGTTATTTACCTCTCAGCCCCCTTCGACACTGCTTGCTGACAATTAGCGGGTATTGATTACTGTTGTCAGGGAAATTCTCACTTTATTTAGCTATGCTGGGTGTTTCCCTAGAATTCACAGATGGCCCTTAAAAAAACAATAAGGGAAAAAAAATGAAATTGTGCACTTTAATACTCCGGGAAAGAGATTATCATTATAGGCCAAAAATTTAAAATGTCACAATTACCTCTTCATTTAATGAATAGAAACACATCAGGTGAAAAAAAACAAAATCCTTGGCTGACACCCGAGATATAGGCCTTTCGGCTATGTTACGATTACCTTTTTTTTCTTTCCCTCTATTATTAAAAGGGATGTTGCTGTGCTTAGTGGTGGTAAAATGTTTCTCTCTGTAAGGTCATTTTGTGCCAGAGAATGAAAGGATTAGTGAAATGTGAAAATACGGTTTTCTGGTGAAACAATTTGGGACACAAGATCACTATTGTTATGTGTGGCCATCAGCTAAATCAGTGGTTTCTGGGTAAGATACACTGCTGCTGTGAATCCTCATCTTGCCGACCTATATGTGATACCCAAGTGAGCCTGGAGATCCTTTCACTTCCTCACTGTGGTGTTCAAAGGCTGTTGTGTCATTTGTGCACGCTCAGGGAGAACAGCTTGTGGTTTGATTATGTAATTGATAAATAAAAATTGCTCAAAACAGCTTTTCATGCATGGGACAGCTTGCTGGGTTTATAGAGATTTACATGACTGAGTAATGAAAAAACATCAGATAATGGTGAATTTGTTTGCGCATTCACTGTTTCACCTTGTGAAATATGGGAAACCATATTAAGGAAATTACAGCATTCTCTTTAGTGAAAGCAATGAGAAATGTTTGTAAAAATGAAATATGATGAAATTCTGTACCAAAACAAACAAAAATGTGAAATCTATATATGCACACACATTCTAAAAGACTCTTTATAGTGTAATTTCCACAGGAATGTGACTAATTTTGATCGCATTTGTGTTATAAATTGAAATAATATTTTTTCATGTTAGCATTTCAAATCTAAAATGATCCTGTCAATCCCAAACACCACTGTATATACAGTGAAAATCTGCCTATGCTTTCACCGATCTATTATGCTACAGTGATACTAGGACAGCCTTTGAATCAGTGTTCATCTCTGGCATTGGGATGACGGTGAATTATTGATTGCCTTCACTGTCACATAACCAATTACATGTTGTGTCTTGGGCTTGTTGGACTGAGGAAATTATAGAAATATTGTATTTGAATAATGTATTGAAGTGGTTAATTATTAAATTGTGTATTATTTTAGTTTCAAAAAGGAAATTCCACCAATTATCCACAATAGAAAATGTTTTTGCAAAGTATTGTTTATGCCTCTTCAGTTCTGTCTCAGTACGTGTAAAACAAAATTATGTTGGTTAAAATTAGGTAGTGTTTCCCATTTTAATACTAAAAGCTTTTTTATTAAAGTAGATTTTAAGCTGTTAATTAGAATACTTTGGCAATGACGTGGGCTGAGATTAGTTTTAATGCATTTCATAATGGAATCCAAGAATTTACCGTACTGCTCTGTGAAATACTTTTAAATAACAGAGCTACTGAAACATGAATATGCAGCATCTGATGTGAGCTGCATCCAGCAAAAGAGATATTTAGAGAGAGCTAGGAGGAACTGAAAACTATTGTATACATCTGCTGTGATGGTTAGAGAATTGAACTTGAGTGGACCTGAAAAGAATAGAAAGGAATAAACTCATTATCAGGTGAAACAGAATAGAATTATGATACATTTACTGTTTTAGTTGAGGACCCAGATGAGATGTAGTATGACGTCCTGCAAACTAATGAGGGCTAGTTATCTCATCAGGTGGAGACCCACTAGAGATATACAGTACCTGTGAAACATTTTTATATCATGGTTTAAGAAATGCTGCTTGAAGAGCCTCAAGTAAGCACAGTAGGTGGGCTTTTGCTTTTGGTTTGGTGTTTATTGTTACTATACACAGTAGAACTAGTTCTGATCATAGTGAGCTGTTTCCATTTGAACTCCATGGCAGGCAATAGTATGTAACCCATACTCCAAAAGATAATAAGTCAAGATCATGATCACGATCATTAGCTTGGTGTTTATTATGTAGCAACGTGCAAAAAAGTAGAAAGAGCAGTGCAGACATTTCCTGCTGTATTTACTTATGCACCCACCACAAGGACAAACAAAAAAGGGTGCAATGAGTCACTCTTCACCTTACTATTTGTTCCATGGCAAAATTACATTTCTGTGCTCGAAGTGGTCCATACATACACATACGTGAACACAAGCATTGTGCGGTATTGCTCAATAAACAGTTCCCCGCCATCTCAACCACATGTGCTAAATGTACACAAGTCAAAGGACACCTCAGGCCCGGTTGTCACCAGTTGTGTGTTTGTGAGGCCCGTGACCTTGTGTGTGGCATTTGTTGCAGTTCCATGGTTGGGTGAGTTGCATGCGTGTGTGTCTGTGTGTCGCTGGGTGGTTGACTGAGTGTGTGGGAGTGTGTTGTGTTTCCACAATACTAAAATATTTATTTCTACATATAGCATCAAACATTTCCACTTTTGTGAAAGCTGTGGAAAGATCGGTGGCTATTTATATGGCGCTTGAGCTTTATATTGGCTAAGCCCTTGTTTAGATTCATATCACATCACTTCACCAGAGTGAGCTGATGCAATTGTGGTGTTAAATTTGAAACTGCCAAGTCCAGCAAACTGGATTCAATTTTTTTTTATTAAGGCTGGCAAGTGTAATTATCAACTAATTTTCTCATCAGTCTCTGAAAGAAACAACTATCAGCATGGAGACGGGAATTCATTTGAATAGGTGAGTCAGCTAGGACAGATGGCTTAGCTGTGAAGTCACTCACTTACTAAATCTCAGCTGATGAATACTTTGGAGTTAAGCAGAACAGAGAATGGCACGAAAAAAGACACCAGTGCTTGGACATAATGGGATGTGGGATATAACTACTTGGCGAGAGGAACTATGTCAGCCTGTGGGAGAGACAGTGATTAACTGTATTTTCTTGTGGCTTCATATTTCTTTCATTAGCTATTCTGTTTTGGGGAGACAAGGTATTCTGTGTAAGAAAAGAACGCTCCCTCAGCACTTTTTGTTCACAGAGGGGGAAACTATTGGAGGAGTCAGCAACTTGGCTGTGGCTACAAGGATGTACCAGAGAGCTGTCGCATTTGTCTCCAGAATGGAGCTTACTGGGTTTCACAGATGTAGCCTGGCTGGGCCTGTTCAATTGCTCACTGCAGCTAGAGATTTTGCAGGTCTCTGGGGAGAAGCGGCACACTCTCATATATGACATGTAATGTATTAAAAGCGTAGTCTAAATTGTACTGTGACTCCTAGCAGTAAATTACTTCTACTTTTTGTAGAAGTTGAGGTTGCAGATCATAGCAACAAAAAGTGAAAAAAGGCTCAGTTGGAATAGAAGCAGTCAATTTTCAAGCCCTAAAAGCTTCAAAAGTCCCATATACTGTGAAAAAATCTACTCATGCTACACAACTAGCCATTTGAATATATTTTTAACAAAGAATTAAAAAGACAACACTTTTATCCATTCAAGCTGATGTGCCGGATGCCAGATGCCAGAGTTAGCGCTAAGCTTTCCAATAGCTGTACGTTGATGTGTGTGTGTGTGGAGCGGACTGCAGCAGGGTTCCCTCCCTCGCAGCCCTGTGTTTCTGCTCCTCTGCCTCCAACACACTGAATCCCATTAGAACACTTGTGATAATCGAACCTGAGAAGGCACAATCCAGGCCAGTCCCCCCCCCCCTCCCCTCCCTCTGCGCCTCTCCCTGTGAAAGATGCCCTAGGCTTAAGGGAAACTATACATCAGACGTCTGAAACTAATGCAATGTAATCTTTTTTGATTAGAACTTGCAGCCATCAATTGTTTTGCACCCGGTGGCAAATGGGAAAAGATTGGAGCGAGCCAGACAGGAGGGAGAGCAGAGAGGGGAAAAAAGAACAGCAAGCGTTGAAAGGCTGAAGACTGAATGAGAGAGAGAGAGCGAGAGAGAGAGAGAGAGAGAGAGGGAGAGGGTAGAAAGTTTAGTCACTCAGTGTGGACATTAGGCTCTGAGGCATGAAGAGTATGTTGGCAGAATGTTCGGTGGAGGTTCAGTGATCCATCAAACAAAAGCCTGCCTTTCCATTCTGCCTGCTGGAGAGCCTTCCCTTCCTGCCTTGCCTTGCAGTAACTCCCCACCCCCCACCCCCTCTCTGTCTCCACTTTTCCTCCCTCTCTCCCTCTCTCCATCCTTCCAGAACGATTCCTGGGGCAAGCAGTACTCCTATGCCCTCTTCAAAGCCATGAGCCACATGCTGTGCATCGGGTACGGTGCCCGGGCGCCCGTCAGCATGTCCGACCTGTGGATCACCATGCTGAGTATGATTGTAGGCGCCACCTGCTACGCCATGTTTGTGGGCCACGCAACTGCTCTAATCCAATCACTGGACTCCTCGCGCAGGCAGTACCAAGAGAAGGTAAGAGTAGCACATACTACAGTGTTTACCGTGTTTGTGAGATTAAAAAGTAGATTGGGTTTACACAGTACTGAATGTTGTTTCATTGACATATCTTTAAACTAATATTTAAATCTATCTTATCATGGGACCTTGGAGGTTTGGTCTGGGATGGTCTTAAAATATTACTGTGAGGGTTTTGCTCTTTCCCACTACATAAAACTCCTACTTATAGGAACTAGACTTAAGTAAATTAGGCCTTCTCTCAGTGGCCCTGAGGACCAAGGGGTTGAGCTGTCACAGATCATAATATCCAGGGGGTGGTGGCTAGGAAAGAGGATTTTCCCCCCAAGCAGATCACAGAAGTTCCGGCAGGGTGAGGAGGTCAGCAGCGGGACCATCCCCCGCATTGTTTGGGTGCTGCCAGTGAACAAATTATGTTCTTCTCTTTCATTTTAGCCCCTATTACATCATTTTTTGCGTGGAGGGTGATTATCCAGCATTTCAGCCGAGCCACCATCTGTGATCTCGCTGAGGGGCTGAGGCAATTCCCAGAACACAAGGATATGACTGATGCACTTGCACACAAGAACCTGAGTTTAACTCCCAAACTTTTGCTATGCTTATGTTGCACAATTCTATCTGCATGAGCATACCGCTGTAGTGCAGGGGATTATAATATAATATATATTAGATATGTCTTAATCCACTTTAGAGCATGGGTATGATTAAAAATGAAGTGCTGACCTTTACCTGATACTGTAACAAAGTCGGCGTAAGATGAGATGGACTGGTTCGACTCTGAGTTATCATGCATATAGACACAATCTGTTTATTTTTTATCAACATAGCATGACTCGACACAGGACGCATTTTTAAAACCTTCCAACCAATCTAGGAACATTGGCCGAAATTGGCTATGATTATTATTTCAGTTTTGCAGACGTTTGTGTTTTCAAACTCACACCCACAAATTTGTGTTTGTCAGAAGAGCTCATACCATAAATGCACATTTACACATACACACAAATGCACGCACACACACACACACACACACACACACACACACACACACACACACTGGGCCAGGACTGATACACAAAGCACACATCAATTATCCTGTGGGAGGTAGTTGGCAGAATCCTTATCAGAGCAGGACACAGCGGTAGAGTCACCTTGGCGGTGACTATGGCAAGGCACGCTCAAATGTACCAAGCAGTTTATTAATTTACATCCTGCATCTAAAAGCATTAGCTGTTATCGTTTCATTCCAATATGATGGCCTGACCTTGCCAGCCTCTCCCATGGTCAATGCAAGGTAGGGAAACCAGCCCCTGTATTTGTGGTTCAGTGTTGTAATGGCGTTTGACATGGCAGTCAAAAAGTTAAATGCTTATAAATGCAATCTATATTCACTGCCTTTGCAAAACAAGAGTACAAATACTATATCCTTGAGTGTCTTTGCTGTACAAAACCACATTAAAATAGTGAAATGTTCATGGTATGTGAGGAATTTCTACTATAGGAGTATAATCTAGTCATCATGACAAGATCACAGGCCAGCTATGGAACAAATCACAAGTGGGATCATGGAATGGTAATCATTCTATTTCATCATCCTCTGACAGATTTAATTTCTCCCACACACTAATTATCAGTAGCATCTATCTAGTCATTGTCTAAGGTGTTATCTTGGCTGCCACTGCTCTGATAGCAGATCAGAACAAGTCAATGCACTCCAAAATGATGACAGAGAGAGATGGGGCTGGATTGGGCAGCCTGCCTCAGCGCAGGAAATTATAGACTGAAAAAACAAAACAAACAACTAACAACGAATGACATTTTATTTTTCCTGATGACACCCCTGTGAGTGGCATGGGCATTTGATTCATAGCAGTTCATAGCATGAGTTTTACTCACAACAAATGCAGCATATGAACATTTTTAGAAATTCCTTTTGTTTATGCCTTCATCCAAACATAATTTTGAATGCATATACATACATTCACTGGGTACTGGTGGTTGTCAACACGAAGTAATTGAATTACATACATGAATTACATACATACATGAATTACATGAATTACATACATGAATTGAATTACATACAATAACATACATGTAGCACCTTACATAAGTCAGAATTACAGTGGTACAGCCAGATACATAGATGCTACAGCCCATTCCACTGAAAGTGAATGACAGCAGGTCGCCCACAGCAAACAAGTCAGGCATTAGAAGTCACTGTTTGAATTAGTGACACGCCTCTTGCTCAGTATGTGATGTACATCTGCTTCACAGCAAATCTGCTTAATCTACATCCCGGTTTATCCTTTCAACATCCCTCCAGGCATTGAACTGACAACTTAGAGGCTGTGAATGCCATGTTCATGGTAACAGAGCCCCAGTGTGTAGCTGGATTCAGCCAGGGCTGATTTGCTGCATGGCTGTGCAGATCAGGGGAGCAGGCTGAGGAGCAGCAGGGATGGGTTCAGGGTGTTCAGCCTCTAGTCGTTTCATCTATCATTGCCACAGCTGGGATGGGAAACATGGATGGAGTGGTGGAGGGATGGGTAGAGATGGATAGAAGGTGTGAGGCAAGAGGTTAGCTAAGGACAGAGGACATATGGTTATAGGACAGAGGATATATGTGACTTTGGGGAGATGGACAGAGTCAAGGAGATGAGGGAGGAGAGACTGAGCATTAAAGGAGAAGAAAGGATGAAGTGAGTAATTGAGAGAATGAACTCATTATTGTCTATCAATAGGTTCTATTTAAATTAGAATCATCCTGCCTGCTTATGACTAGTAATAACATCTTTTTCACAGTCTTTAATCTTGAGAGTTACCTAAAGTCCTTAAGGGATTAAACAAGGGAGAAAAGAGGAAAGAGAGGGAGACTGTGATATAAAAGGTGGAAAGAGATACTGAGAGAAAGAGAAAGAGGAAGAGAAGGAGGGAGGCGGGAGAGAGAGTGTGAGTATTTGTGGTCATGTCTGCTGCAATGCCCTGGTGCTGGATGACTGTGGACCAGCGTACAGCTGTGTGTCAATCAGCAGCTGTCAGCCAAGAAACTATTATTCCTTTAGACGTGTACAAGCTGCACCTTACTTCATTACAAGGTGTAGAGTCTTATGCAACATTATATCAAACTCTCGTAACTCGTAATTGAATGCAGCCATCAGAGTATCAAGAACATCTCCTGAAAACACATGAACATTTGGAAGCTTTGATCCTGAGACAATTTTTGCAGTTTCAAAGTGTAAATAGTGTGGTATGTATATTTTTGTCATACCAATTATGCAAGCAGCCGCGCTCATCGTTTTTTTCCAGAATGGAAACAGGATGGAGCAGGGCCACAGTTAAGTGGCATTAACCTTTCTGAAAACATTTTTGCTTGAGTGTTTACAAGCTGTGTAGAGAATACAATATGGGTCTGTGTTATCTCAGCTGCTTATGCATTTAGAGAGACAAAGGCGTTCGATTGTTTCCTGTTGTTGATAACACTGAAAGGTATCAAATCTGTTTCTGCTCAATTAAAGATCCATTTGTGCACACTAAGCAAAATCTTTTACATCTTGTCAAACTAATTCCAAGCCTGCCTTACTTAGGTTGGCTCTCTCATCACAGAATCCTTGTTAACATTGCATATTCACAAGGTGTCACCTTTATTCACAAACAGTACATTATGTTTAGCGAATGTGTTTTTGTATTTTATAATATTTAATTATGATTTAGCATGGCTAACATAGAAGCTCATATATCCCCGTAGTAAGAATGCATGTGAAAATGTCATGGATGTTGTTCTTGTAGACAACAAAGAGCCCCCAGGCTGTAGAATATCAACAGCAATGACTGACAGAGCCACTGGCAACCACAGATCTGGGTTAATTTGGTGCCAGTGGCACATCCCAATGTGAGTAGGACTGACTAGGCTTAGGCTATTTCTAGAGAGAGAGAGGGAGAGAGAGAGAGAGAGAGAGAGAATTGTAGTGGACCTCATCTGATTTCATTTTGGAAGTGTAGTCAGCAAATTGCTCCGTTATAATGTGCAGCTAGTGTACTGTGCAAATGCTAGAACAATAGTCTTACAGGCTCAGGACAAGGTAATATGACTTAACCAATAACACAGGATTTAGAATCTGTGCGAGCGGAAATGAATGCGTTCAATGAAATATCAATTGATATGTGTCAAAAAAAAAAAAAGACAGATCAGTATTGGTGCTTATTCTGTGCCATCACAAATCTCATACCGGACATGACCAAAAGCAAACCCTCTATATCTCGAGGCCACATTTCAAACCCAAAATGTCAGACACTCTCCAACTTCTGCTATGTACTCAGAATAAATCAATTTCCCGCAAACAAAACCCTGGCCCCTTATCACCTTTCTGCAGCTGGGAGAGGAATCAATGAGAAAGACGACGTGACACGAGCGTCTTCTCTCACGCTGACAAATGTCATTTTGTGGGCCATGCTTGCATCACGCTGGCCATGCAGCCTGCCACTGGGCCACCAACCTCACGGCTGCTGTTGCCTCTCGACAATTGTTCTACCCTGATTACCAGAGGCAATGTGAGAGACAGTGTTTATTTTCAGTTGCGAGGGCCTTCGACCGGCTTGGAAGATTCTGTTCACACCCCTGTCTGCCGTATACCTGTGTGAGTAAACCGTGGCTGATTAAAATGGATGAGCCGCTAAAGTATCCTTATCTCTCTCTCTCTCTCTCTCTCTCCTGTGAGTCAATACTTGCCTTTAGTTTAATTCTCATTAAGATTCAATTAATTACCAGCAAGGGACCCTTTTTACTGGCCTTTTTACTGGCTATGTTGGACAAAATCACAGTCCATCCATGCATATGCAGTGAGGATAAAGTGGCTTCTCTCCATTCTGCTCTCTCTCTCTCTCTCTCTGTCTCTCTCTCTGTCTCTCTCTCCCTCCCTCTCTCTCTCTCTTTCTCTCTCTCTCTCATTCTTTCTCATTCACTGTCTCTGCCTCTGTCTCTGTCTTGCTCTCTCTCACAACTGAATTTTTGAGATCACTTCCTGAAATTCCCAGTATCCCTTCTAGACACCTCCGTCCACACCGTCTCTGTCGCACATTGATGACATGGGCGTCCTGGTGACTTCCAAGCTGTCCAGTGAAGCAAAAGGAAAAAAAAACAAAACACTTTAACATCTTGAAGCTACATTTTCCTCTTCAGAATCAGTTCTACTTCTAGCATTCCAGGACAATTTTAGTTTACACATCATGATATTTGGATAATATAGTAGCATTTGCTTCAGTTTCTTGTGAACTCTTTGTTCATCCCTTTAAAACCATAGCAACATTTTTGTTTTTGAGAAAAGCCCATTTCTCCAAAGATTTTACTAATACTAATTTAGCTTAAATTATTCAATACTTTCTCTCACCTGACTGTTTCTCTACACAAATATACCACTATTTTATATCTTAATAACCAATGATATTTTAACACAAAATAATCAATCATTTATGTTTCCTTACAGTGGTTTCAGAATAATGAACCTGTAAGGACTAGTAAACGATCAAGTAATTTACTATATCTGTTTCCTTAGCTTTATTTATTGCTGGTTACTGTGTACTTAATGTGAGGTTATTGAGAAATTCCAGGTTAATTAGCTGTAATGATGATAAATTAGCAGCCTGTAAATTGATACATTACCTGCATAGCATAGCATTTCTAAAACAAAGTTTACAAAGTGTTTCAAAAGACACAGAAACAAAGTTACTGCAAAGAAACAGAGCAAAGAAGAGGACTGTGGCAAAAACAAAGTCAGCCATTAGGGTAGGTGCGTGGGGAAATATTATACCAACAAGTATAGTGGTATAATAGTAATAATTCTAACTTAATTTGATTAGATGATGGTAGAGGATGAGTCTGAGTATTTTATTTTATGATATGAAGCCATTTCTTCACAAAGTGAAGCATTCCTGTCACATGACAGGAGTGCAGTGACAATCAGCAAGTCCTTCCACTGTTCACCAATGATAAACCAGAGGAGCTTTGCCTAGTCATAGACGGATAGATTACACAACACAGTACCTGGAGACAGGGGCAGTGTTAGTGGCGGAAAAGGGAGGATACTTTTAGGGGACCCCATATAAGAGGGGGGACTTGTCAAGGCCATATTGTACTGTTCCATCTTGTTAGGGGACCTAACCTGAAGTTATCCTTTTGATGTCACATGGTTGGATGCATGGCAAAACTTAATAATCAGAACTGTTGGTTACAATGTACCTGTGAACCATTCAGATTTAAAGAAATCATGAAGAAATATGAAAGAGAAATCATGCAAAAAATTATCATGTGATCAGTCATGCACGCTGTGCCATCTGGATCTTACTCTACGCAAACGCTAAATCTCTCTCTAGGATATCAGGTATACCTTGCTAGTTCACATTAGATCATGGGTTGGTTGGCTATTAGGACAGGGCTTCCTGCATGGGTGAGATAATCGGAGCTGCTACCTTGGTCTGACATAGCCCCAGGCCTGTACTTGTTCCTACTTTCTTTCACCACCTGCCTCCCTCATTCTATCTCTCCCTCCCTACGCACAGAACCAGGACATGGCACTATGACTATGTGAGAGCACGGCTTGTCCTCAATACAGAGACACAAATACAGACTGTATGAACACCATATTTTTGTGGGGGGTTGCTGTTTATTCTAGGTGCACTTTGAAAACTTCTGCTTTTTTTCCATCATCTATCTATGGTACTAACATTTACATAAGAGTGGAATATATGCTTGAATTATTAACACATTAACTTGTTAGTAATGACAGCTGTCATTGAACTGATATCCATCTGTCTTCTTTGCCTTCCCAGTACAAACAAGTGGAGCAGTACATGTCCTTCCACAAGCTTCCGGCAGACATGCGTCAGAAAATCCATGACTACTATGAGCATCGCTACCAAGGCAAGATCTTTGATGAGGACAACATCCTGAGTG